>NW_027514447.1:600000-950000 GCF_048772815.1 Callospermophilus lateralis | reverse complement strand
GTATCCTAGTGGCCAGGCACCCAGACGCTATCTCATTCCCAGTCACAGTGGTCTCACTTGTTTGGATTTACCAAGGACAGAGTCAGTATTTCTTGGTACCTACTAATGGGAGGATGGCCAAATGCCAGGAGAGCACTGAAGAGGTACCTTTTCTGAGAAAGCCAGTAGTGGCTCACCACTATTTCCTGACAACTTCACAGAGTTAGCCAAGGAAACCAGACCTGAGAGAGGACAGACTATTTCGAAGGAATATAGTATGGCCGAGCAGTTAGAGGACACTCCAGATAGTCACAGATCTACATGGGGGAAGGAGGTGCCATTATGGGAGTGGGTGTGGGTTTGTGGTTTTGCCTCATGTTCTAACAAAAGGTAGGAATGGCGGTTTGTTTGGATTGAAGTGGACTGTTTCGAGTAAGTCATTTGACAAGGTGAGTGTTTCTATGTTTGTGTATCCGACTATGTCCATTGTTGTAGACATTAGAAAAGAGAATGCATTAATGGATGTGTCCTGTCTAGTATAAATCTTACCATAATTCATCCTGCTCAATTTATGAATGGACTGCACCTTGTCTTATCGATGGGCAACACCTGCTATCATCCTAAGTTCCTGTTTTCTTCCTGAATTCTGGCCAGTCTCCAGAATAGGCTCAGGGATTTGTGTCCAAGATATGTACCACCTCCAAGCTCTGTGACATGGCCATATACTGGATAGCTGAAGAGAATGGAGATCATCTCAGAAAACTCAGATATCAGTGTGACCAGGAAAGTCTCAGTGGAGAAACCCTGCTTTGGGCCTTTTGCTTACCTTATGTTCTGTTGCCCTGAATGTCAGGAAGGTCTTTGCCTCAGGCCACCCCTTTGTGAAGCCTGAAGAAAACAGTTTTAAATTTGAAATGAATAGGCATCACCTGTGGCTCTTTGCTTAATTGCTTTGGAAAGGGATGTGTCTGAATTAGCCTCTTGGCCTTGTATGTGGCTGTGATTTTTATTCTCAGCACATGATGGATCCAAAGAATGATCGCATGTGCGCATCCAAAACCAAAATGGCCAAAAGATCAGTCATTGTGGATGAAGTCTCTCGCCTTCTTCTGTTAGGTTCCTGACATCCATCAAGTGAGAATACTGATCCTTTGGGTCAAATGAGTTCTTGAAATCTCTGCCGAGGTGCTTGGCTTTTCTCATGACTCTATTTCACATAAATATTCCATACCTGAAAGTCAGTAGGCCTCAAATTGGAGAAACAGAGCAGCATGAACGGCAGGCTTAGTTGACCACTCCTGGTTCATATTAAGAGTGTCCAGGCCACCCTGACTTTAGGCAAATGAGGGGCAAGTGAGATTATTTTGGACACTACCAATGGCTGCACCCCTCATGGAAACCTCCAGCCAGAGGTCATGATGAGTGAATATATGGAAGAAGATGAGGGCCATGTGGGAGTGTTTTGGTTTTAATTGTGGTCATTTGTGTGGCGGTTGGAAGAAATGTCTGGGTCCACCTGGGCTTGAACTCTGGTGTGATTCCCCATAGAGACTTAGTTCTGGAACTCACCTCAGAGAAGTATTGCCATGAATTGTTTTGGGATTTTAGGAGGCCACACATGAGAGTTGCCCTTGGAAACTGAGATCTGGCTTTCCACAGAGCACTGGGAATCTCAGCCAGCATATCACATGATATAATTGTGAAAAACTTGCAGCCATAGTTGAGAGTCAAAACACACATGGACCTCACATTTTACACCTCAATGTGCCTGGCTTCATGTGACCTTTTCCCCACTCTTTGGGAAGCCTTGCCTGTGAGAGTTCTCCAGAGTTTTCATTTAAATTAGCTTCCTCAACATTTAGTGGTTCCTGAATGAATTGAAACCCAGAGTTTCTCCAACTTCATCCTTGAAAAATGGCTTGATAAATACCATGAATTTTTGGAAGTTCCCACAACCAGGTGGCACTGGAGAACATTTGGATGTCCTGTTGCTGATCATGAGTATACCAGACAATGCCTTGATTGACTGGGTTTCATGAAAATGGTGTAGAACAGAGATGCCAGTAAGTTGGAGCCTGCTGAGTAGTGGGGCTAGAGCAGTGGTGGGCAGGTGTGTGATGAAACATCAGTGGTAGGGCCATGAGGATCTACCATTGGATTCCAAATGGCTTGTGACTGACATGGTGCAGCCAGCAGTCCCTTATATGTAAAGGCATCTTGTTATATGGTGAGGTTTCAGGTCAATGTTCTGAATCAGGTTGATATGGACGAGGGGGCAATGGGGCAAGCTAGGAGGGATAGAAGCCTGGTTGGTGCATTCTCCTGCAGACCCTGACCCAACACACGTGACAGAACTCCCTCCAGCAATATGTCCCAGTTGAGCTCCTGGTATTTCGTGAAGCAAATACCAAACTCCCAGTGCTGCAGGAAAAACACCACAAAAAGTGTAGGAGGACCAAATGGCTTCGCAGTCAACACGGAGGGACACTTAGTCCTCAGTGGTCACAGTTTACCTACAAAGAGAGGATTCAGCATTGCTGCCTCATCTTCATTGGAAAATAAGAAACCATGTCCTTCAGGTCACATAGATGCAGAACCAGCTTTGATGGTCTCACTACTAAAGTAGCCAAATCTCCTGACAACAACATATATTTCAAGTGCCCAAAATCAGAGGCAGTTTCTCAAAAAGTTTTTAGGCTCTCAGAGCTCCCTGTTTGTGTTGTGTTTACCCTGTCCCTTACTTTTGGAAACTCCTCTACCACCTCCATGGTTATGAACTCTTGAGCATTTTCCATTCCAGATATGTATTCACTGATTTTCTAACTCTTCTCCTCTAATTATGTTTTACCTGGGGTGAAGGTAATGTCAAGGCATTTTTCTGGATGAGAGTGAGAGGATATCAGACATTCACAGATATTTGTGAAGCACATATTTGCTTACACATTGAATTCATTTTCCAATTTTCCTTTTGAAATACTGAATCCCTGATACTAACCCATACCTACTAGAATCAGACAACTCATCCTAATAAAATGGAGAAAAATAACCCAAACAGAATAGAAATTCAAGCAGTTCAGAGGAGGCATCTTGTATAGTTGGACTTGCCTTTTGCATTATATAAGGTAGGAGTTATAAATCTAGTCAATTTTTATTTGAAATAGTTCTCCATGTGTTTTTAAAGATAACAAATGTGTGAAATCCTGTTTCCCTTTCTCTGTAGCCAATTCACACATGTATATTTATATGCACATATAGGATCCTACCAGGAATCCCACGTACATTTTTGTGAGGTTTCTCACTTCGCAGATTCAAATTGTGAGAAGAGATCACTCCTCTTAAACGCTGTTAGAACTGAAGATTCAAACTATAGGGGAGCTTTCTAGTAGAACAACATTATACATATACTCATGTTCAGTAAAATAATTATTTTTGCATCTGTGGATGATATATATTTCCTGATGAATTTTGATTTTCATATATATTGCTGCTTTTTAATGTCTGTGTGTAGTTTGTATGTGTGTGTGTGTGTGTATATATATATATATATATATATATATATATACACACACACACACACTATTCAGATTTTTCAATATATAAAATATATGTGTCTTATATACACTTTCTAAATTCATTCATGTTCATGTATATGGATTTATAATCAACTTTTCACAAGATTATTTTCCGAAATATTCATCCACCTGAAATACATATTTGTTTCCTAGTACTGAAAACAAACTTCAGTGAATGGTGCCTACAAATTCTAATAATTTTACAGTAACTGACCCAGTTTACCACCAATGCAAGTAGATTCCTATGGGACATGATATGTAATTTGAGGTTCATTTGTATTCAACACTGGTACATTATTATTTCTTCAGTTTTTGCACATCATACGATATATATTTCATCCACAAGTTCACAAATTTACAGGCATTTGTTTCAACTTTAATCAATTCCTGTTTCAGAACACAAGTATTATCAGGGTTTCTGAACTCGTCTTTTCATGACGCTTCTTTCCAAACAAGTTATTTTCGATTTCCATAATCACTGGTGAAGTAAAACTTACACCCTTCGTGATAAACCAAAACACTAATATTACCATTATATGTATACCATTTTGGAAAGAATGATTGTATATCAATATAACATTTCCTGTAATTTTTCAGATATCAGTTCAATCCATTATTTATAGTTGGAACAAGTTATATTATTTATTCACAGTATGTTCTATTCATGCTTTATCTTTATATTCATAGACACAGTGTACACCTCTTTGGACCCCCAATACTAATTTTACGTCTTCAATATATTGCTACCAGAAATGGTGGAAGAAATACTTATGTCACCTGATCTACATATACATTTTATCACAATAATATTCTGAAAAAAAATGTAAAGGTCACACTTATGACTGTACCAAAGCCTAAAAGGAAAGTGAACATGGATTAATAGAAACATCCATGTCCATGCTGCCTAATGCTCTCAAATGTCAATCCTATTGGTGACAACATATTTGTTTCTTCCTAAGATTATATATTCAAACTCAACCCTGTTGAAAATGTCTAATCCTATCACTCACTTTATATTTTGCCTGATGCAATAATGTCTCTATTGATATCTGCATTTCTACATATTTTCCCAGTTTATCATAGTGACTGACTCTTCATATGTGCCGACATTTACATTCACTCTCTAACAGAAACCATATTGCTAAAGAACTTTTGGTCTAAATCCTATAATCGCTCTTCTTCCTAAACCTACCGACAATCTTTCTAAACCTACTGACTATCCCTTTTTACTGGATGTTCTCTTCTACGTTCAATCATCCAAGGTACAAGGTCCTATGCCATTGTATATTGAATTATCTGAGACATCTTTAGAGAACATAAATCAAGCTAAGTATCCCAATCAAGGGCCCAATGCCCTTCTGGGTTTCAAATTATACCTAGATTTTTATTTTCATACTTATATTTCACCTCTACATTCTTGTAAATCTCACAGGTTGCCAATACCATTATTCATCGCACAGAATGATTCCTAACCCAAATTGAACCTGTTATTAACCCTAAACATACACTGTTCCCTCAATCTCATTTTACAGAAGAACAGGGACGGAGTTGTTCTTACAATACAGGAAAGTAGGGGACCTTCCACCTGCTGAAAACCTCAAAGGTCCATACAGAAATGATACCCGGAAAAGTTATAGGCAGCTATGAAGGACCTGAGAGAGCAAAAGTCATCTTCCATGGCAAACAACCTGGTCAGGATGAAGGGATGTGTCTTAATCAGCCTCTCTCTTCTTATTGTAGAGAAGATGGACCAAATCAGGCCTGTGTGGAAAGCTGTTCATGGGTGCCTATGGTTGATATACCATTCTAACTTGTGAAAGTGTCACAGGAAGTAGGGGCAGCCTCCATCTCATGGGACCCTTGGAAGAAACTGTTAGGAAAAAGGGGTGCCAAGGCAGTGGCCTCATTCAGTTCCAAAGAAAGTGACATATCTAATTTCCTTGGTGATGGAACTCTCTGAACTTGCTATCCAAGAACCAAGACACCGAGAGGCAATCCCAGTCCAAGTCCCTGTGGGCTCACTTGATTGGATTTTCCAAGGACAGAGTCAGTCTTTCTCGGTACCTAATGATATGAGTATAGCCAAATACCAGGAGAGCACTGAAGAGGTACTTTTCCTGAGAAAGCAGGTAGTGGCTCGCCACTTTTTTCTGACAACTTTACAGAGTTGGTCAAGGAAAGCAGATCTGATAGAGGACACGCCATTTCGGGGGAACATAATATGGCCCACCAGTCAGAGATAACTCCGGAGAGTCACAGAACTACTTGAGGGAAGGAGGTGCCTTTGTGAGTGTGGGTTTGTTGTTTTGTCTCATATTCTGAGAATAGGTAGGGAAGGCGGTTTGTTTGATTTGGAGTGAACTGTTTCTAGTAAGTCGTTTGACAAAATGAGTGTTTCTATGTCTGTGTATCCCACTGTGTCCGTGGTTGTAGACATGAGAAAAGAGAATGCAACAATGGATGTGTCCTGTCTAGTAGAAAGCTTCCCATTATGCATCCTGCCTAATTTATGAATGGAGTGCGGCTTGCCTTATGGATGAGCAATACCTATTACCTTCCTAAGTCCCTGTTTTCTTCTGAATTCTGGCCACTCTCCAGAATAGGCTCATGGTTTTGTGTCCAAGATATGCAACAACTCCAAGGTCTGTGACATGGCCATGTACAGGATAGCTGAAGGGAATGGCCAGCATCTCAGAAAACTCAGATATCAGTGTGACCAGGAAAGTCTCAGTGGATATACCCTGCTTTTGGCCTTTTGCTTACCTATTGTTCTGTTGCCCTGAATATCAGGAAGGTCTTTGCCTCAGGCCACCCCTTTGTGAAGCCTGAAGGAAACAGTTTTCAAATGGAAATGAATGGGCATCACTTGTGGCTCTTTCTTAGTTGCTTTGGAAAGGGATGTGTCTTAATTAGACTCTTGGCCTTGTATGTGGCTGTGACTTTGATTCTCAGCAGCTGATGGATCTAAAAATGATCCCATGTGTGCATCCAAAACCATAATTGCCAAAAGATCAGTCATTGTGGATGAAGTCTCTCGTCTTCCTCTGTTAGGTTCCTGACCTCCATCAAGTGAGAATAGGTATTCCTTGGGTCAAATAAGTTCTTCAAATCACTGCAGAGGTGCTTAGGTTTTCGTATGACTCCAAATCACATAAAGAATCTATACTTGAAAGTCAGTAGGCCTCAAATTGGAGAAACAGAGCAGTATTAACGGGAGGCTTATTTGATCACTCCTGGTTCACAGAAAGGGTGTCCAGGCCAACATGACTTTAGGCAAATGAGGGGCAAGGGAGTTTATTTGGATACTGTCTTTGGGTGAGCCCTTCATGGAAACCTCCAGACAGAGGTTACGATGAGTGACTATATGGAAGAAGATGAGGACCATGTTTGAGTGTTTTGTTTTTAATTGTGGTCATTTGTGTGGTGGTTGTAAGAAATATCTTGGTCCACCTGGGCTTGAACTCTGTTGGGATTTCCCTTAAAGACTGCGTTCTGGAACTGAACTCAGAGAAGTATTGCAATGAATAGAAATACAAGCAGTTTAGAGGAGGCATGGTGTATATTTGGACTTGCCTTTTGCCTGATACAGAGTAGGAGTTAAATCTAGTCAATTTTTTGTTGAAATAGTTCTCCATGTGTTTTTAAAGTTAAAAAATTGTGAATTCCTGTCTCCCTTTCTCTGTAGCCTATTCAGCACATATATTTTTATATGGATATATAGAATCATACCTGGTACCACACATACATTCTTGTGAGGTGGATGAGTTGGCAGATACAAATTGTGAAAAGAGATCACTCCTAATTAACCGTGTTGGAACTGAATATTCAACCAATGGGTGAGCTTGCTAGTTGAACAACATTATACATAAATTCATGTTCAGTAAAATGAATATTTTTGGATCTTTTTATGATATATATTTTATGAAAATTTTGATTGACATATATTTTGCTATTTTTTTTTCTGTGTGTGTGTGTGTGTGTGTGTGTTTTGTGTCATTCGCCTGTTCTGTAAAACAACTTCAGAGAGAGAGGTTAAAAATTCATGCAAAGCTCTGATGGAGGTATCTAATATCTTAGTTTTGGTCTATTGCTTCTTCTAATTGGGTCATTTGTTGAGTCCCATGGACGAGGGCAGTGGTTCCTGTGCCCACCCCTGAAGCAACTCCTATTCCGAATAGGATGGCTAAAGTGAGGGATATATGTCCCCAGTGGAAACGGGTTGTATGCCCCTCTATTTCATTTTCAAATGAACCTGCATCATGACAGAGCACTCTGGGAAACATCTGCACCATTGCACAATTAATCACATCTGTTGACAATTTCTTTAAAACATAAACAATGTTTAATTATATACAATTATGCTGTTGTAGGGACGGACAAGGCAAGGTACCTAAGATAGCAACGAAGACAGGGAAACCGTCCTATTTGGTTGCAACCAGATTCAGAGGCCATTGCTTCTGTTGTAATCAATTATTCTCCTGAAACTCAAGTTTAGGTAGTTTCAGAATTTTGTACCCAACATGTAAGGGAAGGGGCTCAGAAGTTCACAGTCTTCAGAAGTTCAAAAAAGCCGTTGTTGTTTCTGTTTTTTACCTCAGTTCTGGGCAAGTTAACTTTTCAAGGACACCTGGGAGGGAAAGCGCTTTTTCCTACCTTTCTTATTTTTCGCCCCTGACAGCTGTTACCATGGAGCCCTGATGGTAACTTCTTTATCTTAGAAATATAGCCATCTCTGTAAAGCCCCAGCTCATGGCCAGAGGCCTTGTTCATTATTTTGTGGAAAACAAGTAATGGGGTGTCTAGCATAGAGGTGCTTATTTTTTTAGCCAGTGGCCAAGTAGAACAAGGCAACACTAAAAGAGGAAGTTTATCTACATTGAACTCTTTTATAGGGACTCTTTTGCTGAAAGTCCTAAAGTCAGCCATGGTGAAGACTTCTGTAGAAAGTCAGTTAAGAATTTTCTGTAGGCCTGGTACAGAAGGGGAAGACAGGGAAGGTGGGGCTGACAGCAGCTCCGAGGATCTGAGAATAAGGAAGGAGAGATGTAAAAGAATAATGGGAAAGGGGTTTGGGATTTTCCTAGCAACAAAAACTTGAGCTGTAGAACAGGTAGAGCAGAGGGGAAGACAAGAGTGAGTATCCCAAAATGCATGTGAGGGACTTTAAATTTTTAGTAAACTGTTTTCAGTGATGACCAAGCAACTTTAAAGGCCATTTTCATTACATCTTTGATAGGAGTCTGAGGGCTCTCCTCAGCTAGTTTCAGCTTTGTGTTAGCTGGTAAGAGGACCTGGTGGGACCCGGGGCGGGCACGGACAGGAGAAGAGAGGAGTGAGTCGGTGGATGGGAACCTGAGTACCTGCTACTTCAGCGAGATGGCGATGGTCTGAGAACCAGCAGAGATTTGGGTTTTTGATCTAATAATTGGAGGGGAGAAATCAGGTTGCTGAGGTGAGAGTGACAGCAGAGACTCTGGAGCACAAGGCTGAAGGTGAGGATTGATTGGATAAGCATAGTTCAGGATATGAGTGAAGGATGGAAAAGGCATGCCCATAGGGGAATCTCCTTTCACCCTTTTGAGCACTTGCAGAAGTTAAAAAGGTCACACAGGGCTGGGGATGTGGCTCATTTGTAGCACGCTCGCTTGGCATGCGTGCGGCCCGGGTTCGATCCTCAGCACCACATACAAACAAAGATGTCGTGTCCAGCAAAAAACTAAAAAATAAATATTAAAAATTCTCTCTGTCTCTCTCTCTCTCACCTCTCTCTTTAAAAAAAATGGTCACGCAGAATTTGAGGATCAAGAGACCCCTCTGGGGGCCATCGGTTTTGGTTATCTAATTGGTAATATGGCCAATGCTGTGTACTGAATTTGATCAGGAGTTTGTGTTCCATCAGGCAGCCCCTGTATGCTCACATCCCCATGACGTACAGCAAAAGTCTGCCAGGCATTCTGGGATTACTAAAAAGGAGTGATGGATTTTTCCTTTCCCCAGGTCCATGATCCTCTTAGTTATACAAGTCCGATATTTACTGCCATTAGCCCCTTGAACTAGAGACCTTTTATTTTATAGAGGGCCCAATGGGGCCTTAAGGGCTGAGTTTATTGCCCCTGTATCCACTTCAAAGTTTACTGGTGTCTCCTCCACTTCAAAAGATACGCTGGGCTCAGGGAGGGGATCTGAGCCCCAACTTTCGTACTCATGCTGAAGAGTCAGAAAGGCTGGCTGGCGTGGCTGCCTCTTTCTAGGGAACTCTTGAACCCAGTGTCCTCTTTCTTTACAGTAGGCACATTGATCTGAGGTCAGGGGTGGCCTCTGGCGTGGGACCAGGTATCCCTTCCTGTCTCCCTGTTTCTTAATTTCTGGCCTTTTTGTTATTGTGACCGGGACCTTAGTCAACTCCTTAGTCTGTCTTTTGTTTCTTTTATCCTCCTTTTGCTCCCTTCTCTTCCTCAGTTTCTCTCTTATAGTATACTTTCTCGGCTTCTCTGACTAAATCTCTCAAAGTCATATCTTGTAATCCATCTAAGCATTGTAACTTTCTTTAAATATCCAAGGCAGCATGCCCAATAAAGGCCATTGTGACAGATGATTTTTGATCCTCTGCCTGAGGATCGAAAGGAGTATATCTCCTATATGCCTCCGTAATTCTCTCTAGAAACATAGAGGAAGATTCATCAGGCCCGCAGGCGTGGTACCCACGTCACCCCAAATGGAGTAGGGAAAGAGCAGTGCCACTGCCTGCTCCCGGATCAGGCCCAGCCACCAGCTGGTGTGGTAGTCACGTCACCCAAATTGTAGTAGGGGCCAAGCAGGCTGCCCCCCGCGCCCGCCACAAAAGCAGACCTGTGACTGACCTTCGGAACAGGCCCAGAGGCCTGCCACCATGGTAGACATGACACCCCAATTGGAGTAGTGGCAGAGCAGAGCTTTCTCCCGCGCCCAGTACAAGCACAACGGCCCACCGGCGTGGTAGTCACGTCAACCCAATTGGAGTAGGGGCAGAGCAGAGTCTTTGCCCGCACCTGGAACAGGCCCAGCGATCTGCCAGCATGGTAGTCACGACACCCCAATTGCAGTAGGGCCAAAGCAGAGCCACCACCCGCTCCCACAAGGTAGGCAGACCTGCAACTGACTGGCGGAACAGGACTAGCGGCCTGCAAGCACAGCAGACACATCAACCCATTTGGTTCTTTGAAAAAATAAAAAAAATCTACAGACCCTTAGCCATGCTAACGAAGACAAAAAGAGAGAGAACTCAAATTACTAGCATACAGGATGAAAAAGACAATATCATAACAGATATTTCAGATATACAGAAGATAATCCGAAATTATTTTGAATCTTTGTACTCTAATAAAATAGAAGACAGTGAAGGCATCGATAAATTTCTTAAGTCATATGATCTGCCCAGATTGAGTCAGGAGGATATAGACAACCTAAACAGACCAATATCAATTGAGGAAATAGAAAAAACCATCAAAACACTACCAAGTAAGAAAAGCCCAGGACCTGATGGGTATACAGCAGAGTTTTACAAAACCTTTAAAGGGGAACTAATACCAATACTTTTCAAGCTATTTCAGGAAATTGAAAAAGAGGGAGAACTTCCAAATTCATTCTATGAGGTCAACATCACTCTGATTCCTACACCAGACAAAGACACTTCAAAGAATGAAAACTACAGACCAATATCTCTAATGAGCCTAGAGGCAAAAATCCTCAATTAAATTCTGGCAAATCAGATACAAAAGCATATCAAAAAAATTGTGCACCATGATCAAGTAGGATTCATCCGTGGGATGCAAGGCTGGTTCAATATACAGAAATCAATAAATGTTATTCATCACATCAATAGACTTAAAAATAAGAACCATATGATCATCTCGATAGATGCAGAAAAAGCATTCGACAAAGTACAGCATCCCTTTATGTTCAAAATTCTAGAAAAACTAGGGATAACAGGAACATACCTCAATATTGTAAAAGCAATCTATGCTAAGTCTCAGGCTAGCATACTTCTGAATGGAGAAAAATTGAAGGCATTCCCCCTAAAATCTGGAACAAGACAGGTATGCCCTCTTTCACCACTTCTGTTCAACATAGTTCTCGAAACACTGGCCAGAGCAATTAGAGAGATGAAAGAAATTAAAGGCATATAAATAGGAAAAGAAGAACTTAAATTATCACTATTGCAGATGACATGATTCTATTCCTAGCAGACCCAAAAGGGTCTACAAAGAAACTAATAGAGCAAATAAATGAATTCAGCAAAGTGGCAGGATATAAAATCAACACTCATAAATCAAAGACATTCCTGAATATCAGTGACAAATCCTCTGAAACGGAAATGAGGACAACCACTCCATTCACAATATACTAAAAAAAAAAAAAATAATAATTGGGAATCAACCTAACAAAAGAGGTGCAAGTTTTATACAAGGAAAACTACAGAAACCTAAAGAGAAAAATAGAGGAAGATATTAGAAGATGTAAAAATGTACCCTGTTCATAGATAGACAGAACTAACATCATCAAAATGGCGATATTACTAAAAGTTCTCTATAGGTTTAGTGCAATGCCAATCAAAACCCAATGGCATTTCTTGTAGAAATAGAGAAAGCAATCATGAAATTCATATGGAAAAATAAAAGACCCAGAATAGCAAAAACAACACTAAGCAGGAAGTGTGAATCAGTCGGTATAGGGATACCAGACTTCAAACTATACTGCAGAACAATAGTAACAAAAATAGCATGGTACTGGTACCAAAACAGGTGGGTGGACCAATGGTACAGAATAAAGGACACAGAAACCAATCCAAAAAATACAACTATCTTACATTTGATAAAGGGGCTAAAAGCATGCAATGGATGAATGATAGCATCTTCAACAAATGGTGCTGGGAAACCTGGAAATCCATATGTAACAAAAAGAAACTGAATCCCTTTCTCTCGCCATGCACAAAAGTTAACTCAAAATGGATCAAGGAGCTTGATATCAAATCAGACATGGTGTCTGATAGAAGACAAAGTTGGCTACGATCTACATACTGTGGGGTCGCCTCCAAATTCCTCAATAGGACACCCATAGCACAAGCGTTAATAACTAGAATCAACACATTGGACTTACTCAAACTAAAAAGGTTTTTTCTCAGCAAAAGAAACAGTAAGAGAGAAAAATAGGGAGCCCACATCCTGGGAACAAATCTTTCCTCCTAACACTTCAGATAGAGCACTAATATCCAGAGTATACAAAGAACTCAAAAAATTAGTCAATAAGATAACAAATAACCCAAACAACAAATGGGCCAAGAACCTGAACAGACACTTCTCAGAGGAGGACATAAAATCAATCAACAAGTACATGAAAAAATGGTCACCATCTCCAGCAGTCAGAGAAATGTGAATCAAAACCACCCTAAGATACCATCTCACTCCAGTAAGATTGGCAGCCATTATGAAGTCAAACAATCACAAGTGCTGGCGAGGATCTGGGGAAACAGGTACACTTGTATATTTCTGGTGGGACTGCAAATTGGTGCAGGAAAATGGGAAAGCAGTATGGAGATTTCTTGGAAAGCTGGGAACGGAACCACCATTTGACCCAGTTATTCCCCTTCTCGGTCTAAAACCTAAAGACCTAAAAAGAGCATGCTACAGGGACACTGCTACATCGATGTTCATAGCAGCACAATTCACAATAGCAAGACTGTGGAACCAACCTAGATGCCCTTCAATAGAAGAATGAATGAAAAAAATGTGGCATTTATACACAATGGAGTATTACTCGGCACTAAAAAACGACAGAATCATAGAATTTTCAGGGAAATGGATGGCATTAGAACAGATTATGCTAAGTGAAGCTAGCAAATCCCTAAAAAACAAATGCCAAATGTCTTCTTTGATATAAGGAGAGTAACTAAGAACAGAGTAGGGACGAGGAGCATGAGAAGAAGATTAACATTAAACAGGGATGAGAGGTGGAAGGGAAAGGGAGAGAGAAGAGAAACTGCATGAAAATGGAAGGAAAACCTCAGGGTTATACAAAATTACATACAAGAGGAAGTGAGGGGAAAGGGAAAAATAATACAAGGGGGAGAAATTTATTACTGTATAGGGGGTAGAGAGAGAAGAGGAGAGGAGACTGGAGGGGAGGGGGGATAGTAGAGGATAGGAAAGGCAGCAGAATACAACAGACACTAGTATGGCAATATATGAATCAATGGATGTGTAACTGATGTGATTCTGCAATCTGTATACGGGGCAAAAATGGGAGTTCATAACCCACATAAATCAAAGTGTGAAATATTATTTATCAAGAACTATGTAATGTTTTGAACAACCATATATAAAAATTTAAAAAAAGAGATAACTAAATTCGGTGAATAATGCACGAGAATCCTAATATTTCTACAGTTTAAAATCAATGCCAGTAGATTCCTATGGGACATGATGTGTATTTTGACGTTCATTTTTATTCAACAATGGTACATTACTATTTCATGAGTTTATGCACATCATAGGATATATATTTCATCCACAAATTAGCAAATTTATAGGCATTTGATTGAATTTCAATCGCTTCCTGCTTTACAATATATGCATTCCTCCAGGTTTCCTGAAAGGTCTTTTCATGAGACTTCTTTCCAAACATATTATTTTCGATTTCCATAATCACTTTTGAAGCAAAACTCACACACTGTTCATGATAAACCAAAACACTAATATTACCATTAGATGTATAATTGGTGGGAATGAATGATTGTATATCAATATAAGATTTCCTGTAATTTTCCAGATATCAGTTCAATCCATTATTTAATGTTTGAACAAGTTATATTATTTATTCACAGTATTGTCTATTCATGCTTTATCTCTATATTCATAGACACAGGGTGCACCTCTTTGTACCCCCAATACTAATTTTACGTCTTCAATATATTGTTTCCAGAAATGGTGGACGAAATACTCATGTCACCTGATCTACATATACATTTTTTCACAGTAATATTCTGGACAAATAATGTAATGGTCACGGTTATGATTGCACAAAGGACTAAATGAAAAGTGAACATGGATTACTAAAAACATCTATGTCCAGGTTGCCTAATGCTCTTAACTGTCAATCCTATTGGTGACTACATATTTTTTTCTTCAAAAGATTATGTATTCAAACTCAACCCTGTTGAAAATGTCTAATCCTATCACTCACTTTATACTTTGCCTGATTTCATAATGTCTCTATTGATATCTGCATTTCTACATTTTTTCCCAGCTCATCATAGTGACTGACTCTTCATATGTGCTGACATTTACATTCACTCTCTAACCGAAACAATATTGTTAAAGAACTTTTGTCCAAATCAAATACTCACTCTTCTTCCTAAACCTACCGACTAGCTTCATAATCTTACTGACTATCCCTTTTTGACTGGATGTTCTCTTCTACATTCAATCATCCAAGGTACAAAGTCCTATGCCATTGTGTATTGAATTAACTGAGACATCTTTGCAGAACATAATTCAAAGCTAATTATCCCAATCAAGGGCTCAATGCCCTTCTGGGCTTCAAATCATACCTAGATTTCTGTTCTCATACTTATATTTAACCTCCATATTCTTTTAAATATCGAAGGTCCCCAACACTATTATTCATCACACAGAATGATTCCTAACACAAATCGAACCTGTTATTAACCCGAAACATACACTGTTCCCTCAATCTCATTTTACAGAAGAGCAGGGACAGAGTTGTTCTTACAATACAGGAAAGAAGGGGACAGTCCACCTGCTGAGAACCTCAAAGGTCCATGCAGAAATGATACCTGGACAAGTTGTAGGCAGGTATAAAGGACCTGAGTGAGCAAAACTCATCTTCCATGGCAAAACACCTGGTCAGGATGAAGGGATGTGTCTTAATCAGCCTCTCTCTTCTTATTGTAGAGAAGACTGACAAAACCAGACCTGTGTGTAGAGCTGTTCCTGGGTGCCTATCGTTGATATTTCATTCTAACTTGTGAAAGTGTCACAGGAAGTAGGGGCCGGCTCCATCTCATGGGACCCTTGGAAGCAACTGTTAGGGAAAAGTGGTTGCCAAGGCAGTGACCTCATTCAGTTCCAAAAAAAGTGACATACCTCATTATTTTTGATGGAACTCTCTGAACTTGGTATCCAAGAAGCCATGCACCCAGAGGCAGTCCCAGTTCCAGTCCCAGTGGACTCGCTTGTTTGGATTTTCCAAGGACAAAATCAATCTTTCTTGGTACCTACTGATGTGAGGATGGCCAAATGCCAGAAGAGCTCTGAAGAGGGACCTTTCCTGAGAAAGCAGGTAGTGGCTCACCACTTTTTCCTGACAACTTCACAGAGTTGGCCATGGAAACCAGATCTGAAAGAGGACAGGCCATTTTGGGAGAACATAGTATGGCTCACCAGTCATAGGACACTCCTTCTAATCACAGACATACTTGGGGGAAGGAGCTGCCTTGGTGGGAGTGGGTATGGCTTTGTGGTTCTGTCTCATGTTCTGAGAATAGGTAGGAAAGGCGTTTTTTATTTGTTTTTTTTTTTTTTGTTTTTGGTTTTCAGTGGACTGTTCTAGTAAGTCGTTTGACAAGGCAAGTATTTCCATGTCTGTGTATTCCACTGTGTCCGTTGTTGTAAACATTAGAAAAGAAAATGCATTAATGAATGTGTCCTTTAAAGTATAAATATTCCCAAAATTCATCCTGCCCAATATATGAATGAACTGCAGCTTGTCTTATCGAAGGGAAACACCTGCTATCTTCCCAAGTTAATGTTTTCTTCCTGTATTCTGGCCAGTCTCCAGAATAGGCTCATGGTTTTGTGTCCACGATATGTACCACCTCCAAGCTCTGTGACATGGTCATGTACTGGATAGCTGAAAAGAATGGCGAGCATCTCAGAAAACTCAGATATCAGTGTGACCAAGAAACTCTCAGTGGAGAGACCCTGCTTTGGACCTTTTGCTTAAGTACTGTTTTGTTACACTGAATATCTGGAAGGTCTTTGCTTCAGGGCACCCCGTTGTGAAGCCTGAAGAATATAGTTTTGAAATGGAAATGAATAGGCATCACCTATGGCTCTTTGCTTAATTGCTTTGGAAATGAATGTGGCTGAATTAGCCTCTTGGCCTTCTTTGTGGCTGTGATTTAGATTCTCAGCACATGATGGATATAAAGAATGATCCCATGTGTGCGTCCAAAACTATAATGGCAAAAAATCAGTCATTGTGGATGAAGTCTCTCGTCTTCCTCTGTTAGGTTCCTGACCTCCATCAAGTGTGAATAGGGATTCTTTGGGTCAAATGAGTTCTTCAAAGCCCTGATGAGGTGCTTGGGTTTTCGCATGACTCCAAATCACATATAGAATCTTTACCTGAAAGTCAGTAGGCCTCAAATTGTAGAAACAGAGCAGTATTAAGGGCAGGCTTATTTGATCACTTCTGGTTCACAGGAGGGCTGTCAAGGCCACCCTGACTTTAGGCAAATGAGGGGCAAGCGAGCTTTTTTTGGACACAGTCTTGGGCTGTGCCCCTGATGGAAAACTCCAGCCAGAGGTTACGATGAGTGACTATATGGAAGAAGATGAGGGCCATGTGGGAATGTTTTGGTTTTAATTTTGGCCATTTGTTTGGCGGTTGGAAGAAATGACTGGGTCCACTTGGGCTTGAACTTTGGTGTGATTCCCCTTAGAGACTGAGTTGTGAAACTGAACTCAGAGAAGTATTGCCATGAATTTTGTTTGGATTTTAGGATGCCACGCATGTGAGTCGCCCTTGTAAACTGAGATCTAGGGCCAGGGTGGCTTTCCACAGAGCACTGGGAATCTCTGCCAGGATATCACATGATTTTATTCTCAAAGACATGGCAGCCATATTTGAGAGTCGAAAAATACATAGGACTCACATTGTAGACTTTAATGGGCCTGGCATCATGTGACCATTTTGGCACTCTTTCAGAAGCCTTGCCTGTGAGAGTTCTCCAGAGCTTTTATTGAATTGAGCTTCCTCAACATTTAATGGTTACTGAATGAATTGAAAGCCACAGTGCCTCCAACTTCATCCTTGAAAAATGGCTAGATAAATACCATGAAAATTTTGAAATTCCCATGACCAGGTGGCACTGGAGAACTTTTGGATGTCCTATTGCTGATCAAGAGTATACCAGACAGTGCCTTGATTGACTGGGTTTCATGAAAATGGTGTAGTACAGAGATGCCAGTAAGTTAGAGCCTGCTGAGTAGTGGGCCTAGAGCAGTTTTGGGCAGGTGTGTGATAAATCACCAGTGGTAGGGTCATGAGGATCTACCATTGTATTCCAAATGGCATGTTACTTACATGGTGCAGCCAGCAGACCCTTATATGTAAAGGCATCTTGTTATATGGAGAGGTTTCAGGGCAATGTTCAGAATTAGGTTGATATGGACAAGGGGGCAATGGGGCAAGCTATGAGGGATAGAAGCCTGGTTGGTGCATTCTCCTGCATACCCTGGCACACCACACGTGACAGAACTCCCTCCAGCATTGTGTCCCAGTTTAGCTCCTTGTATGTCATGAAGCAAATACCAAACTCCGAGTGCAGTAGCAAAAACACGACAAAAAGTGGACCAGGACCAAATGGCTTCACAGTCCACATGGGGAGAAACTTAGTCCCCAGTGGTCACAGTTTACCTACAAAGAGATAATGCAGCACTGCTGCTCATCTTTATTGGAATATAAGAAGCCATGTCCTCCAGGTCACATAAATGCAGACCCAGCTTTGATGGTCTCACGCAAAGGAGTCAAATCTCCTGACAACAACATATTTTTCAAGTGCCCAACCTCACAGAAAGTTTCTCAAAAAGTTTTTAGGCCAGAAGAGCTCCATGTTTGTGGAGTGTTAACCCAGTCCCTTACTTTTGGAAACTCCTCTACCACCTCCAAGATTGTGAACTCCTGAGCATTTCCATTCCAGATATGTATTCACTGATTTTCTAACTCTTCTCCTCCAATTGTGTCTTAATTGGGACAAAGGGATTGACAAGGCATTGCTCTGGATGAGAGTGGAAGGATATTTATGCAGCACTATTTGCATACACATTGGATTCATTTTTCAATTTTCCTATTGAAATAGTGAATCCCTGACACTAACCCGAACCTATTAGGCTCAGACTACTCAACCTAATAAAAAGGAGAAAAATAACCCAAAAAATATAAATACAAGCAGTTCAGAGGAGGCATGTTGTATATTTGGACTTGCCTTTTGCATTATATAAGGTAGGAGTTATAAATCTAGTCAATTTTTAATTGAAATAGTTCTCCATGTGTTTTTAAAGTTAACAGATATGTGAATTCTTGTTTCCAATTCTCTGTAGCCATTTCACCCATGTATATTTATATACATATATAGAATCCTACCAGGTATCACATGTACATTTTTGGGAGGTGGCTGACTTGGCAGATACAAATTGTGAGAAGAGTTCACTCCTCTTAAACGCTGTTGGAACTGAAAATTCAACCTACAAGCTTCCTAGTAGAACAACATTATACATAAGCTCATGTTCAGTAAAATAAGTATTTTTGCATCTGTGGATGATATATATTTAATGATGAATTTTGTTTGGCATATATATTGCTACTTTTTAATGTCTATTTGTGTTTTTTTTGTATATATACATACACTCTGTAGATTTTTCAAAATATGAAATATGTGTCTTATATACACTGTCTTAATTCATTCATGTTCATGTACTTGGATTTATAATCAACTTTTCACAAGATTATTCTCAGACATATTCATTTAACTGAAATACATGTTTGTTTCCTAGTACTGAAAACTAACTTCAGTGAATGGTGCATACAAATCCTAATAATTCTACAGTAACTAACCCAATCTAACATCAATGCAAGTAGATTCCTATGGCACATGATATGTAATTTGACGTTCATTTGTATTCAACACTGGTACATTACTATTTCTTCAGGGTTTGCACATCATAGGATATACATTTCATCCACAAGTTCACAAATTTATAGGCATTTGTTTCAACTTTAATCACTTATTGCTTCAGAACACATGTATTATCAGGGTTTCTTGACTGGTCTTTTCATGAGAATTCTTTCCAAACACATTATTTTCAATTTCCATAATCACTATTGAAGCAAAACTCACACACTCTTCATGATAAACCAAAACACTAATATTACCATTTGATGTATAATTGGTCGGAATGAATGATTGTATATCAATATAAGATTTCCTCTAATTTTTCAGATATCAGTTCAATACATAATTTAAATTTGGAACAACTTATATTATTTATTCACATTATGGTCTATTCATGCTTTATCTCTATATTCATAGACACAGGGTACACCTCTTTGTACCCCCAAAACTAATTTTATGTCTTCAATATATTGCTCCCAGAAAAGGTGGTAGAAATACTCATGTCACCTGATCTACATAAACATTTTATCACAGTAATATTCGGAACTAAAAATGTGAAGGTGACACTTAAGACTGTACCAAAGCCAAAAGGGAAATTGTACATGGATTACTAAAACATCCATGTCCAGGTTGCCTAATGCTCTCAAATGTCAATCCTATTGGTGACAACATATTTGTTTCTTCATAAGATTATATATTGAAACTCAACCTTGTAGAAAATGTCTAATCCTATCACTCATTTTATACTTTGCATGATTTCATAATGTCTCTATTGATATCTGCTTTTCTACATATTTTCCCAAGCTCATCATAGTGACTCACTCTTCATATGTGCTGACATTAACATTCACCCTCTAACCAAAACCCTATTAGGAAAGAACTTTTGATACAAATCCTATACTCACTCTTCTTCCTAAACCTACCGACTATCTTCTTAATCTTACCTACTATCCCTTTTTGACTGGATGTTCTCTTCTACATTCAATCATCCAAGGTACAAGGTCCTATGCCATTTATTATTGAATTATCTGAGACATCTTTGCAGAACATAATTAAAAGCTAAGTATCCCAGTCAAGGGCCGAATGATTTCTGGCCTTCAAATCTTACTTAGATTTCTGTTTTTGTACATTTATTTCAACTCTATATTCTTATAAATATCGTAGGTACCCAATACCATTATTCATCTCACAGAATGATTCCTAACTGAAATCGAACCTGTTATTAACCCGAAACATACACTGTTCCCTCAATCTCATTTTACAGAAGAGCAGGGAAAGAGTTGTTCTTACAATACAGGAAATTAGGGTACCTTCCACCTGAGAGAACCTCAAAGGTCCATTCAGAAATGATACCTGGAGAAGATTTAGGCAGGTATAAAGGACCTGAGAGAGCAAAAGTCATCTTCCATGGCAAACAACCTGGTCAGGATGAAGGGATGTGTCTGAATCAGCCTCTCTCTTCTTATTGTAGAGAAGATGGACAATACCAGGCCTGGGTGAAGAGCTGTTCCCAGGTTCCTCTGGTTGATATACCATTCTAACTAGTGAAAGTGTCACAAGAAGTAGAGGCCGGCTCCATCTCATGGGACCCTTGGAAGCAACTCTTAGGACAAAGTGTTTGCCAAGGCAGTGACCTCATTCAGTTCCAAAGAAAGTGACATACCTCATTTCCTTGGTGATGGAACTCTCTGAACTTGGTATCCAAGAAGTCAGGCACCCAGAAGCAGTCCCAGTCCCAGTATCAGTGGGCTCACTTGGTTGGATTTAACAAGGACAGAGTCAGTCTTTTTTGGTACCTACTGATGTGAGGAAGGACAAATGGAGGAGAGCTCTGAAGAGGGACCTTTCCTGAGAAAGCAGGTAGTGGCTCACCACTTTTTCCTGACACCTTAACAGAGTTGGCCAAGGAAACCAGATCTGATAGAGGACAGGCCATTTTGGGAGAAGATAGTATGGCCCACAATTCAGAGAATACTTTGGATAGTCACAGACCTACTTGAGGGAAGGAGGTGCCTTTGTGGGAGTGGGTGTGTGTTTGTGGTTCTGTCTCATGTTCTGAGAATAGGTAGGAAAGTCGGTTTTTTCGTTTGCAGTGGACTATTTCTAGTAAGTCGTTTGACCAGACTAGTGTTCCTATGTCTGTGTATTTCACTGTGTCCGTTGTTGTAGACATTTGAAAAGATAATGCATTAATATATGTCTAGTCTAGTATAAATCTTCCCATAATTCATCCTGGCCAATTAATGAATGGAATGCAACCTGTCTTATCCATGGGCAACACCTGCTATCTACCTAAGTTCCTGTTTTCTTCCTGAATTCTGGCCATTCTCCAGAATTGGCTCATGGTTTTGTTTCCAAGATATGTACCACCTCCAAGCCCTGTGACATGGCCATGTACTGGATAGCTTAAGAGAATGGCGAGATTCTCAGAAAACTCAGATATCAGTGTGACCAGGAAAGTCTCAGTGGAGAGACCCTACTTTGGATCTTTTGCTTAACTATTGTTCTGTTGCCCTGAATGTCAAATATCAGTGTGACCAGGAAAGTCTCAGAGGAGAGACCCTACTTTGGATCTTTTGCTTAACTATTTTTCTGTTGCCCTGAATGTCTGGAAGGCCTTTGCCTCAGGCCACCCCTCTGTGAAGCCTGAGGAAAACAGTTTTGAAATGGAAATGAATGGGCATCATCTGTGGCTCTTTGCTTAATTGCTTTGGTAAGGGATGTGGCTGAATTAGCCTTTTGGTCTTATGTGTGGCTGTGACTTAGATTCTCAGCTCCTGATGGATCTAAAGAATGATCGCTTGTGTCCATCCAAAACCATAATTGCAAAAAGATCAGTCATTGTGGATGAAGTCACTTGCCTTCCTCTGTTAGGTTCATGACCTCTATCAAGTGAGAATAGAGATTCTTTGGATGAAATGAGTTCTTCCAAGCCCTGCAGTGGTGCTTGGGTTTTCACATGACTCCAAATGAAATAAAGAATCTATATCTGAAAATCAGTAGGGCTCAAATTGGAGAAACAGAGCAGTATTAAAGGCATGCTTATTTTGTCACTCCTGGTTCACAGGAAGGGTGTCCAGGCCACCCTGACTTTAGGCAAATGAGGGGCAAGCGAGCTTATTTTGGAAACTGTCTTTGGCTGCGCCCCTCATAGAAACCTTCGCCAGAGGTGAGGATGAGTCTCTACATGGAAGAGGATTAGTGTCATGTGGAGGTGTTTTGGTTATAATTTTGGTCATTTGTGTGTCGGTTGGAAAAAATGACTGTGTCCACCTGGGCTTGAACTCTGGTGTGATTCCCCTTAGAGACTGAGTTGTGGAACTAAAGTCAGAGAAATATTGCCATGAATTTTGTTGGAATTTTAGTAGGCCATGCATGAGAGTCGCCATTGGAAACTGAGATCTAGGCCCAGGGTGGCTTTCCACAGAGCACTGGGAATCTCCGCCAGGATATAACATGATTTTATTATTAAAGACTTGGCAGGCTGAGTTGAGAGTCAAAACACACATGGGCCTCACCTTGTAGACCTCAATGGGCCTGGCTTTATGTGGCCTCTTTGGGTACTCTTTCAGAAGCCTTGCCTGTGAGAGTTCTTTAGAGCTATCATTGAAATGAGCTTCCTCACCATTTAATGATTCCTGAATGAATTGAAACCCACAGTGACTCCAACTTCATCTTTGAAAAATGGTTAGATAAATACCATGAAATTTTTGAAATTCCCATGACCAGGTGGCACTGGAAAACTTTTGGATGTCTTGTTGCTGATCATGAGTATACCAGACAGTACCTTGATTTACTGGGTTGCATGAAAATGGTTTAGAACAGAGATGCCAGTAAGTTGGATCCTGCTGAGTAGTGGCCCAGAGCAGTGGTGTGCAGGTGTTTGATAAAACATCAGTGGTAGGGCCATGAGGATCTACCATTGGATTCCAAATGGCTTGTGACTGACATGGTGTAGCCAGCAGACCCTTATATGTAAAGGAATCTTGTTATATGGAGAGGTTTCAGGGCAATGTTCTGAATCATGTTGCTATTGTCAAGGGGGCAAGCTACGTGGGATAAAATACTGTTTGGTGCATTCTCCTCCAGACCCTTCCCCCCACACCTGACAGAACTCCTCCAGTACTGTGTCCCATTTGAACTCGTATTTTGTGAAGCAAATACCAACCTCCCAGAGCAGCAGCAAAAACACCACGAAAATTAGAGGATGGCCAAATGGCTTCACAGTCCACACGAAGAGACAATTAGCCCTCAGAGGCCACAATTTACCTACAAAGAGAGAATTCAGCACTGTTGCCTCATTTCATTGGAAAGTAAGTAACCATGTCATCCAGATCACATAGATGCAGACCCAGCTTTGATTGTCTCACTACAAAGTAAGCTAAAGCTCCTGACAACAGCATATATTTCAAGTGCTCAACCTCAGAGGCAGATCCTCAAAAATATTTAGGCCAGCAGAGCTCGAGGTTTGTGGAGTGTTTACCCTGTACATTACTTTTAGAAACTCCTCTACCAACTCCAATGATGTGAAATCGGGAGCATTTTCCAATCCAGATAGGTATTCACAAATTTTTTAACTCTTCTACTCTAATTGTGTTTTTCTTGAGGTGAAGGTAATGTCAAGGCATTGTTCTGGATGAGAGTGGAAAGTTTTTTCTGTAGCATATGTTTGCATACACATTGGATTCAATTTCCTGTTTTCCATTCAAAATACTGAATCCCTGACACTAACCCATACCCTACCAGACTCTGACTACTAATCCTAATATGATGGAGAAAAATAACCCAAACAGAATAGAAATACAAGTAGTTCAGAGGAGGCATGGTGTATAGTTGGACTTCCCTTCTGCATGATACAGAGTAGGAGTTATAAATCTAGTCAATTGTTTGTTGAAATAGTTCTCCATGTATTTTTAAAGTTAACAAACATGTGAATTCCTGTCTCCCTTTCTCTGTAGCCTATTCAGCATGTGTATTTTAATATGGACATATACAATCCTACCTGGTACCACACGTTTGTTCTTGTGATTTGGCTTACTTGGCAGATACAAATTGTGAGACGAGATCACTCCTACTAAACCCTGTTGGTACTGAATATTGAAACAATGGGTGAGCTTCCTAGTTGAACAACATTATACATAAATCCATGTTCAGTAAAATGAATATTTTTGGATCTGTGGATGATATATATTTTATGATGAATTTTGATTGACATATATTGCTACTTTTTTTGTCTGTGTGTACTCTCCAGATTTTTCTAAATATGAAATATATGTGTCTTATGTACACTCCCTAAATTCATTCATGTTCATGTATGTGGATTTATAATCAACTATTCACAAGATTATTCTCAGAAATATTCATCCACCTGAAATTTGCCTAATGCTCTCAAATGTCAATCCTATTGGTGACTACATATTTGTTTCTTCCTAAATTATGTATTCAAACTCAACCCTGTTCAAAATGTCTAATCCTATCACTCACTTTATACTTTGCCTTATTTTGTAATGTCTCTATTTATATCTGCTTTACTTCATGTTTTCCCCAGTTCATCATTGTGACTGACTCTTCACCTGTGCTAACTTTAACAATCACTCTGTAACCGAAACCCTGTAGCTAACGAACTTTTGTTCCAAATCCTATACTCACACTTCTTCCTAAACGTACTATCTTCCTATTTCTATCAACAATCCCTTTTTGACTGGATGTTCTCTTCTACTTTCAATCATTATAGTAAATGTCGGGCGAGCTTCGCAGGAGGAAACCACCAACAGACTATCTCATGCAACAGCAAAGGGTTTATTCAGTGTCCAGCATGCTGGTGCTCAGAGCTCACTTGAATAGAGCAGATAGCCCTGAGAATCGCTTAAGTAGAGCTTATATACTTTACCTGGAGAGGGCAGGGAGGGAAGTTTATTGATGGATCAGGGCGAGTGGGCGATTTGCGTGCAACTGGGTGAGGGAGCACATTCTGCAGTTGGGCAGTTGGGGACAGCACATAATGGGAACAAGATTTGCAAGCATTTCTCAAGATTTCAACAGTGTTTTGTTAAGCATACAGAAAAACAGGAAGTGACAAGTACCTATTTTATTAACCTTTTATTCCCCACTTCTTCTTCTGGCTACTTTTAATCATAAAAATGATCATTGGGGGGTGTCACATTCTATGTATACTAGTGGGGTATTACCATAAGTTTAACTCGTCCAATTTGAGCCTGGAGAAAAGAAATTACACGGTTGAGAAAACAGGGTTTAATAGTTAGCAATAATATGAGGATTATTATTGGACCGGCCAGGGTTGATAAATACGTAGTTAACCAGGAAGACTGTGTGAACCAAGACTCAAACCACCTTTTTTGGGCCTCTCTGTCTCTTTGATGCTTTTCAAGGAATCTTTTTAATTTACTCTTAGATTTTATTACAACTCCAGTATGCTCGGCATACAAACAACTTTCTTCTCTCAATGCAGCACAGAGGCCCCTTCTCTCATGACAAGGAGGTCCAACCCTCGAGTGGTCTGAAAAACAACTTCAGAGAGAGAGGTAAAAGACTCATGCAAAGCTCTGATGGAGGTTTCTAATATCTTAGTTTTGGTCTATTGCTGTCATTTGTTGGGTGATTTGTTGAGTCCCATGGACAAAGGCAGTGGTTCCCGTGGCCACCAGTGCAGCAATTTCTATTCCTAATATGATGGCTAAGTTGAGGGATATATATTTTCAGTGGAACCGGGTTGAATGCCCCCCTATTTGATCTTCAAATGAACCTGCATTGTGATAGAGCACTCTGGGAAACATCTGCACGATTACACAATTAATCACATCTGTTGACCATTTTATGAAAACATTAACAATGTTTAAGTATATAGAATCATGCTGTAGTAGGGACGGACAAGGCAACTCACCTAAGATAGCACTGAAGACAGGGAAACAGTCCTATTTGGTGGCAACCAGATTCAGAGGGCATTGATTCTGTTGTAATCAAGTAATCCTCTGAAACCCAAGTTTAGGTAGTTTCAGAATTTTGTACCCAACATGTAATGGAAGGGGCTCAGAAGTTCACAGTCTGCAGAAGTTGAAAAAAGCAGTTTTGTTTCTGTTTTTTCCTCGGTTCTGGGCAAGTTAACTTTTCAAGGACACCTGGGAGGGAAAGAGCTTTTTCTTCCCTTTCTTATTTTCCCATTTCCAGCTGTTACCACGGAGCCCAGTTGCTAACTTCGTTAACTTAGAAATGTAGCCATCTCTGTGAAGCCCCATGTCAAGGCCAGAGGCCTTGTTCACATATTTTTGTGAAAAACTAGTAAGGGGGTGTCTTGATTAGGAGTGCTAATTTTTTTAGCCAGTGGCCAAGTAGAACAGGGCAACATGAAAATAGGAAGTTTAACTACATTGAACTTTTTTATAGGGACTCTTTTGCTGAAAGTCCTAAAGTCAGCCATGGTGAAGACTTCTGGAGAAGGTCAGTTAAAGACTTTTCTGTGGGCCTGGTACAGAGGGGAAAGACGGAGAAGGTGGGGCTGAGAGCAGCTCAGAGTATCTGAGAATGAGAAAAGAGAGATGTAAAAAAATAATTGGAAAGTGGTTTGGAATTTTCCTAGCAACAAATATTTGAGCAGTAGAACAGGTAGCGCAAAGAAGAAGATGGTTGTGAGTATCCCAAAACACATGTTAGGGACTTTAAATTCTTAGTAAACTGTTTTCAGTGATGACAAAGCAACTTTAAAGGCCATTTTCATTACATCTTGGATATGGGTCTGAGGGCTCTCCTCAGCTGGTTTGAGCTTTGGGTTAGTTGGTAAGAGGACCTGGTGGGACCCGGTGCGGGCACTGACAGGAGAAGAGAGGAGTGAGTGGGTGGAGGGGTACCTCAGTACCTGCTACGTCAGCAAGGGGGCAATGGTCTGAGAACCAGCAGAGATTTGGATTTTTGATCTAATAATTGTAGTGGAGAAATCAGGTTGCTGAGGTGGGAGTGACAGCAGAGACTCTGGAGCAGAAGGCTGAAGGTGAGGATCTATTGGGTAAGCATAGTTCAGGATGTGAGCGAAGAAGGGAAAAGGCCTCTACATAGTGGAATCTCCTTTTACCCTTTTGAGCACCAGCAGATGTTAAAAAGGTCACACAGGATTTGAGGATCTAGAGTCCCCTCTGGTTGCCATCAGTTTTTGTTTTCTAATTCGTAATATGGCCAATGCTGTGTACTGAATTTAATGCGGAGTTTGGGTTCCATCAGGCAGCCCCTGTATGCTCACATCCCCATGACTTACAGAAGAAGTCGGCTTTTCCCCCACATAGCCATGGCTGTTTATGGCTTTGACAGTCGGCCGAGTAAACACAGTAATCTAGGCTAGCCAACCTGCATCTGGCTCGTGTGTCCCTACATCCATAATGTTTGTTTCCATTATCTATGGTAAGGAAGGGATTTAATGGAATTTTAGTGGGATACTCTTCATCAGGGATATCCCATTAGGAAAGACCTATAGCCAGCTGACAAATGTCTGGGTGGAGAGATGGTCACCAGGTCCCTAAGTGGGCTGTATGCGAGATAGATTATACTTCTTTTCCAGTAGAAATTGTGATCAGCCAACGCTGCTGAACGGGCTGATGAGGGTTAGGACTACTTGTGGCTGAGGGGAGAGTCTATAGGCTTATCCACATGGTGAATATGCAATTTGAAAGTGTTACCAGTCTTTTCCAGTTTCCAGCCAGAGTGTGGACAGGGCGCAGGCTTGAGATGAGAGGCATGGATCCAGGAAGTGATTCCGTCTACCTTTACCACTGCAGATGCCTTTACCACTGCAGATGTTATAAGTACCACGTGGTATGGTCCTTTCCAGTGGGGTTCCAGGGATGACACCTGATATCATCTTATGTAGATGAATCTCTTACTTGATATCGATGTGGAGTCCCCTCGTCCCCAGTTTGGTAGGCAGTGGCCAGCTTTTTCCACAGGTATCACTGAGATCTTTCAAGAGCTTTAAGTCTGTCAAGCAAGGGGGTGTGAAAGGGATCGTTAGGTCTTAGAGTTGGGCTTTGGTCCATTACTGGAGGAGAGGCACCCTAGATATTCACAGGGGGTGTGGTTACTCAAAGAAACAGAGGGCGTATTTCTTGCACGAAACATTGTATAAGGCATGAGCATAGTCCAATCATTTATGCTGGTCTCTAAGCTTAATTTTGTTGAGGTCTCTTTAATGGTTCTATTCATTCTTTCTACCTGTCCTGAACTCTAGGGTCTGTAAGCACAATAAAACTTCCAATGAATCCCCAGGTTCCTGGCTAACCCCTGACTTACTTGGGCCACGAACGCCGGTGCATTATCAGACCGTATTACCTTTGGCAGGCCGTATCTTTGAAAAATGTCTTTCAGGATCTGCTTGACCACCATTTGCACTGTTTCTTTTTTTTTTCTTTTAGTGGGGAAGGCTTCAATCCATCCTCAAAATGTATCTACAAAGACTAGAAGATATTTATGTCCATACCTTGCTGGCTTAATTTCAGTAAAGTCAACTGCCCAGAATTGTCCTGGTCTGGTTCCTCGTAGGTGCTTTCCTGCAGGAAGCTTGGAAGGATAAGCATTTACCAATTGATGGACTCGACAGGCTTTTTTTACCCATTTAGTTATTTCTTTTTGCTGTGAGTCAGTTAGTGGAAAACTCTGTTCTTGAAACTTCAGAAATACCTGCAGTTTCTTTGAACCAAGGTGAGTGAGTTGATGTGCATTTTCTACTGAAATATTTAGAGCTGTGACTATAGGAGTTTTTAGTGAAGGATTTAGAAATTCCACTTGGGGGCCTTCAGGGTTAAAAGTTATTTTGGCCCAGAGCTTGGTTAGCAGATCTCTGCCCATCAATGGGGCCAGGCATTCTGTGATTACTAGGAAGGATTGATGGATTTTCCTTTTTCCAGGTCTATGGTCCTCTTAGTTGTCCAAGCCCGATACTTACTGCCATTTGCCCCTTGAACTAGAGACCTTTTATTTGATAGATGGCCCAATGGGGCCTTGAGGGCTGAGTATATTGCCCCTGTATCCACTTCAAAGTTTACTGGGGTCCCCTACACTTCAAAAGTTACCCTGAGCTCCGGGAGGGGATGTTAGCCCCGACTTTTTCAGTCATCCTCAAGAGTCAGAATGGCTGGCAGGAGTGGCTGTCTCTTTCTAGGGAACTCTTTGGCCCAGTGTCCTTTTTTTTTACAGTAGGCACAGTGATCTGAGGCAAGGAGTGGCCTCTGGCGTGGGCCCAGGTATCCCTTCCTGTCTCCCTGTTTCTTAATTTCTGGCCCTTTTGTTGTTGTGACCAGGACCTTAGTCAACGCCTTATTCTGTCTTTTGTTTCTTTTATCCTCACTTTGCTTCATTCTCTTCCTCAGTTTCTCTCTTAAGGTATATTTTCTTGGCTTCTCTGACTAAATCTCTCAAAGTCATATCTTGTAATCCATCTAAGCATTGTAACTTTCTTTTAATATCCAGGGCAGCTTGCCCAATAAAGGCCATCATGACAGATGCCTTTTGATCCTCTGCCTGAGGATCGAAAGGAGTATATCTCCTACTTGCCTCCATAATTCTCTCTAGAAACATAGAGGGAGATTCATCAGGCCTTTGAATAATCTCTATTACCTTGGCCAAATTAGTTGGTCGCCTAGTGGCCACTTGGATGCCCACTATTAGAACCTGGCGATAAGTGGACAGATGCTTTCTAACTTCAATGGTGTTGGTGTCCCAGTTGGGTTGTTTCAAAGGAAAACCAGCTTTGATTAAGTTGGGAAGATGTATCACTCTCCAATCTGGTCGGAGGACATTTTTTTATAGCTTCCAGGAAGATTCTCTTTTGTTCCTCTGTCGTGAAGAGAGTCCCTAGGAATTGTTGACAGTCATCCCAAGTAGGCAAATGTGAAAATATCAATGACTCAACCAGACCTGTGAGCCCTGTGGGGTCCTCGGAAAAAGGGGGATTGTTATATTTCCAGTTATATAGGTCGGAAGAGGAGAAAGGCCAATATTTGTAGGCTTGCATTTTCCCCCCATGGCCTTCGTCAATCAATGGGCTGTAGAGACATAGTGGGAGCATCACAGGAGTTCCAGGGTTTTCAATCATTCACCACCATCAAGTTTCCTTAGCTGGGCTAGCTTCCTCCTGCGGAGGAGGGGCTGTGTGTGCTGCGGGGGAGTTATCTGGAGGGCGCTGGGCCAGCTTATATTCCTCCAGTGGTAGAGAGGCTGAGTCAGCTGCAGGGGAATCACTTAGAGGGTGTTGGTGGTTGGGGGACGAAGGCAGGGTATAATAAGGGGGAAGAGAGTCCAGAAGAGTCAAATCTTTTGACTCAGGGATTACAAAGGGTGGAGGAGGAGGAGGAGCAGAGGGTTTGAGAGATCATGGGGGAAGAAGTAGGAGCAGGGGAAGTGACAAAGAAAGGCTTCACCCATTGAGGAGGAGATTTGCAGAGGTCCAGCAAAGTTAAGATATATGGCTGTTGATCCGGATGGCTATGTGTGCCCGGGTGAAAGACAATATCTCTGACTTCTTAAATTAGTGGGAAGTAGAAAGATCCTTCTAGGGGCCATCCAAATTCAAAGGTGGGCCATTCTGAGGCACAGAGATTCTGAAAGGTCCAGCGTTTAACTAAAAAAGAAAGATTCTGAGCCCTTAAGCGGACTTTGGTCCAGTGATCAAGGGTCAGGGACAGGGGCATTGAAGTGCTGTGTCCCATAATGAAAGATACACAAAGAGTGAATGCAAGACACACGACACAGACAAGACAAGACAATAAAGACATTCAATGGACATCCAAAACTGAGACCAGGACTGAGTAGCCAGCAAAACCCAATGGGCTGGCAATTCCGAATCAGATACAAAATATTACTGAGTCGAAGAGACTATTGTTCCTCGATTTCCCGAGTCTTTGGGAAGTTCCCCAGGGACGTGGCCTGTGGCTCTGTGACACGTCTGTCAGCCACCATCGGAGAGAACTCACGCTCTTCATCGACAGCCATTTTGCCCAGCACTAACCTTAACACTGAAACAAGAAAGAGGTGCCTTACTTAACCCAAGAGGAACCCGTTAGGGTCTTTTGTCCGCCGCTGCCAAAACTCGGTGGAATCTCCATATGTAAAGGTCGGGTGAGCATGGAAGGAAGAGACCACTAACAGACTGTCTTATCCAACAGCAAAGGGTTTATTCTGGGTCCAGCATGCTGGGGCTCGGAGCTCACTTGAATAGAGCAGAGAGTCCTGAGAACAGTTTAAGCAGAACATATATATTTTCCTTGGAGAGGGCAGGGAGGGAAGTATACTGATGGGTCAGGGTGAGTGGTCGGTTTGCATGCAACCGGGTGAGGGAGTACATTCTACACTTTGGCAGTTGGGGACAGCACATTCTGGGAACAAGATTAGCAAACAGTTCTCAAGATTTCAACAGTGTTTTGTTAAGCATACAGAAAAACAGTAAGTGACAAGTACCTATTTTATTAACCTTTCACTACCGACTATCCTTTTTGACTGGATGTTCTCTTCTACATTCTATGATCCAAAGTACAAGCTCCTATGCCATTGTATATCAATTTTTTCAAAGCTAAGTATCCCAATCAAGGGCCCAGTGCCCTTCTGGGCTTCAAATGTTACTTAGATTTCTGTTTTTATACATATATTTCACCTATATATTTTTATACATATTGCAGGTTCCCAATACCATTATTTATTCAGCATAATGATTCCTAACCCAAATCAAACATGTTATTAACCCTAACCATACATGGTTCCCTCAATCTAACGTTACAGAAGAGCAGGGACAGAGTTGGTGTTACAATACAGGAATATAGGGAATCTTCCACCTGCTGATAACCTCAAAGGTCCATGCAGATATAATCTCTGGAGAAGATGTAGGCAACTCTGAAGGACCTGAGAGTGCAAAAGTCATCTTCCATGGAAAACAACCTGGTCAGGGTGAAGGGTTCTGTCTGAATCAGCCTCTCCATTCTTAATGTAGAGAAGATGGACCAAATGATACCTGTGTGGAGAGCTGCTCCTGGGTGCCTGTGGGTGATATACCATTCTAACTTGTGAAAGGGTCACAGGAAGCAGGGGCATCCTCCATCTCATGGGAAGCTTGGAAGCAACTCTTAGGACAGATTGGTTGCCAAGGCAGTGAACTCATTCAGTTCCTGACGGAAGTGACCTCACCTCACTTCCTTGGTGATGGAACTCTGTGAACTTGCGATCCAGGAAGCCAGTCAAACATTGACAACCCCAGTCCCAGTCTCAGTGGTTTTACTTTTTGAATTTCCCAAGGACAGAGTCAGTCTTTCTTGGTACCTATTGATGTTAGGATGGCCAAATGGCAGGAAAACTCTGAAGAGGGGCCTTTCCTGAGAAAACAGGTAGTGGCTCACTGCTGGCTCCTGACAACTTCAGAGACTTGGCAAAGGACACAAAATCTGAGACAGGACAGGCCATTTTGGGGGAACCTAGAATGGCCCACAGTCAGAGGACACTCCAAATAGTCACAACCTACTTGGAGGAAAGAGGTGCCTTTGTGGGTGTGGGTGTGGGTTTGTGGTTTTGGCTCATGTTCTGAGAAGAGGTAGGAAATGAGGTTTGTTTGGTTTGGGGGGAATTGTTTCTAGTAAGTCATTTGACAATGCGAGTGTTTCTGTGTCGCTGTATCCCACTGTGTCCGTGATTGTAGATATTAGAAAAGAGAAAGCATCAATGGATGTGTCCTGTCTTTTAGAAAGCTTACCAGCATTCATGCTGCCCAATTTATAAATAGAATGCGGCTTGCCATAATGATGGGCAACACCTACGATCTTCCTAAGTTCCTGTTTTCTTCCAGAAATCTGGTCACTCTCCATAATAGGCTTATGGTTTTGTATCCAAGATATGTACCACCTCCATGCTCTGTGACATGGCCATGTACTGAATAACTGAAGTGAATGGCGAGCATCTCAGAAAACTCACATACCAGTGTGACCTGTAAAGTCTCATTGGAGAAACCCTGCTTTGGGCCTTTTGCTTACCTATTGTTCTGTTTCCCTGAATGTCAGGAAGGTCTTTGCCTAAGGAAAACGCTTTGTGAAGTCTGAAGAAAACCTTTTTCAAATAAAAAAGAATGGGCATCAGCTGTGGCTCTTTGCTTAATTGCTTTGCAAAGAGATGTGTCTGAATCAGCGTCTTGGCCCTGTGTTAGGCTGTAGCTTAGATTCTCAGCAACTGATGGATCTAAAGAAAGATCCCATGTGTGCATCCAAAACCAAAATAGCAAAAGAGCAGTCATTGTGGATGAAGTCTTTTGCCTTCTTCTGTAAGGTTTCTGACATCAATCAAGTGAGAATAGGGATCCTTTAGGTCAAATGAGTTCTTCAATTCCCTGCAGAGGCTAGCACATAGGTGGTTGGGTTTTCTCATGACTCCAATTCACATAAAGAATCTAAACCCCACAGTCAGTAGGTCTCAAATTTGAGAAGTGGATCAGTATTAACGGCAGGCCTATTTGATCACTCCTGGTTCACAGGAAGGGTGTCCAGGTCACTCAGAATTTAGGTAAATGAGGGGCAAGAAAGCGTATTTTGGACACTGTCTTGGGCTGCATTCCTCATGGAAATCTACAGTCAGAGGTTATGATAAGTGTCTATATGGAAGAAGGTGAGGGCCATGTGGGAGTGTTTTGGTATTAATTGTGGTTATTTTTGTGGCAGTTGAAAGGGATGACTGAGTCCACCTGAGTTTGAACTGTGGTGTGATTCCCTTAGAGACTGAGTACAGGAACTGAACTTAGAGAAGTATTGCCATGAATTGAGTTGGGATTTCAGAAGGCCAAGCATGAGAGTCACCCTTGGAAACTGAGATCTAGGCCCAGGGTGGCTTTCCAGAGACCACTGGGAATCTCAGGCTTGATATCACATGATTTTATTCTTAACGACTTGGCAGTCTTAGTTGAGAGTCAAAACACACATGGACGTTACATTGTAGACCTCAATGGGCCTGGATTTATGTGACCCTTTGGCCAATCTTTGGGAAACCTTGCCTGTGAGAGTTCTCCAGAACTTCATTTGAAATGAACTTCCACAACATTTAATGGTCCCTGAATAAATTGAAACCCACATGCTGCCAACTTCATCTTTGAAAAATTGCTAGATAAATACCATGAAATTTTTGAAATTCCCATGACCAGATGGCACTGGAGAAACTTTGGTTGTTCTGTTGCTGAACATGATTATGCAGGACAGTGACTTGATTGACTGAGTTTCATGAAAATGGTGTATAACAGAGATTCCAGGAAGTTGGACCCTGCTGAGTAGTGGGCCTAGTGCAGTGATGGGCAGGTGTGTGATAAAAAAAACATCTGTGGTGGGGCCATGTGGATCTGCCATTGGCTTCCAATTGGCTTGTGACTGACATGATGCATCCAGCAGACGCTTCTATGTAAAGGTATCTTGTTATATGGAGAGGTTTCAGGCCAATGTTCAGAATCCGGTTGCTATGGTCAAGGAGGCAAGCTATGTGGAATAGAAGCCTGGTTGGTACATTCTTCTGCAGACCCTGACTCACCACAGGTGACAGAACTCCCTCCAGCACTTTGTCCCAGGTGAATTTCTTGTAATTCGTGAAGCAAATACGAAATTCCCAGTGCAGCAGCAAGCAACACCAGGAAAACTGGAGGATGACCAAATGGCTTCAGAGTCCACAAGAGTAGACTATTAGCCCCCAGTGGCCACAGTTTACCTACAAACAGAAAATTAAATACAGCTTCCTCATGTTTATTGGAAAATAAGAAATCATGTATTCCAGGTCACATAGAAGCATACCCAGATTTGATGGTCTCACTACAAAGGAAGCTGAATCTCCTGACTACAACATATATTTCAAGTGCCCAACCTCAGAGGCAGTTCCTCAGGAAGTCTTTAGTCCAGCAGAGCTCCATGTTTGTGGAGTGTTTACCCTGTCCCTTACTTTTGGAATCTCCTCTACCACCTCCAAGTTTGTGAACTCGTGAGCATATTTGATTCCAGATATGTATTCACAGATTTTCTAACTCTTCTCCTCTAATTGTGTCTAACTTGGGGCCAAGGTAATCTCAAGGCATTGTTATGGATGAGAGTGGGAAGATACTTTTGTAGCATATATTTGCATAAACATTGGAATCATTTTCCAAATTTTCATTCAAAATACTGAATCCCTGACACAAACCCATGCCAACTAGACTCTGACTACTAATTCTAATATGATGGAGAAAATTAACCCAAACAGAATAGAAATACAAGCAGTTCAGAGGAGGAATGGTGTATCATTGGAATTGCCTTTTGCATTATATAGGGTAGGAGTTATAAATCTAGTCAATTTTTTGTTGAAATGGTTCTCCATGTGTTTTTAAAGTTAACAAATATGTGAATTCCTGTCTACCTTTCTCTGTATCCTATTCAGCACATGTAATTTTATATGCACATATAGAATCCTACCTGGTACCACACGTACATTCTTGTGAGGTGGCTGACTTGGCAGACACAAATTGTGAGAAGAGATCACTCCTCCTAAACGCTGTTGAAACTGAAAATTCAAACTATTGATGAGCTTCCTAGTACAATAAAATTATACATGAATCCATGTTCAGTAAAACAAATTTATTTGGATCTGTGGATGACATATATTTCGTGGTGAATTTCAATTGGGATATATTGCTACTTTTTAATGTCTGTTTGTGTGCGTGCGTGTGTGTGTGTGTGTGTGTGTGTGTATGTTTATATATATATACACACACACTCTACAGATTTTTCAAAATATGAAATATATGTGTCTTATTATACACTCCGTAAATTCATTCATATTCATGTATGTGGATTAATAATCAACTTTTCACAAGATTATTCTGAGAAATATTCATCCACCTGAACTACATATTTGATTCCTATTACTGAAAACTAACAGTAAATGGTGCATACAAATCCTAATATTTCTGCAGTAACTGACACAGTTTTATATCAATGCAAGTAGATTCCTATGGGACGTGATGTGTATTTTGTCATTCATTTTTATTCAATACTGGTACATTTCTTTTTCTTCAGTTAATGCACATGATAGGATATATATTTAATTCACTAGTTCAGAAATTTATAGGCATTTTGTTTTACTTTTCATCACTTCCTAATTCAGAAAACATGTTTTCCACAGGGTTTCATGACTGGTCTTTTCATGAGACTTCTTTCACAAAATGCAAAGGTCACACTTATGTTTGTACCGAAGTCTAAATGGAAAGTGAGTATGGATTACTAAAAACATCTATGTCCAGGTTGCCTAATGCTATCAAATGTCAATTTTATTGGTGACTACATATTTGTTTCTTCCTAAGATTATATATTCAACCTCAACACTGTTGAAAATGCCTGATCCTATCACGTACTTTATACTTTGCCTGATTTCCTAATGTCTCTATTGATATATGGTTTCCTACATACTTTCCAGAGTTCATCAATGTGACTGGCTCTTCACATGTGTTGATATTTACATTCATTCTCTACCCGAAACCCTACTGTTATAGAACGTTTGGTTCAAATCCTATACTCACTCTGCTTTCTAAACCTATGAATATCTTCCTAATCCTACTGACTATCCTTCTGACTGGATGTTCTTTTTGACATTCAATCATCCAAGGTACAAGGTCCTATGCCATTGTATATCAATTTATCTGAGACATCTGTGCAGAATATAATTCAAAGCTGAGTATTTCAATCAAGGGCCCAATGCACTTCTGGGCGTCAAATCTTACCTAGAATTCTGTGTTCATACTTATATTTCACCTATATATTCTTGTAAATATCGCAGGTTCCCAAAACCATTATTCATTGCACAGAATGATTCCTAAGCCAAATCAAACTTGTTATTAACCCTAAGCATACACTGTTCCATCAATCTATCTTTACAGTAGAGCAGGGACAGAGTTGGTCTTACAATACAGGTATGTAGGGGATCTTCCACCTGCTGAAATCCTCAAAGGTCCATGCAGAAATGATCCCTGGAGAAGACTTAGGCAGCTATGAAGGACCTGAGAGCACAAAATCATCTTCCATGGCAAAAAAACCGGTCAGGATGAAGTATTGTGTCTGAATCAGTCGCTCTGTTCTTAATGTAGAGAAGATGGACAAAACCAGGCCTGTGTGGAGAGCTGTTCCATGGTGCCTGTGGTTGATATACCATTCTAACTTATGACTGAGTCAGAGAAAGTAGGGGCAGCCTCCATCTCATGGGACCCTTGTAAACAACTGTTAGGACAAAGTGGTTGCCAAGGTATTGACCTCATTCAGTTCCTGAAGGAAGTGACCTACCTCACTTCCTTGGTGATGGAACTCTCTGAACTTGGGATCCAGGAAGCCAGCCACCCAGAGCCAGTGCCAGTCCCATTCCCAGTGGGCACACTTGTTTGAATTTTCCAAGGACAGAGTCAGTCTTTCTTGGTACCTCCTGATGTGAGGATGACCAAATGCTAGGAGAACTCTGAAGAGGGGCCTTTCCTGAGGAAGCAGGTAGTGGCTCATTGCTGGCTCCTGACAACTTAACAGAGTTGGCAAAAGGGACCTGATCTGATAAAGGACAGGCCATTTTGGGGGAACATAGTATGGTCCACCAGTCAGAGGACACTCCGGATAGTCACAGACCTTGTTGTGGGAATGAGGTGCCTTAGTGGGTGAGGGTGTGAGTTCGTGGTTTTGTCTCATGTTCTGAGAATAGGTAGCAAAGGTTGTTTGTTTGGTTTGGAGTTGACTGTTTCTAGTAAGTCATTTGAGAAGGCGAGTTTTTCTATGTCTGTGTATCCACTGTGTCCGTGGTTGTAGTTATTAGAAAAGCGAATACATCAATGGAGGTGTCCTGACTAGTAGGAAGCTTCCAGGCATTTATTCTGCCCTTTTTATGAATGGACTGCGGCTTGCCTTATGGATAGACAACACCTACTATCTTCCTAAGTTCCTGTTCACCTCCTGATTTCTGGCCTCTCTCCAGAATAGGCTCATGGTTTTGTGTCCAAGATATGTACCACCTCCAAACTCTGTGACATAGCCATGTACTGGATAGCTGAAGGGAATGGGAACATCTCAGAAACCTCAGAGATCAGTGTAACCAGAAAAGTCTCAGTGGAGAAACCCTGCTTTGGGCAATTTGCTTACCTATGGTTCCCTTGCCCTGAATGTTAGGAATGTCTTTGCCTCAGGCCACCCCTTTGTGGAGCCTGAAGAAAACAGTTTTCTAATTAAAATGAATGGGCATCACCTGTGGCTCTTTGCTTAATTACTTTGGAAAGGGATGTGTCTGAATCAGCCTCTTGGCCCTGTGTGAGGTTGTGGCTTTGATTCTCAGAACCTGATAGATCTAAAGAAAAATCCCATGCGTGCATCCAAAACCAAAATTGCCAAAAGAGCAGTCATTGCTGATGAAGTCTTTCGCCTCCCTCTGTAAGTTTCCTGACCTCTATCAAGTGAGAATAGGGAAGATACACCAAGTCAATTGATGGCTCCTATTGGAAAAATTCTATCACTGATGACAGCATCAGCATAAGTACCCCAACACTGCCACAATTCGCTGCACCAGCAGATAGTTCACAATGCATACAAGTGAGTTCACAATGCATACAAGTGATACATAATCCAGGCAAGTTCTACAAGCAGTTCAGTGATGGCTATTGCAGAATCTGTAGATTGATTTTATCTTTGTCTTCACCGGCACTGGGATGAAGATAGGAATTCTGGCAATAATGGCTAAAGAAAAAATTCTGTAACATTCCTGAAGGCACTAAAAGAAAACAATTTTCTTAACATTTTACGTTATCTTGAAGAGAATAATTAAATATAATGAAAAGGAAAAGTGAAAGTAAACAAACACGTCTGTTAACCTCCTATTTTTTCACATATTAAAACAATCCTGAACAGTTGTTTACCCAATTTAAATTAAACAATTTAATTCACGTGAATAAAAAAAATGGATATATTATTTCATTAGCACTCATCATATGTGATATATGGACATACGCACATTCAAATATATAACACAAAACACAAGTGTGCACACATAATAAATACATACAACACATAATATAATAGTAAAGGCCTTATAACATTTTACATTTGAAATCATCATTGCAATGTTTAAAAACTCTACAGTCAAAAAATAGAACTGATAAGCAAAACATTAACCTAGGTCTGTATGAGCTCAAAAAAACAAAAGAGAACTTCATGATTTGAGAAAGGGCAATAATAAAATAGATATTGAAAAAAGCATCCCTGTTCTGTCGCAGATGTAAGGATAGCCAAACTGGAGTTTTGGATATCAGCTGTTATGGATTTGAGCCAAATCATCTTATTTTGGTCTATCGAAATCGCTTCAGTTAATCTCTCTGGAATCCAAATCGGCTGCTGTTCTCCCTGTGGAAACACATAAACAGACCCCCGACTCCAGGCAATCACTGGGTCGGGATCTTAGTTAATCTCTCTGGAATCCAAATCGGCTGCTGTTCTTCCTGTGGAAACCCACAAACAGACCTCCAACTCCAGAAAATTAATGGGTCAGGACCTTTCCATTGTCCTGTTAGAATATCCTTCCAAAGTACCTCGGGCTTATACACATTTTTTGGACACTTATGCCTCTCTGCAGCAGTAAGTCCTGAAAATCCAAATTTAAAAAGTTTAGAGTAAAAAGGGTTATTTTAAGTTTATCTTTGGGGAATTTATATCCCTTCCCAATTCTGTCTTCTTACTTTAATGAGTACATTTTAATAGTGTGATGAGCTCTTTCAAATATGGCTTGTCCCTGTGGATTGTATGGGTTTCCTGATATATGAGTAATGCCAAATGATGAGCAAAATGGTTTAAAAGAGGTAGAAGTATAACCGGGGGCATTATCAGTTTTTAACTGCTTTGGAATGACCACAGTGGCAAAATTTTGTAAGCAATGAGCTATAACATCTTTAGTTTTTTTCCCCCATGAAGGGAGCCCATCAAAAATCCAGAAGAAGTATCAACTGTAACATGCAAATATTTTAATTTTCCAAATTCTGGCAAGTGTGTGACATCCATCTGCCATATATGGTAAGGTATCAATCCTCTACGATTGACTCTAAGATTAAAATGTGGTAAAATGGTCACACAATTTTGACATTGTTTTATTATTTGTCTAGCTTGTTCCTTAGTTATTTTAAAATGCTTTTGTAAAGTATTAGCATTGATAATGAACTTTTTATGAAAATTTATAACTTCTTCTAGTGTACAGAAAATATGTATGTATGTCATGTGTAGTTTTACCTGCTAAATCATTGCCCAAACTAAGGGCTCCAGGCAATCCTGTATGTGCCCAGATATGTCCTATTAAGAATGGATATTTTCTGTCCCAGATTAGACTTTGTATACTGGAAAGGAAAGAGAAAACAGTAGAGGAAGGGGAAATCCTACCAGCATCTTCAAGAGATACTATAGCATTAACTATATACTGACTATTGGAAAATAAATTAAACACAGAATCTTTAAACATCACAAAAGCTTATAATACTGCATTAAGCTCTACCTTTTGAGCTGATTTTTGGGGTGCTAAAAATGTAAAAATTTGATCAGGTGTAACTATTGCTGCTGTACCATTATTTGACCCATCAGTGAATATATTTGGAGCATTCATGATAGGAGTTTTCTTGTAATTTTTGGAAAAATTACAGGATGCAATGACCCAAAAGACAATAAAAGATTAGATGGTAAGTGGTTATCAAATAAAACATTAGATTTACACATGATTATTGCCCAAGTATTTAACTCATTAGCTAATTCATCAATTTGATTCATAGTGTATGGAGTAATAATTTTATTGGGAGAAATTCCAAACACTCCCTTTGCTGCTTTTATTCCTATGAGTATTAATTGTCCCTCAGCCTCAGGATACCTAGTAATAATAGTGTTAGAAGAATAAGATAAATGTATCCATAATAATGGACCTTCTTGCCAAAATACTCCTGTAGGAATATTTTTTGTTGGTAGTACAATAAATAATAAAGGCATTATTTTATCAAATCTATCCAAATGCATATTTCCCATATATGTTTCAATGATTTTTAATGCCTTTATTGCTTCAGGCGTAAACATTCTGGGTGAATTTGGATCAGATGGACCTTTTAGGATATCAAATATAGGTCCCAACTGTCCTGTTGGTATACCTAGATAAGGCCTTATCCAATTAATGTCTCCTAATAACTTCTGAAAGTCATTAATTGATTTGAGTTGATCTACTCGTATTTGAATTTTTGGTGGACTGACCATGGTTGAGGATAATAGAACTCCTAAATAATTAATTGGAAAATTTAATTGTATTTTATCAATTGATATCCCTAGATTATAATTTTTTAATAAGTTTGTAAGTGTGGCATAACATTCTAGCAATGGGTTTTTAACTTGTGTGCTAATAACACATCATCCATATTGTGAAATATTTGTAGTTCAGGATTTTGATTTCTAAGTGGCTGGATTACTTTGTTAACATAAATATGACAAATAGTTGGGCTGTTAGCCATCCCTTGAGGGAGTACTTTCCACTCATACCTCTGATCAGGACCTTCATGATTCAGTGCAGGGATAGTAAATGCAAAACTTGGACTATCCTCAAGAAGAATTGGAAATGAAAAAAAAAAAAACAATCTTTAATATGTATAACTAAAACATACCAAGTTTTTGGCAAAGCAGACAATTGAGGAATCCTTGATTGAGCAGGTCCCAAAATAACCATCTCATTATTAATGGCTCTTAAATCTTGCAATAATCTCCATTTACCAGATTTCTTTTTGATGACAGAAATGAAAGTATAATGGGGAGATACAGAAGGTTGTATATGTTCTTCCGCTAATTGTTGTTTGACCAGGAACTGGGCTGCTTGTATCTTTTCTTTAGTCAGGGTCCACTGAAGAAGCCATACTGGTCTTTCTGATTTCCAAGTAATTTTTATTGTCTCAGTGGCCCTTTCTGAAAATCCAACCCATGTCTGTCTGTTGCTTGGTCTATTTGTATTGGCGCTGCTATACCTTGTTCTTGTTTTTCTAATCTTTTTCCTTTCCTAAAACCTTCTCTAGCCATAATAGTGTGTACATTTTGATTGATGTTATTTGTTAATGTCAAACCTAATTGATCTAGGACATCTCATCCCAATAAATTTACGGGAAGATTATCCAATACATATGGCTGTATAGTTCCTTCACATTCTTCAGGATCCTTCCAATCCAATACCATTGCACTTCTATGGGGATTAGTTGCCACTCCTAGGTCTCAAAATGTTTGAGTGTATTGTTGTAATGGCCAATGTTTTGGCCATTCTTGATGAGAGACAATGCTAACATCTGCACCTGTATCAAGTAGCCCATTGAATTCGTGTCTTTGAATATTTAGTTTTAGCCTGGGGCGAGAATCTAAATTTAAAGAAAGCATAACCAAATCTACACCTGTGGAGCCTAATCCCTTGGAACCTCTTTCTACAGCACGACTGGAAAATTTATCATGCAGACTATTATTAGTAACTGTGCTATTCTATCTCCTGGTGAAATTACTGATATGTCCTTTGGAGAACTGGCTATAAATTTTATTTCACCTTCATAATCGGGATCAATTACCCAAGGACTTATCATAAGTCCTTTTAGATTAGAAGAGCTGCGTCCCAATAATAAGCCTACTGTTCCTTTGAGAAGAGGTCCTTTCACCATGTGTGAATGATTTGAACCCCCATCTCTACAGTTAGTACTGATCTGACGGAGGTGCAGATGTCTAACCCTGCGCTCCCTCTGATTTGTCTGATGAGGCGTCTGATGCACAATGTGTCCTGGGCACTACACTGATGGGGTTGCTGGGTTCCTCCAGTGCTCCGTATATTTGTGGTTTTGGGCCCCAGAGCATTGGGCTCCCCTGTCCATTTTTTGGCAATGGAGCCCGGTGCCTTTCTAAAATGATATCGTGGATAAACAGCTAGTCCTTGTTCGTTTTTGATAATGAAGTACCCTCTATGGTGGTTTGAGAACGGCATTCATTAGCCCAATGTCTCCCTCTACGGCATCGTGGGCAAATACCCAGTATTCTACTCCTTTGGTACCTATTTTTGTTAAACCCTCTTCCTATGGAGCAATTCCTTTTAAAATGTCCTGTTTGTTCACAATTGTAGAATGTTCCTGGCCTTGCATCTAAAGCCTGTTTAATGCAGCTGCCACAAATTGCCCTTGTTCATTGATGTCTCTGGCATCTAAAGCCTGTTTTACTGCAGCTGCCATGACTTCCTCTTATTCATTAATGTCTTTACATAATTTAATATATGTGTTTAAATCTTCATGTTTCCATGGTCTAGTGATATCTCTGCACCTACGATTCACTTGGTCATAAGCCAGTTTTTTATTAATGGCATTGCTTGTTCTGTATTCCCCAAAACTCTGGTAGCTGTTTGAATAAGCCTATCTACAAATTCAGTGTAAGATTCATTAGCTCCTTGTATTACCTTAGATAATTGACCTTGTAAACCTCCATGTCCTTGTAAAGTCTTCCATGCCCTAACCGCCTCTGCAGCAATTTGTGCGTATACGCCAGGATCATATGCAATTTGTTGCTGCTGGTCCTCATAAGGTCCCTTTCCTAACAACATATCTAGATTTCTCTGAGGATAACCAGCTTCTGCATTTCACCTAGCCGTCTCCTTGCAAAATTCCTCATTGGCAACCTTCCATAAAAGGTATTGACCTCCATTTAGCACAGCTTTACACATATTAGCCCAATCTACTGGCATCATATTCAAGTTGTTAATGGATTCGACCAAGCTTACAATGAAGGGTACTTGAGGACCATAGGTTGTTACAGCCCCTTTTAGCTGCTTCACTATTTTGAAATTTAAAGCATGGTGAATTCGCTGCCCTCCTACCTCAAATACAGGGCATGTTAATACTTGAGATCCTGTCTCAGGAACCGAACTATCAACTGCGGGGTTTGGGGGCCTCCTAGCATATGGAGGTGGCCTTGTTATTTGGACATTTACATACTCTGGTGATAGAAAGGTGTTAGTAACAGTCTCCTGTAGAGGAGGCGCTGTTGGTTGGACACTTACGCCCTCTAGTTATTGAAAGTTGTTAGTAGCAGTCTCCTTTTGTAACTTTGCCCCTGATGGCTTTTTCTGACCTAAGCTTTGTTCCTCTATCTTTGTCTGATCTGAAGTCTTTGGACTAAGCAAACCAGATATAAACGTCCTCAATGGCAATGTGCCAACTGTCAGAGTCCCTGGGCTGTTCTTTTCCCCCCTTTTAAATCTTCACCATGATGGTTCCATTATGGTATATTTAATAACTCCTTAAAAATCCATGGGCTACATTTTTGTATTGTATCAACGTATGCCCTGACTGTCCTTGACTTTACTGAGGTGCCTCCTTCCTCTAACAATTTACTTAACACTCTTTCAGTTTGTTTTTTTACTAATTTCTGATCCTGTATTTCTACTATAATACAACCCAACAAGACGATGCCAAACAAAACCGAGACAGAATAAAATAAAAAGGGAACAACAAAAAGTCATTATAGCCTTTATATCCTACTGACATGTGCATCCGTCCTTTCTCCCTATCTGTTCCTCAGAAGTAAATAATTTTTTTCTCAGATGTGAGCGGTTTTTCATCCATCTCACTCATCTCCATGGACAGGCAACAAAAGTGAAGCAAAACAAAAGAGGAATCTTAAAATGGCTACCGATCCTCTCGCCCTTCCCTCAGGGGCTAGCAGTTTACCTTATCACTTACCCTCAGTGGCTCCCCGTGCGAGCTACCAAATGCTGCAGTCTGGCTGGGCATGATTCAAGAGCGACTTTTCAAAAGAAACAAAGTTTATTTTTAGAACCACACACGCCAAGCAAAACAGCTCCTTAGGAAAAACCCTCAGAGCCCAACTGCCACCACTGGCTTCCTTGCAAAGTTTCTGGCACACCCACAAGCCTCTCCACCTCCCACAATCCTCCTGCTCTTGAGGCCATATGGCTGGGTCAGGTGGGTGGAGCCAAAAAAGTCCCACAATGAGCAGCTCTGTGGTCTGAAAGGGCAGGGAAACTGCCCAATGTGCATCATCGCAGAGGAGCCAATCAGCTTGATGTTGCTGGGGCTGCTGTGAGCCAATCATCAGCTGGCAGTCGGAAAGAGCGGGGAAAAAGCTCAATGAGCATCTCCATTGTGCATCACCACAGAGGAGCCAATCAGCTAGATGTTGCTGGGGCCGCTGTGAGCCAATAATCATCTCGCAGGGGAATGTTGCTGGTAACTGGAAGTTTGATGGGGCCCCTTAAGCTGTGGCTCTCAACAAATTGGTCTCTCCTTTCTCTGTAGACTATTCAGCACATGTATTTTTATATGCACATATAGAATCCTACCTGTTATCAAACGTACATTTTTGTGAGGTTGCTGACTAGGCATGTACAAGTTATGAGAAGAGATCACTCCTCTTAAACACTGTTGGAATTGAGAATTCAACCTATGGGTGAGCTTGTTATTAGAACAACATTATATATAGATCCATTTTCAGTGAAATCAATATTTTTGCACCTGTGGATGTTACATATTTCATGATGAATTTCAATTGGCAAATATATTGCTAGTTTAAATGTCTGTCTCTGTGTGTGTGTGTGTGTGTGTGTGTGTGTGTGTGTGTGTATATATATATTTATTTATATATATATATATATATATATATATATATATACTCTCCAAATTTTTCAAAATATGAAATATATGAATCTTATTATACACTCCTTAAAATCATTCATATTTATGTATGTGGATTTATGATCAACTTTTCACAAGATTATTCTCAGAAATATTCATCCACCTTAAATACAGATTTGTTTCCTACTGAAGACTAACTTCAGTGAATGGTGCACACAAATCCTAATATTTCTACAGTAAAACCAAGTTCAACATCAATGCAAGCATTTTCCTATGGGACATGATGTGTATTTTGCGGTTCATTTTTATTAAACAGTGGTACATTACTATTTCTTCAGTTTATGCACATCATATGATATATCTTTCATCCACAAGTTCACAAATTTATAGGCATTTGTTTCAATTTCAATCACCTCCTGCTTCAGAACACATATATTCCTCCAGTGTTCTTGACTGGTCTTGTCATGAGACTTCTTTCCAAACACATTATTTTTGATTTTAATAATCATATTTGAAGCAAAACTCACACACTCTTCATGATAAACCATAACCCTAATATTACCGTTAGATGTATACCTGGTTGTAGTGAATGTATGAATATCAGTTTAAGATTTCCAGTATATTTTCAGATATCAAATCAATCCACTATTTAAAGTTGGAACCAGTTATATTATTTATTCACAGTATCGTCTATTCATACATTATGTCTATATCCATTGACACAGGGTACTCCAATTTGTTCCCCCAATATTTATACGTCTTCAAAGTATTGCTCCCAGTAATGGTGGAAGAAATGCTCATGTCACCTGATCTACATATAAATTTTAACACAGTAATATTCTGGACACAGAAAGCAAAAGTCACTCTTATGATTGTAGCAAAGCCTAAAAGGAAAGTGAGCATGGATTACTAAAAATATCCATGTCCCGGTTGCTTAATGCTCTAAAATGTAAATCCTATTGATAAATCCTATGTATTTGTTTCTTTCTAAGATTATATATTCAAACTCAACCCTGTTGAAAATGTCTAATCCTATCCCTCACTTTATACATTGCCTGATTTGTTAATGTCTCTATTGATATCTGCTTTCCTACATATTTTCCCCATTTCATCATTGTGTCTGACTCTTCACATGTGCTGATATTTACATTCACTCTCTTATTGAAAACCAATTGCTAAAGAACGTTTGGTCGAAATCCTATACTCATTGTTGTTTCTAAACCTAGAGACTATCGTCCTAAACCTACGGACTTTCCCTTTGTGACTGGATGTTCTCTTCAACTTTCAATCATCCAAGGTACAAGGTCCTATGTCATTGTATATCGATTTATCTGAGACATCTGTGCAGAACATAATTCAAAGCTAAGTAACCCACTCAAGGGCCCAATGCCCATCTGAGCTTCAAATCTTGCCTAGATTTCTGTTTTCATACTTTTATTTTACCTATATATTCTTGTAATCATTGCAGATTCCCAGTACGAATATTCATCCTGCAGAATGATTCCTAACCCAAATCGAACGTTTTATTAACCCTAACCATACACTGTTCCCTCAATCTAACTTTACAGAAGAGCAGGGACAGTGTGACCAGGAAAGTCTCAGTGCAGAAACCCTGCTTTGGGCCTTTTGCTTACCTATTTTTCTGTTGCCCTGAATGTCAGGAAGTTCTTTACCTCAGGCTAACCCTTTGTAAAGCCTGAAGAAAACAGTTTTCAAATGGAAATGAATGGGCATCACCTATGGCTCTTTGCTAAATTTCTTTGGAAAGGGATGTGTCTGAATCAGCATCTTGGCCCTGTGTGAGGCTGTGACTTAGATTCTCAGCACCTGATGGATCTAAAGAAAGATCCCATGTGTGCATCCAAAACCAAAATGGCAAAAAGTTCAGTCATTTTGGATGAAGTATCTTCCCTTCCTCTGTTAGATTCCTGACCTCCATCAATTGAGAATAGGGATCCTTTGGGTCATATGAGTTCTTCAATCCCTGAAGAGGTGCTTGGGTTTCTCATGATTCCAATTCACATAAAGAATCTGTACCTATCAATCAGAAGTAGTCAGTCAATATTGCTCCCAGAAATGGTGGAAGAAATACTCATGTCACCTGATCTACATATACATTTATTCACAGAAATATTCTGGACACTAAATTCAAAGTTCACATTTATGATTGTACCAAAGCCAAAATGGAAAATTAACATGGATTACTAAAATCATCCATGTCCAAGATTACTTATGCTCTCAAATGTCAATCCTATTGATGACTACATATTTGTTTCTTCCTAAGATTGCATATTCAAACTCAACCCTGATTTCATAATGTCTCTATTGATATCTGCTTACCTACATATTTTTCCCACTTCATCATTGTGACAGACTCTTCACATGTGCTGACATTTAAATTCATTTTCTATCCGAAACCCTGTTGCTAAAGAAATTTTGTTCCAAATCATACACTCACCCTTCTTCCTATACCTACCTACTATCTTCCTATTCCTACTGACTATCCCTTTTTGACCGGATGTTCGCTTCTACATTCAATCATCCAAGGTATAATGTCCTATGCCATTGTATATCAATTTATCTGAGACATCTGTGCAGAATGTAATTCAATGCTCAGTATCACAATCAAGGGCCCAATGCACTTCTGGGCTTCCAATCTTACTTGGATTTCTATTTTCATACACACAGTTCACCTCTATATTCTTATAAATTTCACAGGTTGCCAATACCATTATTCATCCAGAAAATGATTCCTAATCCAAATTGAACCTGTTATTAACCCTAAACATACAGTGTTCCCTCAATCTTACTTTACAGAAGAGCAGGGACAGAGGTGGTCTTATAATACTGAAATGTAGGGATCCTCTACCTGCTGAGAACTTCAAAGGTCCATGCTGAAAGTATCCCTGGAGAATATGTAGGCAGCTATGAAGGACCTGAGAGACCACAAGTCATCTTCAATGGCAAACAACCTGGTCAGGATGTAGGGTTGTGTCTTAATCAGCTTCTCTCTTCTTAATGTAGAGAAGATGGACAAATCAGGCCTGTATGGAGAGCTGTTCCCGGGTGCCAATGGTTGATATACCATTTTAACTTGTGAAATTGTCACATTAAGTAGGGGAAGCCTCCATCTCATGGGACCCTTGGAAGCAACTGTTAGGACAAAGTGGTTGCCAAGGCAGTGACCTCATTCAGATCCTGAAGGAAGTGACCTCACCTCACTTCCTCGGTGATGGAAATTGGCATCCAGGAAGCCAAGCACACAGAGCCAGTCCCAGTCCCACTCCCAGTGGTGTCACTAGTTTTGAATTACCAAGGACAGAGTCAGCCTATCTTGGTACCTACAGATGTGAGAATGGCCATATGCCAGGAAAGCTCTGAAGAGGGGGCTTGTATGAGAAAACAGATAGTGGCTCACCACTGGCTTCTGACAAGTCTCAGTGAAGAAACCCTGCTTTGGTACTTTTAATTACCTATTGTTCTGTTGCTCTGAATGTCAGGAAGTTTTTTGCCTCAGGCCACCCCTTTGGGAAGCCTGAAGAAAAGAGTTTTCAAATGGAAATGAATGGGCATCATCTGTGGCTCCTTGCTTAATTGCTTTGGAAAGGGATGTGTCTGAATCAGCCTCTTGGCCCTGTGTGAGGCTATGGCTTAGATTCTTAGCACCTGATGGATCTAAAGAAGCATCCCACGTTTGCATCCAAAACCAAAAGAGCCAAAAGAGCAGTCATTGTGGATGAAGTCTCTCACCTTCCTCTGTAAGGTTCCTGACGTCCATCTATGAGAATAGGGATCCTTTGGGTCAAATGAGTTCTTCAAAGCCCTGCAGAGACTAGATCATACGTTCATAGGTTTCTCATGACTCCAATTAACATAAAGAATCTAAACCCCACATTCATTAGGCCTCAAAATGGAGAATCAGAGCTGTATTAAGGGCAGGCCTCTTTGATCACTCCTGGTTCACTAGAAGGGTTTCCCAGCCACATTGACTTTAGGCAAATGTGGGCAAGGGACCTTATTTTGGATACTGTCCTTGGCTGTGAAAACTGCAGCCTGAGATTATGATGAGTGTCGATATGAAAGAAGATGAGAGCCATGTGGAAGTGTTTTGGTTTTAATTGTGGTCATTTTTGTGGCTGTTGGAAAAGATGATGGGTCCACCTGGTCTTGAACACTGGTGTGATTCCCCTTAGAGACTGAGTTTTGGAATGGACCTCAAATAAGTATTGCCATGTATTGTGTTGGGATTTTAGGATGCCACACATGAGAGTTGCCCTTGGAAACTGAGATCTAGGCCCAGGGTGGCTTTCCACAGAGCACTGGGAATCTCAGGAAGAATATCACATAATTTTATTCTTAAAGAATTGGCAGCCATAGTTGCAAGTCAAAACACACATGGACCACACCTTGTAGACCTCAAACGCCTGGCTTTATGTGACCTTTTTGCCTGTCTTTGGGAAGCCTTGCCTGTTAGAATTCTCCAGAATTTTCAATGAAATGAGCTTCCTCTCCATTTAATGGTTCCTGAATGAATTGAAACCCACAGTGCCTCCAACTTCATCCTTGAAAAATGTCTGATAATTACCATGAAATTTTTGAAATTCCCATGACCACTTTGCACTGTAGAATCTTTGGATGTTCTATTGATGATCACGAGTATACCAGACAGTGCCTGTTTGATTGGGTTTCAGGAAAATGGTGTAGAACAGAGATGGCAGTAATTTGGACCCTGCTGAGTAGTCGGCCTAGAGAAGTGGTGTGAAGGTGTGTGTTAAAACATTTGTGGTTGGGTGATGTGGATCTGCCATTGGCTTTCAAATGGTTTGTGACTGACATGGTGCAGCCCCCAGACCCTTGTATGTAAAGGTATGTTGTTATATGGAGAGGTTTCAGTGCAAAGTTTAGAATCAGATTGCTATTGTGAAGGGGGCAAGCTATGTGGGATAGAAGCCTGGTTGGTGCATTCTCCCGCAGACCCTTACCCATCACATGTGACAGAACTCCCTCCAGTACTGTGTCCCAGTTGAACTCTTCGTATTTCATGAAGCAAATACCAAACTCCCAGTGCAGCTGCAAGAAACACAACAAAATTGGAGGATGAGCAAATGGCTTCCAAACTGGAAGACACTTAGCACTCAGTGACAACAGTTTACCTACAAAGAGAGAATTCAGCACTGCTGCCTCATGTCCTTTGGAAAATAAGAAACCATGTCCTCCAGGTCACATACATGCAGACCCAGCTTGATGGTCTCACTACAAAGGGAGCTAAAGCTCCTGACAACAACATATATTTCAAGTGCCCAACCTCAGAGGCAGTTTCTCAAAAAGTCTTTAGTCTAGCAGAGCTCCATGTTTGTGGAGTTTTACCCTCTCCCTTACATTTGGAAACTCCTCTACCACCTCCAAGGTTGTGAACTCCTGAGCATTTTCCATTCGTGATGGGTATTCACAGATTTTCTAACTCTTCTCCTCTAATTGTGTCTTACTTGGGGTGAAGGTAATGTCAAGGCATTGTTCTGGATGAGAGTGGGAAGATTTTTGGGTAGCACATATTTGCATACACATTGGATTCTTTCTCCAATTTTCCATTTGAAATACTGAATCCCTGACTGTAAGGGGTAGAAGGAATTCTCCTTCAAAGAATAGTCTGACACTTACAAGAAACAGCCCCCAGGGAGACATCCTGTCTGGGAGACATCCTGTAGTCATCTGTGTTCCTGAGACATCCTGTGGCCCTCTGTCTTCCTGAAATATCCTGAGGTTATCTCACCTTGCGAAGACATCCAGGAACTGCTGATAAGAGAGCTTTCAAATCTCCAGCATATAAATTCCTCTGTGTGAACAATAAAAGTTTGCAGCTTGATCAGAACTTTTGTCTTGCTGTCATCTCTCGTGTCTCTTGTCCCTTCATTCCTCCCCACCTAGGTTTGCTACCCACTTTGATGTGTCCTGCAGGCCAGGACAACTGGCGCCCAACGACTGGGGCTCGAGCCTTTGACTGAGGGGGAACCCTGTCCTCCTGGAAGATTTGGACAAGTGGAGCTCGCGATTGCCTCAGCAGACACCACTGAGAGACAGATCCAGGAGGAGAGTGGGGATGACGCACAGTGAGTGACCCACCATGGGACAAGCAGTTTCGTCACATGATTTGTTTTTGTCAGGCCACAAGGAATCCTTAAATACATGGGGGGCACGTGTTAAGAAAAATGACTTAATATTTTTCTTTTCATACATCGAAGAATTTTTTCCATGGATTCCCCTTGAAGGTACCATTGATGGTAAAAGATGGCTTAGAGTAGGAGACATTTTAAAAGATTATTATGAATCCTTTGGCCCAGAAAAAGTGCCTGTTCCTACCTTTTCTTTCTGGAAATAAATTAGTGAAATTCTTAAAAGTTCACCCTTTGACAATGGTACCTTAATACTTGTCAGGATTGGGGAAGAGACTATGCAAAAGACCTCTCGTCCCTTCTCGGCATGCCCATCAGTTAGTATAGACATAGACCCTTCTTAGTCTCCCCAGGACCCTGGGACCTTCCTGATCTTCCTCAAAATCCCACCCTAATGAATAAGGCTCCAATGGTTTCCAACCGCCTTTATGCAGTTTTAAATCCCGGAGAAACATTGACCCCTGGGGAGGAGGCTACCTTGGAGAAGGAAGCAGCTCGCTACCATTCAGAAGACTCTCCACCTCTCAGGACCCTGCCACAGACTATAGGACTTACACATTCCCCTCCCTCCTATATCCCTCCTGCCTTTTGTGCTCTGGCCCTTCAGGGGGCAAATGTCCCCCCAGATATTTTTTCCCCACTTCCCTTGCCTAACCTGGCTCCCTTGAGAGAGTCTCTCCAACATGGACAGGAACAGATCCAATTTTTAAAAGAATAAAGATCCCTTGACTCTGAGCTCTCTTCATTAGCCTTAGGAATGGAGTCAACACAAGCTGGCCCACAGTGGTCTAATACAAAGGCGAAGCCGCTCCATCGGCCTGTGCTCGCCTTCCAGTCACCACCAGTAAGATAGATAAGCCTGCCCAGGCTGAGGTCAAAGACTTAGAAGAGGAAAAAGAGGAGGAAGCGGGGGAAATGGATCAAGGAGATCAGGACTTAGAGGATGAGGAGTTCACCCCTAGGCAGGAAGGAACCCAGAGTGTCTACAAAAAATTTAGCCTCCATTTTCTTGAAAAACTTAAAAAGGCTTGTGCTCACTATGGCCCCACTGTGCCCTATACGTTGGCTTTATTAGAAAGCTGCAGCACACAATTTCTTACTCCCAATGATTGGAAATTTTTAGACCTAGCTGCCCTCAGTGCCGGAGACTTCCTGCTATGGAATGCAGATTTCAAAGAGCCCTGTCAGAAACTACTCAAAAAAATTAACAAAGGCCTCCTCTAAATCCTGGACTTATGTTAAGCTAGTGGGCAATGCAACTTTTGACACTAAAACTAAACGGGCACGTTTCCCTGCTGGACTTTTTGCGCAGATTTAGATGGCTGGCTTAGTTGCTTGGAGACGCCTCCCTGAAAGGGCCTCGGCTATCACTTCCCTGGCAAGAACTCGACAAGGGCCCGATGAGCCTTATAGCGACTTTGTTCCCCGGCTTTATCTAGCTGTGGAATGCTTGCTTGGACCAAGCGAAAGCGAAAGCACCTTTGTAAAACATCTTGCCTTTGAAAATGTCAACCCGGCATGTCAGGATGTTCTTCGACATCATAAGGATAAAGGGAAACTTTCTGACTTTATTAGAATCTGTGCAGGCGTGGGTGCAGCCCATGCGATGGGTCTCAAATTAGTGCCGCATTTACCAAGGCCTTTTACAATACTGGCTCAAGTACTTGCTTTACTTGTAAACAACCAGGCCATTTTGCACGCAGGTGTCCGACAGGCAAACAAAGAGTAAGAATAGTGTCTCCTCAAACTGGAGCTAAACCGACCCCAGCTACACTTTGTCCTTGATATGGTAAAGGTCATCACTGGGCCAGTGAGTGTAGATCAATGACAAATGCCCTCAGACAGCCTATTTCTTCCTACTTCTCAGGAAACTCCCTGGGGCAATGAGGTTTGTTCCCTCCCAAACTCCAACCTACCTCAAAATCCTTCTCCACAATTGGCTCCCTCCAACTACCCACTCCAGGCAGTGCAGGATTGGACCTCTGTGCCACCACTGATACAATATTAGACTCAATGCAAGGGCCCCAGATAATACCAACTGGAATTATGGGTGCCCCTCCATCTCATACGTGTGCCCTTATTCTTGGAAGAGCCTCTACTACCTTACAAGGTGTTCAGGTCTTCCCTGGCATTAATGATAATGATTTCACTGGAGAAATAAAAATAATGGCCACAGTTATTAATAGAGTTGCGGCCATCCCAGGAGGAAAAAGTCTTGCACAATTAATACTTCTTCCCTTAGATTAAGGGGCATTTCCACCTCCCAAACCTACTGTGGGGGACTGCCTCCTTGGGCTCCTCTGAGGTATATTGGGTTCATCCCATTTCTCATATTAGACACACCCTTACCTTACTTATTGAAGGAAAGGAATACCAAGCAATTGTACTTACTGGAGCTGATGCGACAATTATTTCTCAAAAATACTGGCGATCAGGTTGGCCCCTCACCCCATCCTTGACTGACCTTAAAGGGATAGGAAAGTCAAAAAATCCTCTGGTCAGCTCTACTGCTCTTAGCTGGACTGATAAAGAGGGTAATAAGGGAACTGTCACTTCTTTCGTTGTTCCTGACCTCCCTGTTTACCTATGGGCCCGAGATATTTTGAGTCAAATAGAAGTTATTCTTGCCAGTCCCAATTCCATGGTGACTCATCAAATGCTCCCTATGAATTTTGTCCCTGGTACAGGCCTTGGGAGGCTGAGACAAGGACTGGTGGAGCCTATACAACCAATAAAAAAAAATACATATGGACTTGGATATTTGGATTTTTAGTGTCGGTTCCTGACGCTCCTGTTCCCATGGAGATAAAATTATTTGGGAGACTCAGACTCTTGTGTGGGTGGATCAGTGGCCCCTTACCCAAGAAAATTTGGAGGCTGCCTCCATGTTAGTGAAGGAACAGCTGGCAGCCCGCCATGTAGAGCCCTCAACCTCACCATCGTACACTCCTATTTTTGTTATCAAGAAAAAATCAGGCAATCTTTTACAAGATTTGTGTGCCATTAATAAAGTTATACTCCCGATGGGAGCACTACAGCCAGACATTCCCACACCAGTGGCTATTTCCAAAAACTATTGTAAAATGGTTATGTTCTTAAAAGATTGCTTTTTTACCATTCCTTTGTATCCTGTGGATAGACCCTATTTTGGCTTTAGTCTTTCTTGCATTAATATTCAGGGCCCTATGGAGAGACTTCAACGGAAGGTTCTTCCCCAAGGTATGGCCAACATCCCTACTCTTTGCCAAAAATACGTTGCTCAAGAAGTAGACCCTGTGAGAGAGCGAGGGCCACAAATTTATATTTTACATTATATGGATGATTTGTTAATTGCTGCACCTAATACCCATGATCTTAATAATTGTTACTTGGACTTTTACAAAATCGTCACTACCTTGGGACTACAGATAGCTCCTAATAAGGTTCAAACACAGGACTCTTATAAAAGTTTGGGCCTTAAAATTCTACAGAAATCAGATCCAAATTTCTAAAATACAACTACGTGTGGACCATCTTCACACCCTTAAAGATTTTCAGAAATTACTGAGGCATATTCAATGGCTAAGAACATATTTAAAATTATGCACTTGTGTACTTTTGACCCTTAATGATATTTTGAGAGATAATTCCCACCCCTCCTCCCCTCAAAATCTTACTCCCAAGGCATAACAGGCATTAAACCAAGTCACAGAAGCCATTGCCCAACAACTTGTTACGCAAATTTCTTATAACCTTCCTCTGGTTCTGGTTATTTTACACACTCCTCATACACCCACAGGAATATTTTGGCAGCGAGATCCACATTTTAATAATAAAGACTGCCCCTTGTTTTGGGTCCATTTACCCACCACATCCTCGAAGGTTATTACTGTTTATCTTGCTCAGGTAGCTTCTATTATTTTTAAAGGTCATTTGATTTCTCTACAACATTTTGGCAAAGACCCTGATAATATTTTTATTCCATATACTAAGGACCAAACCCAATTTTTACTAGAGACAAGGGATGAATGAGGTATTTCCCTATCAGGCTTTTGGGAACAATTGATCACCACCTCCCCAATGACCCCCCTTTACATTTTGTCCAGTTACATCCATTTACTTTTCCTGAAATTACTCAAAATGCTCCCATTCCTCAAGCCCTTACTGTCTTTACAGATGGTTCCTGTAATGGCCGAGCGGTCTTTGTTGTCAATAACCAGCCTACCACCTTTGATACTGTCTATCAGTCACCACAGTTTGTGGAATTGTTTGACATAACACAAGTTTTTATAACATTTTTTATAATCCTGTTAATATTTATAAAGACAGTGGCTACATTGCTCATTCTGTGCACCTGCTGGTGATTTCACCCCCCATTAAGTCTTCTAACAATGCGGCCTTTCTGTTTCACCAGCTTCAGCAGCTAATTCAGGTCAGACAACACCCATTTTTCTTAGGACACATAAGGGCACACTCTGATCTTTCCAGCCCTCTAATTCAAGGTAATGCCCAAGCTGATGCAGCAACTCATTCCATCTTTCCAATTTTTGTTGGCTCCATTCAAAAGGCCACGGAGTTACACAATCTACACCATTTAAATTTCCAGAGCCTTTGATTACTTTGTAAAATTACCAGGCAACAGGCACGAGAAATAGTAAAAGCATGCCCTAGTTGCGCTGCCTCCCTCCCCATTCAACACTTGGGAGTTAACCCCCGAGGATTACTGCCCGATCAGTTTTGGCAAATGGATGTTACTCTTTTTCTTGAATTTGTAATAGCCAAATATATATACACATTTCTGTAGATACCTTCAGCGGCTTTATTTTTGCATCACCACATTCTGGAGAGGCTACCAAAAATGTCCTTTCTCATCTTGTTTCAGCCTTTTCTGTTATGGGTAAACCAATACATATTAAAACAGATATTTATCCTACATATACCATTGCCAAGTTTAAACAGTTTTGTGCTACCTTGCAAATTTGTCATACTCCTGGAATTCCATACAACCCTCAGGGCCAAGGCATTGTGGAACTTGCCCACCTTACCTTAAAAACTTGGCTAACCCTCCTTAAGGCTTCCTCCCTTGTATTTACCACACCCAGGCATCGCCTTAACAATGCATTATTTGCCCTTATTTTTCTTACCCTAGACAATGAAGGCCATTTGGCAGCAGACAGACACTGCCATCCCTCGTCCAATTCTGTTCGCCCACCTGTTATGTGACACAATCCCCTTACAAATAAATAAAAAGGCCCAGATCCTGTCCTCATCTGGGGAGGAGGCTCAGCTTATGTTTTGGACCAAGATCAAACAGCCCCAAGATGGTTACCAGAACTCCTGGTTAAACAGGTTAATGACTTACCTCAAAACAGGGACAGAGGGACTCCTCATGAGGACAAAATTTCTTCTTTTTCAGATGCAGCCAACAATCTGCCAGCCTTGGAATAACAGTTCCTGTGGGCACAGGTACACTGGCTTAGGCACGTCTATTCACTCTTACCATCGCCTGTCTCAACAAATTATAAACTCTATCAGTAACAACTGATAAAAACTCTATCATGAACCATTAAAGATTTGCAGGACCAAATAGACTCCCTGGCAGAAGTGTTCCTTCAAAAAAGACGAGGCTTAAATTTGCTGACAGCTAACCAGGGAGGTATTTGCTTGGCCTTAGGGGAATGATGCTGCATTTATGCCAATAATTCTGGCATAGTATGCACTAAAATTAAGCAGCTTCAAGAAGATCTAGAAAAGAGACGAAGGGAAATATTTGAAAATCCCCTCTGGACTGGGCTTAATGGATTTCTGCCCTATCTTCTTCCCCTATTAGGCCCTTTGTTGGGTTTACTTTTAATGGTGTCCCTAGGACCCTGCATTATAAACAGGCTGTTACAATTTATTAAAGAACAGATTAATATTTTGGCCTCTAAGCCCCTACAGGTCCACTATCATCGCCTGGATATGGAAGACCGTGCTGCCAACATTTAAAAGGATGTTCTACCCTCCTCACAAGCTTATTTCTTAAGGTTACATGCCCACAGATCTCTCTTTCTTATATAAAACTCTAAGTAACAGCTCTGACCAACCATCTTCTGCCCTTGCCATAAGGGTTCGTCCTCCATGGGCCCCTCTGTTTGGGGGAGGACACACCCATGGAGTGAGGACGTTAGGCCATAATAACAGAGGGTGCAGGAAGGACTGCAGGAGAATGGATCCATGGTTCCCAAAACCCAAGTCTTCTGAGTGACACGCTCTGGTGCATGGCAGTTGGCATGCTTCCCCCTCAAAGCCGTCTCCTTAAAAAACATGCCTAGGCCACCATGAAATCTCCTAGTAAACATGCTCGATCAGATCAGGAGATATTCTAAGGCCTGTTAGAGAAACAGAGCCTCTATAACCCCCTAAAACATTGGCCTGTAAGGTATGGTCAAATATTTAATATAAGAAAGGGGGAAGATGTCAGGGGCTAGAAGGAAGTTCTCCTTCAAAGAATAGCCTGACACTTACAAGAAATAGACCCCTGCGAGATTTCCTGCCTGGGAGACATCCCGCAGCCATCTATCACCCTGAGACATCCTGCGGCTATCCGTCTTAGTAAAATATCCTGAGGTTATCTCACCCTGTGAAGACATCCAGCAACTGCCGATAAGAGAGCTTTCTCATCCGCAGCATATAAATACACTGTGAGAACTATAAAAGTTTTCAGCATGATCAGAACTGTTGTCTTGCTGTCTTCTCTCATCACTCTTGTCCCTTCATTCCTCCCCAACAAGGTTCAACGCCCACGTTGAAGTGTCCAGCCGGCCCGGACACCTGACACTAAACCATAACCTACTAGACTCTGACTACTAATCCTAATATGATGGAGAAAAATAATCCAAACAGAATGGAAATACAAGCAGTACAGAGGAGGCATGGTGTATAGTTGGACTTGCCTTTTGAATGATATAGGGTAGGTGTTATAAATCTAGCTAATTTTTAACTGAAATAGTTCTCCACATGTTTTTAAAGTTAACAAATATGTGAATACCTGTCTCCCTTTCTCTGTAGCCAATTAAGCACATGTATTTTTATATGCACATATAGAATCTTACCTGGTATCACACGTATATTCTTCTGAGGTGTCTGACTTGGCAAATACAAATTGTGAGAAGAGATCACTCCTCCTAAACTCTGTTGGAACTGAAAATTCAACCTATGGGTGAGCCTCCTAGTAGAACAACATTATACATAAATCGATGTTCGGTAAAATAAATATTTTTGCATCTGTGGCTGATGTACATTTCATGAAGAATTTCGATTAGCATATATATTGCTACATTTTATTGTCTGTGTGTGTTTTTTAATATATATATATATATATATATATATATATATATATATACTCTCCAAATTTTTCCAAATATAAAATATATGTGTCTTATATACACTACCTAAATTCATTCATGTTCATAAATATATGTGTCTTATATACACTACCTAAATTCACTCATGTTCATGTATGTGGATTTATAATCAACATTTCACAAGATTATTCTCAGAAATATTCATCCACCTGAAATACATATTTGTTTACTATTACTGAAAACTAACTTCAGTGAATGGTGCATACAATCCTAATATTTCTACATTAACTGACCCTGTTTAACATCAATGCAAGTAGATTCCTATGGGACATGATGTGTATTTTGAAGTTCATTTTATTCAACACTGGTACAATAGAATTTCTATAGTTTACGAACATCATAGGACATATATTTCATCCATAAGTTCACAAATTTATAGGCATTTGATTCACTTTCAGTCATTTACTGATTCAGAACACATGTATTCCTCCAGGTTTCTTGACTGGTCTTTTCATGAGACTTCATTTCAAACACATTATTTTTGATTTCCATAATCATTTTGAAGCAAAACTCACACACTCTTCATGATAAAACATAACCCTAATATTACCATTAGATGTATTACTGGTTGGAATGAATAATTGTATATCAATATAAGATTTTCTGTATATATTCAGATATCAATTCAATCCTTTATTTAAAGTTGGAACCAATTATATTATTTATTCACAGTATGGTCTATTCATGCATTATCTCTACATTCATAGACACAGGGTACATCTATTTGTAACCCCAATACTAATTTATTCGTCTTCAAAATGTTGCTCCCAGAAATCGTGGAAGAAATACTCATGTCACCTGATCTACGTATGCATTTATCACAGTAATATTCTGGACACAAAAAGCAGAGGTCACACTTATGATTGTACCAAAGCCTAAATGGAAAGTGAGCATGGATTACTAAAAACATTCATGTCCAGGTTGCCTAATGCTCTCAAATGTCAATCCTATTTATGACTACATATTTGTTTCTTCCTAAGACTATGTATTCAACCTCAGCCCTGTTGCAAATGTCTAATCCTATCACTCACTTTATACTTTCCCTGATTTCCTAATGTCTCTATTGATGTCTGCTTTCCTAAATATTTTCACCAGTTCACAATTTTGACTAACACTTCACATGTGCTGACATTTACATTCACTGTCTATGTGATACCCTATTGCTAAGAACTTTTGTTACAATTTCTGTACTCACTCTTCTTCTGAAACCTACAGAATATCTTCCTAATCCTACCGACTATCCCAGTTTGAGTGGATACTCACTTCTACATTCAATCATCCAAGGTACAAGGTCCTATGCCATTGATTATTGATTTATCTGAAACATCTATGCAGAACATGTATCAAAGCTAAGTATCCCAATCAAGAGCGCAATGCCCTAGTGGGATTCCAATCTTACCTAGATTTCTGTTTTCATACTTATATTTCACCTATATATTCTTATAAATATCACAGGTTCCCAATACCATTATTCATCAAGCAGAATGATTCCTAACCCAAATCAAACCTGTTATTAAGCGAAACGATACACTGTTCCCTCAATCTAACTTTACAGAAGAGCAGGGACAGTGTTGGTCCTAAAATAGAGGAATGTAGTGAATCTTCCACCTGTTGAAAAACTCAAAGTTTCATGCAGAAGTGATCCCTGGAGAAGATATAGGCACCACTGAAGGACCTGAGAGAGCAAAAGTCAACTTCCATGGCAAACAACCTGGTCAGGATGAAAGGTTGTTACTGAATCAGCCTCTCTGTTCTTTTTTTTATTATTGGTTGTTCAAAACCTTACAAATCTTTTGACATAACATATTCATACATTAGCATACATTAGCTTCAAGTGATTTATGAACTCCCATTTTTACCCCAGATACAGATTGAAGAATCACTTCGGTTACACATCCACATTTTTACATAATTTCATACTAGTAATTGTTGTATTCTGCTACCGTTCCTATCCTCTACTATCCCCCCTCCCCTCCCCTCGGATCTTCTCTGTCCACCCCATCTACTGTAATTCATTTCTCACCTTGTTTATTTTCCCATTCCATTCACAACCTCTAATATGTAATTTAGTATAACAATGAGGGTCTCCCTCCATTTCCATGCAATTCCCCTTTTCTCTCTCTTTCCCTCCCACCTCATGTCTCTGTTTAATGTTAATCTTTTCTTCCTGCTCTTCCTCCCTGCTCTATTCTTAGTTGCTCTCATTATATCAAAGAAGACATTTGGTATTTGTTTTTTAGGGATTGGCCAGATTCACTAAGCATAATCTGCTCTAGTGCCACCCATTAGAATATGGACTCAAACAGTCCTGTTTGGAGAGCTGGTCCCTGGTGCCTATGGTTGATATACATTCTAACTTGTGAAAGTGTCACAGGACGTAGGGGCAGCCTCCATCTCATGGGACCCTTGGAAGCAACTGTTAGGACAAAGTTGTTGCTAAGGCAGTGACCTCATTCAGTTCCTGAAGGAAGTGACCTCACCTCACTTCCTTGGTGATGGAACTCTAAGAACTTGGGATGCAGGAAGACAGGCACCCAGAGCCTGTCCCAGTCCCAGTCCCAGTGGTCTCACTTGTTTGGATATACCAAGGACAGAGTCAGTCTTTCTTGGTACCTACTGATATGAGAATGGCCAAAAGCCAGAAAAGCTCTAAAGAGGGGCCTTTCCTGAGAAAGCAGATAGTGGTTCACCAGTGGCTCCTGACATCTTCACAGAGTTGGTTAAAGAGACCAGATCTGAGACAGGACAGGCCATTTCGGGGGAACATACTATAACCCACCAGTCAGAGGACACTCTGGATAGTCATAGACCTACTTTGGGGAAGGAGGTGCCTCTGTGGGTGTCGCTGTGTGTTTATGGATTTGCCTCATGTTCTGAGAATAGATAGAAAAGGCGGTTTGTTTGGTTTTGAGTGAACTGTTTCTAGTAAGTCATTTGACAACGCGAGTGTTTCTATGTCTGTGTATCCCACTGTGTCCATGGTTATAGACATTAGAAAAGATAATGCATCAATTGATGTGTCCTGTCTAGTAGAAAGCTTCCCATCATTTATTCCGCCAAATTGATGAATGGATTTTGGCTTGCCTTATCGATGGGCAACACGCGCTATCTTCCAAAGTTCGTGCGTTCTTCCTGAATTCTGGCCACTCTACAGAATAGGCTCATGGTTTTGTGTCCAATATATGTACCATTTCCAAACCCTGTTACATGGCCATGTACTGGATAGCTGAAGGGAATGGCGAGCATCTCAGAAAACTCAGATATCAGTGTGACCAATAAAGTCTCAGTGGAGAAACCCTGCTTTGCTTACCTATTGTTCTGTTGCCCTGAATGTCAGGAAGGTCTTTGTTTCAGGCCACCCCTTTGTGAAGCCTGAAGAAAACAGGTTTCAAATGGAAATGAATGGGCATCACCTGTGGCTCTTTGCTTAATTGCTTTGAAAAGGGATGTGTCTGAATCAGCCTCTTGGCCCTGTTTGAGGCAATGGCTTAGATTCTCACCACCTGATGTATCTTAAGAATGATCCCATGTGTGCATTCAAAACCAAAATGGCCAAAAGAGCAGTCATTGTGGATGAAGTCTCTCCCCTTCCTCTTTTAGGTTCCTGACCTCCATCAAGTGAGAATAGGGATCCTTTGGGTCAAATGATTTCTTCAAAGCCCTGCAGAAGCTAGCCGATATGTGCTTGGGTTTTATAATGACTCCAATTCACATAAAAAAATAAACCCCACAGTCAGTAGGCCTCAAATTGGAGAAGCAGAGAAGTATTAACAGCAGGCCTATTTGATCACTCCTAGTTCACAGGAAGTGTGTCCAGGCAACCCTGATTTTAGGCCATTAAGGGGCAAGGGAGATTATTTTGGAGACTGTCTTGTGTTTCGCCCCTCATGGAAACATCCAGCCAGAGGTTATGATGAGTGTCTATATGAAAGATCATGAGGGCCATGTGGGAGTGTTTTGGTTTTAATTGTGGCCATTTGTTTGGTGTTTGGAAGAGATGACTGGGTCCACCTTTACATGAACTCTGGTGTGATTCCCCTTAGAGACTGAGTTCTGGAACTGAACTCAGAGAATTATTGCCATGAATTGCGTTGGGATTTTCGGAGGCCATGCATGAGAGTCCCCCTTGAAAACTGAGATCTATGTGCAGGGTGGCTTTCAACAGAGCACTGGGAATCACATCCAAGATATCACGTGATTTTATTCTGAAAGACTTGTCAGCCATATTTGAGAGTCGAAACACACATGGACCTCATTGTAGACCTCAATGGGACTGGCTTCATGTGACCATTTGGCCACTTTTTGAGAAGCCTTGCCTGTGAGAATTCTCCAAAGCTTTCATTGAAATGTGCTTCCTCTACATTTAATGGTTCTGGAGTGAATTTTAACCCACAGTGCCTCCAACATCATCATTGAAAAATGGCTACAAAAATACCATAAAATTTTTGAATTTCCCATGACCAGGTGGCAATGGAGGACCTTTGGATGTCCTGTTGCTGATCATGAGTATACCAGACAGTGCTTTGATTGACTCGGTTTCATGAAAATCGTGTAGAACAGAGATGCCAATAAGTTGGAGCCCGCTGAGTAGTGGGCCTAGAGCCGTGGTGGTCAGGTGTATGATAAAACATCTGTGGTGGGGCCTGTGGATCTTCCATTGGCTTCCAAATGGCTTGTGACTGACATGGTGCAGCAAGCAGTCCCTTCTAAATAAAGGCATCTTGTAATACTGAGAGATTTCAGGGCAATGTTCAGAATCAAATTTCTATGGTCAATGGGGCAATATATGTGGGCTAGAAGTATGTTTGGTGCATTCTCCTGCAGAAACTGACCCACCACATGTGACAGAACTCCCTCCAGCACTGTGACCCACTAGAACTCCTTGTATTTTTGAATCAAATAGCAAACTCCCAGTGTAGCAGCAAGAAACACCATGAAATTTGGAGGATGACCAAATGGCTTCACAGTCCACATGGGGAGACACTTAGTCCCCAGTGGTCACAGTTTACCTACAAAGAGCAAATTCAGCACTGCTGCCTCATCTTCACTGGAAAATAAGAAACCATGTCCTCCAGGTCACATAGATGTAGACCCAGCTTTGATGGTCTCACTACAAATGAAGCTAAAGCTCCAGAAAACAACATATTTTTCAGGTGCCCAACCTCAGAGGCAGTTCTTCAAGAAGTCTTTAGGCAAGCAGAGCCTCATGTTTGTGGAGTGTTCACCCTATCCCTTACTTTTGGGAACTCCTCTACCACCTCCAGTGTTGTGAACTACTGAGCATATTCCATTCCAGATATGTATTCACAGATTTTCTAACACTTCTCCTCTAATTGTGTCTTACTTGGGGCAAAAGTAATGTCAAGCCATAGTTCTTGATGAGAGTGGGAACATTTTTGTGTAGCACATATTTGCATACACATTGGATTCATTTTCCAATTTTCCATTTGAAATACTGAATCCCTGACACTAACCCCTACCCTACTAGACTCTGACTACTAATCGTAATATCATGGAAAATAATAACCCAATCAGAATAGAAATACAAGCAGTTAAGAGGAGGCATGTTTGGTATTCTTGGACTTGCCTTTTGCATTATATAGGGTAGGAGTTATAAATCTAGTCAATTTTTTTGTTGAAATAGTTCTCCATGTGTTTTTAAAGTTAACAAACATGTGAATTTATGTCTCCCTTTCTCTGTAGCCTAGTCAGCAAATGTATTTTTATATGCATATATAGAATCCTACCTAGTATTACACGTACATTTTTGTGAGGTGGCTGACTTGGCAGATACAAATTGTGAGAAGATATCACTCCTCCTAAATGCTGTTGAAACTGAAAATTCAACCTATGGCTGAGCCTCCTATTTGAACAACATTATACATAAATCCATGTTCAGTAAAATTAATATTTTTGGATCTCTGGATGATATGTATTTCACGATAAATTTCCGTTGGCATACATAATGCTACATTGTAATGTCTCTCTGTATATATATATATATATATATATATATATATATATACTCTCAAGATTTTTCAAAATATGAAATATATGTGCCTTATTGTGCACTCCCCAAATTCATTCATATCATGAATGTGGATTTATAATCAACTTTTCAAAAGATAATTCTCAGAAATATTCATCAACCTGAATTACATATTGGTTGCCTAGTACTGAAAACTATCTTCAGTAAATGGTGCATACAAAACATAATATTTCGACATTGCAAGTTGGCCGCGAATAGAGTGCATCACACCCAGTGTACCACGCCACATTGCAGGTGAATAACGAGTTAAAATGACAAAAGACTATCTTGTTAGGATCTTATAGTAAAATGGGTGTGCACCGAAACCTAAAAGAATGATTTCCACCAACGAGGTCCGGTAATTGAGTCTCAAACGTGAGCTGAATATGCAACCGGAGATCCGGGCTTACTGATCCGTGCGGCCCGCCCCGTGGCTACAGACGTCGGGGCACCACCGAGAAGCGACTAGCATCCAGGGAGAAACGTTGCTGCAGATTCTGTGGAATCCTGCCGGCTGACCCCCCACTGAGCCCCAGGCGGAGTTCGGGATCTCAGTCAGGGAAGGAAGCGCTACAGTTCTATCCCCCACAACGGAAACTCCACCAAGGAAACCAACGGCAACCATCTTGGAGAGCTGAAGTAACCACCGCCACTCTCTGACAGATTGCAACAATAAAACAGTTGTGTGTTTTCCGCTCATCTCCCATACAGTAGGATATTTGCATAAAATCTTTCCTAAGCTTTCCAGGGGAGGGATTATCAGAGAGAGCCTGAATAAAGATGGGGGGGGGAAACTAGAGGCACCTGACCTTCTACTCCCCCTCCCATCAGTGGTGAAAACAAAATCTGTCTAGCCAGCGATGGGGAAGGGGCAAACGGAAAAAAAAAAAAAAAAAAAGAACAATAGAGTGCTGGGGTTCCCAATAGACACAATCCACACCCAAGAAACGGCAGGCCAGAGTACAGTTTGAGCTGCCGAGGGCATTACTCAGGGGAAAACTGGTGTAGCAAGAGAAACCAGGACTAGCAGGAGAAACCAGGGGACTAGAGGCCAGGCCCGCGTGACTGGGCACCTGGAGAATGCTCGCCCGCCGGCAACAGCCGGCCCGCTGCAGGTGCGACTGGACGGCTGGAGACCGCCTGCCCACCAGCGACCAATCACCTGCCATATGCCTGCCCTAATGGGTGGCTAGAGATCGCACAACCGCCGGTGACAGCCCACCCGCTGACTGCGTGACTGGACAGCTTGTGACTGCCTGCACACCCGCGACCAGGAGCTGAAAACAAACAGAGACAGTACAGTCCCACACCCCCATGCGAACACCCGGGCAAAGAGCCTGGGGCCCACCATAGCAGAGAGGTGACATCACTGGAGCTCGGCCGTCGGAATTCCTTCCCAGTGGAATCCACTTTAGCATGCACAGTCTACCAACACAAAGGAGCTACAATAGAGATATATAAAACCAAAACAAATATATAGAAGAGAGCAGAAACACAGCAATCAAACGGAGCTGGAAAGTAATGTGAACTTCATGAAAAAACAAGGGAAAAAGGTGTACAAATAATGCCGGACAACTTAATTCTACAGGAGGACCTAGAATCATCAGAAACAGGGATAGGGAAAAAACTCAATGCATCCCTAACTCAGATGGAAAGAAATATTAGAGAAGACATGAGGCAGCAAGTCCAAGCAATAAAAGAATATTTTGAAAATGAATTAAACAAACAAATTCAAATGGCAAAGAAGGAGCTTTACCAAAAGACAGAGTTCTTAAAAAAATCAAACAGTAATCCTAGGAATACAGAAAAATATAAACCACATTAAAAACTCAAACGAGAATATTGTAAATAGACTAGATTAAGTAGAAGTCAGAAGATCAGATAATGAAGACAAAGTTTATCAACTTGAAAAGAATATAGTCAACACAGAAAAGATGCTTATATCCCATGAACAATCTATTTAAGAGATATGGGATGTCATAAAAAAACAAATTTGAGAGTCATCAGGATAGAAGAAGGCATAGAGATTCAAACCAAAGGAATGGACAACATATTAAATGAAATAATTCTAGAAAACTTCCCAGAGATAAAAGATGGAATGGATTGCCAAATCCTTGAAGCCTACATGACCTCAAACATTCAAAACCATAATAGACCAACTCCAAGACATAGAATTATCAAGATAGCTAACATACAGAACAAGGAGAGAATATTAAAAGCTAAAAGAGAAATGAGGCAGATTACATTCTGGGGTAAACCAATTAGGTTAACGACTGAATTTTCATCACAAACTTTGAAAGCGAGTAGATCCTGGAACAATGTATTTCAAACGCTGAAAAATAATGGATTCCAACCAAGAGTACTGTATCCATCAAAATTAAGTTTGGGATTTGACAATGAAATTAGTGTCTTTCACGATAAACAAAAGCTAAAAGAATTTGCAGAAAGAACACCAGCACTGCAAAGCATTTGAGCAAAATACTAGAAGAAGAGGAATTGAAAAATAGTGCCCCAAACTAACAGCAGGAGGTATCTCAGTAAAGGGGGAGAAAAATAACCAAAAAGTAAAAACTAGCCAAACTAAAAATAAATAAATAAATAAACATGAATGAAAGTAAAAATCATATTTCAATTGTAACCTTAAATGTTAATGGCATAAACTCACCAATCAAGAGACATAGGTTAGTAACCTGAATCAAAAAAACAAATCCTACAGTCTGCTGCCTTCAGGAGACTCATATGATAGGTAAAGACATACACAGGCTGAAAGTAAAAGGTTGGGATAAATCATACCACTCACATGGCCCTCGGAAGCAAGCAGGAGTAGCCATACTCATATCAAATAAAATCAATTTCAAACCTACGTTAATAAAAAGGGATAACGAAGGACACTATGTACTGTTAAAAGGAACCATCCACCAACAAGACATAACAATTATCAATTTGTATGCACCAAACAATTGAGCTGCAACACTCATGAAACAAACTCTCCTCAAGTTCAAGAGTCAAATAGACTACAACACAATAACTACGGGTGACTTCAACACACTGATCTCGCCATTAGAAAGATCCTCTAGACAAAAACTGAATAAAGAAACTATGGAATTCAACAGCACAATAAATAACCTAGGCTTAACCAACATATATAGAATATATCAACCATCCTCAAGTGGATACACGTTCTTCTCAGCAACACAAGGATCCTACTCAAAGATAGTTCATATATTATGCCATAGGGCAACCCTTAGTAAATATAAAGGCTTGGAGATAATACCATGCACCATATCTGATCATATTGGAATGAAACTGGAAATAAATGATAAAAGAAGGAAGGAAAAATCCTACATCATATGGAAAAATGAACAATATTCTACTGAATGATCAATGGGTTACAGAAGACATAGAGGAGGATATAAAAAATTCTTATAGACAAATGACAATACAGACACAACATACTGGAATCTATGGGACACAATGAAAGCAGTTTTAAGAGGGAAATTCATTTCTTGGAGTTCTTTCCTCAAAAAAAAAAAAATAAAATAAAATAAATGAACTCACACTACACTTCAAAAACCTAGAAAAAGAAAAGAAAAACAACAGCAAATGTAGTAGAAGACAAGAAATAATTAAAATTAGAGCAGAAATCAACGAAATTAAAACAAAAAAAAACATTGAAAAAATTGATAAAACTAAAGGTTGGTTCTTTGAAAACATAAATAAGATCGACAGGCCCTTAGCCATGCTAACAAAGAGAAGAAGAATGAGAACTCAAATTACTAACATACGGCATGAAAAAGGCATTATCATAACAGACACTACAGAAATACAGAAGATAATTAGAAAGTATTTTGAAACCCTATATTCAAATGAAATAGAAGATAGTGAAGATATCAATAAATTTCTTAAGTCATACGATGTGCCAAGATTGAGTCAGGAAGACACACACAATTTAAACAGACCAATAACAAAGGAAGAAATACAAGAAGCCATCAAAAGACTACGAACCAAAAAAAGCCCTGGAGCGGATGGGTATAGAGCGAAGCTCTACAAAACCTTAAAAGAAGAATTAATACCAATACTTTTCAAGCTATTTCAAGAAATAGAAAATGAAGGTGCTCTTTCAAATTCATTCTATGAGGCCAAAATCACCCTGATCCCGAAACCAGACAAAAACACTTCAAATAAACAAAACTACAGACCAATATCTCTAATAAACTAGGATGCAAAAATTCTCAATAAAATCCTGGTGAATGTAATACAAAAGCATATCAAAAAATTGTGCACCATGATCAAGTAGGATTCATCCCAGGGATGCAAGGCTAGTTCAATATACGGAAATCCATAAATGCTATTCACCACATCAATAGACTTAAAGACAAGAACCATATGATCATCTTGATAGATGCAGAAAAAACATTCGACAAAGTTCAGCCTCCCTTTATGTTCAAAACACTAGAAAAACTAGGGATAACAGGAACTTACCTCAACATTGTAAAAGCTATATATGCTAAACCTCAGGCTAGCATCATCGTAAATGGAGAAAAACTGAAGGCATTCCCTCTAAAATCTGGAACAAGACAGGGATGCCCTCTATCACCACTTCTATTCGATTTAGTTCTTGAAATACTAGCCAGAGCAATTAGACAGACAAAAGAAATTAAAGACATGAAAATAGGAAAAGAAGAACTTAAATTATCGCTATTTTCAGATGACATGATAATATATTTAACAGACTCAAAAGGGTCTACAAACAACTGCTAGAGTTAATAAATGAATTCAGCAAAGTGGCAAGATATAAAGTCAACACGCATTAATCAAAGGCATTCCTGTATATCAGCAGAAAAACTTCTGAAATTGAAATGAGGAAAACCACTCCATTCACTATATCCACAAAGAATATAAGATACTTGGGAATCATCCTAACGAAAGAGGTGAAAGATTTATATAATGAAACCTACAGAACCCTAAAGAGAGAGATAGAAAAAGATCTTAGAAGATGGAAAAATGTACTTTGTTCATGGATAGGCAGAACTAACATCATCAAAATGTTGATATTACCCAAAGTTCTCTACAGGTTTAAATCGGTGCCAATAAAAATCCCAACGGCATTTATTGTAGAAATGATAAAGCAATCATGAAATTCATATGGAAAAACAAAAGACCCTGAATACCAAAAGCAATTCTAAGCAGGAAGTGTGAATCTGGAGGTATAGCGATACAAGAGTTCAAACTGTACTACAAAGCAATAGTAATAAAAACATCGTGGTACTGGTACCAAAACAGGCAGCTGGACCAATGGTATAGAATAGAGGACACAGAAACCAATCCACAAAATTACAACTTTCTTATATTTGATAAAGGGGCTAAAAACATGCAATGGAGGAAAGATAGCATCTTCAACAAATGGTGCTGGGAAAATTGGAAATCCATATGCAACAAAATGAAACTGAATCCCTTTCTCTCACCATGCAAAAAGTTAACTCAAATTGGATCCAGGAGCTAGATATCAAATCAGAGACACTGCGTCTAATAGAAGAAAAAGTTGGCTACGATCTACATACTGTGGGGTCGGGCTCCACATTCTTTAATAGGATGCCCATAGCCAAAGAGTTAATAACAAGAATAAACAAATGGGACTCACTTAAACTAATTTTTTTTTTCAGCAAGAGAAACAATAAGAGAGGTAAATAGAGAGCCTACATCCTGGGAACAAATTTTTACCCCTCACACTTCAGATAGAGCCCTAATATCCAGAATATACAAAGAACTCAAAAAAATTAAACAATAAGATAACAAATAACCCAATCAACAAATGGGCCAAGGACCTGAACAGACACTTCACAGAGGAGGACATTCAATCAATGAACAAGTACATGAAAAAATGCTCACTATCTCTAGCAGTCAGAGAAATGCAAATCAAAACCACCCTATGATACCATCTCACTCCAGTAAGATCGGCAGCCATTATGAAGTCAAACAAAATAAGTGTTGGTGAGAATGTGGGGAAAAGGGTACACTTGTACACTGCTGGTGGGACTGCAAATTGGTGAGGCCAATTTGGAAAGTACTATGGTGATACCTGGGAAAGCTGGGAATGGATCCACCATTTGACCCAGCTATCACCCTTCTCGAACTATTTCCTGAGGATCTTAAAAGAGCGTACTGTAGAGATACTGCCACATCAATGATCATAGCTGCACAATTCACAATAGCTAGACTGTGGGACCAACCTAGATGCCCTTCAATAAATGAATGGATAAAAAAAATGTGGCTTTTATACAAAATGGAGTATTACTCTTCATTAAAAAATGACAAAATCATAGAATTTGCATGGAAATGGATGGCATTAGAGCAGATTATGCTAGGCGAAGCTAGCCAATCCTTAAAAAAACAAATGTCAAATGTCTTCTTTGATATCAAAAGAGCAACTAAGAACAGAACATCGAGGAAGAGCATGAGGAAAAGTTTATCATTAAACAAAGACGAGTTGGGGGAGAGAAAGGGAGAGAGAAGGGAAAGCATATGGAAATAGTAGGAGACCCTCAATGTTACACAAAATTACATATAAGAGGATTTGAGGGGAAATGGGGGGGAAACAATGGAGAGAATTGAACAACAGCAGATGAGGTAGAGAGGGAAGATGGGAGGGGAGGGGAGGGGGGATAGTGGGGGATAGGAAAGGTCGCAGAATACAACAGTCACTAATATGCTATTGTTCAAAAATGTGAATGTGTAACCAATGTGATTCTGAAATTCATATTTGTGGAAAAAATGGGAGTTCATAACCCATTTGAGTCAAATGTATCAAAGATGATATATCATGAGCTTTGTAATGTTTGGAACAACCAATAGAAATAAATAAATAAATAACGGTTTAAAATTGAGAGGGAAGAAATCAGCTAAAAATGGGTTGAGATGCATTCATTTTGCTAAGCAGAAACTTTGTTTCGTTTAGTTGTAACTATCACAAATTTATTTTACCAGGAAATTGGCTTTTGAAAATGCACATAAATTGAGATTAAAGGATAATTCACCTACCTTCATAAAAAATTCATAGCATTTTCTATATTTTTTATATTTCATTTTTTTTTTCGTGAATATTTTGTCATGGACCAGGTCTAGTCTTAGGCTATTCTTCCAGAATACTACCTCATCTGACAAATTCGTACAATGTGTTGGATTGTTGTTTTCACCTTTTATTTAATAGTTTCTAGCTGATAATGTGTATTTTCTTTATCTTTATTTGCACATATATACCCAACAATATCTTTGCATTTTATGTTTTACTGGGGAAGAGACTCATCAAAAGCTCTTTGTTATATGTATCAACAATCAGACATTTAGAGCACACAATTATTCTTAATTTTGCATGAAAATATCTTTGTACTATTTTCTTATACAGATTTAGAATTATTAATAATGTCCCTACTGTAATAAGTAATTATTTACAAGAAGAATTAAACAATTGACTTTATATCAATTATGAATATGAAAAGTAGTAAAATAAGCATTTGGCAATTAATACACAATTGATAGAAATTGAAATCACAAGAAAGCCTTTAAAATGTCAGTGCATATGGTCCTTAAATAATAGGTTATTCAAAAAACTTTTTCTAATTCATAAGATTTAATATGCCGTATTATAGCTTAATGTGATATAAAACCTTAAATTATCAGTATTGATAAAAAGAATGATACCTGTTTATTTAAATATGTTTATTTGATTTTCACTGTAAGATGTTAATTCTGGAAGGCTTGAGAATTAAGAAAGTGTTGGTCTATATTATTTTTAACAGGCTAATCAAAGTACTTTTAAATGTATATGTATGTATATATATATAATATGTAATGCATATGCATGAATATAGATACATATGTATAAAAATTTATTTTAATATATCTATCAGGTGATTATAATTATTAAATTTTCTCAAGAAAAGAACAATGACTATAAAAACAGTCTTAAATTTAAATTTCACAGCATACTACTGTTTGTAATGACATGAGAGAAAAACAGATATGAAAGGAAAACGAAAAAGCAAGAGAGAGAAGGGGGAAAATGAGGAAGAAAGTGAGTAAAGATGAGGGAGAGGCATGTTCGATGTAAAGATAAAAGTGGAGGGGCTGGGTTTGTGGTTCAGTGGTAACATGCTTTTCTAGCATGTGTGGGACACTGGGTTCTATTCTAAGCACCACATACAAATAAACAAAATGAAGGTCAATCACAGCTGAAAAAATTAAAAATAAAAAAGTAGAAATATTACCAAAACTCCAAGCTTTTATGGATGTTAAATTAAAAAAATTATGTTACATAGCCTTATGTAATTTCTAGACTATCCAAAAGAGTCATTAAATGTTAGATTATTAGTGCGATAACTAAAAATCCATTGCTCTTTCCTCAACATTCTGTGGCATGCTAGTGGTAAAATAAATTCTATTATAACACCAAAAAAAAATCTAATATTTCTATAGTAACTGACCCAGTTTAATATCAAGGCTAGTAGATTCCTATGGGACATGATGTGTATTTTGACATTCATTTTTATTCAACACTGGAACATTACTATTTCTTCAGTTTATGCACATCATAGGATATATATTTCATCCACAAGTTCGCTAATTTATACGCATTTGTTTCACTTTCAGTCACTTCCTGCTTCAGAACACATGTATTTCTCTATGTTTCTTGACTGCTCTTTTCATGAGACTTCTTTCCAAACTCATTATTTTCGATTTCCATTATCACATTTGAAGCAAAACTCATACACCCGTCATGATAAACCAAACCCTAGTATTACCATTAGATGTACAACTAGCTGGAATGAATGATTGTATATCAATATAAGATTTCTTACTTAGTTTCAGATATCAATTAAATCCATTATTTAAAGTGGAACCAGTTATATTATTTATTCACAGTATGGTCTTTTCATGCATTATCTCTATATTCATAGACACAGGATACACCTCTTTGTACCCCCAATACTAATTTATACGTCTTCAAAATATTGCTCCCAGAAATGGTGGAAGAAATGCACATGTCACCTGATTTACATATACATTTTATCACAGTAATATTCTGGACACAAAACTCAAAGGTGACACTTATGATTTTACCAAACCTAAATGGAAAGTGAACATGGATTACTAAAAACTTCCATGTCCAGTTTGCCTAATGCTCTCAAATGTGAATCCTATTCTTGACTACATATTTGTTTCTTCCTAAGATTATATATTCAACCTCAAGCCCGTTGAAAATGTCTAATCTTATCACTCACTTTTTCATTTGCCTGATTTCCTAATGTCTCTATTGATATCTGCTTTCCTACATATTTTCCCCAGATTATCATTGTGACTGACTCTTCACATGTGCTCACATTTACATTCAATCTCTACCAGAAACCCTATTGCAAAAGAACTTTTGGTCCAAATCCTATACTCACTCTTAGTTCTAAACCTACAGACTATCTTTCTAATAATACCGACTATCCCTTCTTGACTAGAAGTTCTCTTTGACATTCCATCATTCAAGGTACAAAGTCCTATGCCATTGAACATTGATTTATCTGAGACATTTCTGCAGAACATAATTCAAAGCTAAGTATCCCAATCAAGGGCCCAATGCCCTTCTGGGCTTCAAATCTTACCTAGATTTCTGTTTTCATTCTTATATTTCACTTTTACATTCTTGTAAATATTACAGGTTCCCAATACCATTATTCATGCCGTGGAATGTTTCTTAACCCAAATTGAACTTTTATTAACCGTAACCATACACTCTTCCCTGAATCAAACTTTACACAAGAGCAGGGACAGAGTTGCTTTTACAATACAGGAATGTAGGGGTTCTTAAACCTGCTGAGATCCTCAAAGGTCCATGCAGAAATGATCCCTGGAGAAGACGTAGGCAGCTATGAAGGAGTTGAGAGAGCAAAAGTCATCTTGCATGGCAAACCCCCTTGTCAGGATGAAGGGATGTGTCTGAATCAGTCTCTCTATCTAAATGTAGAGAAGATGGACTAAACCAGTCCTGTGTGGGGAGATGTTCCCAGGCGCCTATGTTTGTTATACCATTCTATCTTGTGAACTTGTCACCGAAAGTAGGGGCAGCCTCTATCTCATGGGACCCTTGGAAGCAAATGTTAAAACAAAGTGATTGCCAAGGTAGTGACCTCATACATTTCCTGAAGAAAGTGACCTACCTCACTTCCTTGGTGATGTAACTCTCTGAACTTGGGATCCAAGATGCCAGGCTGCCAGAGCCAGTCCCAGTCCCAATCCCAGTGGGCTCACTTGTTTGGATGTACCAAGGACAGAGTCAGTATTTCTTGGTATCTACTAATGTCAGGATTGCCAAATGCCAGGACAGATCTGAAGAGGAGCCTTTCCTGAGAAAGCAGGTAGTGGCTCACCGCTGGCTCCTGAGAACTTCACAGAGTTTGCAAAGGAGACAGATCTGAGACAGGACAGGACATTTCATTGGAACATAATACGGCCCAACAGACAGAGGACACTCCAGATAGTCAGAGACCTACTTGCAGGAAGGAGATGCCTTTGTGAGTGTGAGTGTCAGTTTGTGGTTTTGTCTCATGTTCTGAGAATAGGTAGGAAAGACAGTTTGTTTGGTTTGGAATGGACTGTTTCTAGTAAGTCTTTTGACAAGGTGAGTGATTCTATGCCTGTGTATCCCACTGTGTCCGTGGTTGTAGACATTAGAAAAGAGAATGCATCAATGGATATGTCTTGTCTTGTAGAAAGCTTCCCAGCATTCATCCTGCCCAATTTATGAATGAACTGCAGCTTGCCTTATGGAGGGACAACACCTACTATCTTCCTAAGTTCCTGTTTTCTTCCTGAATTCTGGCAACTCTGCAGAATAGGCTCATGGTTTTGTGTCCAAGATATGTACCACCTCCAAGCTCTGTTACATGGCCATGTACTGGATAGCGGTAAGGAATGGCGAGCATCTCAGAAAACTCAGATATCAGTGTGACCAGGAAATTCTCAGTGGAGAAACCATGCTTTGGGCCATTCTCTTACCTATGTTTCTGTTGCCCTGAATGTCAGGAAGGTCTTTGCCTCAGGCCACCCCTTTGTGAAGCCTGAAGAAAACAGTTTTAAAATGAAAATGAATGGTCATCATCTGTGGCTCTTTGCTTAGTTTCTTTGGAAATGGATGTGTCTTAATCAGCCTCTTGTACATGTGTGAGGTTGTGGCTTAGATTCTCAGCACCTGATGGATCTAAAGAAAGATCCCATGTGTGCATCCAAAACAAAATGGCAAAAAGATCAGTTATGGTGGATGAAGTGTCTTGCCTTCCTTTGTTATGTTCCTGACCTACATCAAGTGAGAATAGGGATCATTTGGTTCAAATGAAATCTTCAAAGCCCTAAAGAAGTGCTTGGGTTTTCTCATTTTTCCAAATCACATAAAGAATCTATACCTGACAGGCAGTAGGCTTCAAAATGGAGAAGCAGAGCAGTATTAACTGCAGTCCTATTTTATCACTCCTGGTTCAAATGCAGGGTGTCCAGGCCCCCATGACTTTAGGCAAATGAGGGGTAAGAGAGCTTATTTTGGACACTAACACATACCCCACTAGACTCTGACTACTAATCCTAACATGATGGAGAATAATAACCAAAACAGAATAGAAATACAAGCAGTTCAGAGGAGTCATGTTGTATAATTGGACTTGCCTTTTGCATTATATAGGCTAGGAATTATAAATCTACTCAATTTTTAATTAAAACAGTTCTCCATGTGTTTTTAAAGTTAACAAATATGTGAATTCCTCTCTCCCTTTCTCTGTGGCCTATTCAGCACATGTGTTTTTATATGCACATATAGAATCCTACCTGGTATCACATGTATATACTTGAGAGGTTGCTGACTTGGCAGATGCAAATTGTGAGAAGAGATCACTCCTCTTAATGCTGTTGGAACTGAAATTTCAAACTATTGGTGACCTTTCTAGCTGAACAAAATTATATATAAATCCATGTTCAGTAAAAAGTATATTTTGGGATGTGTGGATTATATATATTTCGTAATAAATTTCGATTGGCATATATATTGCTACTTTTTAATGTCTGTGTGAGTGTGTGTGTGTGTATATATATATAGGCATATGTATATATATGTATCTATATATCTATATATCTATATATATCTATATCTATATCTATATCTATATCTATATCTATATCTATATCTATATCTATATCTATCTATATATATATATATACACACTCTCCAGATTTTTGAAAATATGAAATATATGTGTCTTATTATACACTCCCAAAATTTATTCATGTTCATGTATGTGGATTTATTATCAACTTTTCACAAGATTATTCTCAGAAATATTCATCCACCTGAAATACATATTTGTTTCCTAGTACTGAAAACTAACTTCAGTGAATGATGCATACAAATCCTAATATTTCTACAGTTACTGACCAAGTTTAACATCAATGCAAGTAGATTCCTATGGGACATGATATGTATTTTGACGTTCATTTGTATTCAACACTGGTACATTACTATTTCTTCAGTTTATGCACATCATGGGATATATATTTCATCCACAAGTTCGCTAATTTATATCAATTTGTTTCACTTTCAATTACTTCCTGCTTCAGAACACACGTATTCCTCCATGTTTCTTGACTAGTCTCTTCATGAGACTTCTTTACAAACACATTATTTTCGATTTCCATAATTACTTTTGAAGCAAAACTCACATACCCTTAATGACAAACCATAACCCTCATATTACCATTAGATGTATAACTGATAGGAATGAATGACTGTGTATCAATATAAGATTTCTTGTAAATTTTAAGATATCAATTTAATCCATTATTTAAAGTGGAATCAGTTATATTATTTATTCACAGTATCATCTATTCATGCATTATCTCTATATTCATACACACAGGGTACACCTCTTTGTACCCGCAATACTAATTTATACATCTTCAAAATATTGCTCCCTGAAATGGTGGAAAAAATACTTATGTCACCTGATCTACCTATACATTTTATCACAGTACTATTTTGGATACAAAATGCAAAGATCACACATATGTTTGTACAAAAGCCTAAATTGAATGGGAGCATGGATTACTAAAAACATTGATGTCTAGGTTGCCTAATTCTCTCAAATGTCCATCCTATTGGTGACTACATATTTGTTTCTTCGAAGATTATATAGTCAACATCAACCCTGTTAAAATGTCTAATCCTATCACTCACTTTATACTTTGCCTGATTTCCTACTGTCTCTATTGATGTTTCCTTTCCTACATATTTTCCCCAGTTTACCTATGTGACTGACTCTTCACATGTGCTGACATTGACCTTCATTCTATTACTGAAACCCTATTGATAAAGAACTTTTGGTCCATATCCTGTACTCACACTTCTTGCAAAACCTACCGACTATCTTCCTAATCCTATGGACTATCCCTGTTTGAGTGGATGTTCTTTTCTACAATCTATCATCCAAGGTACAAGGTCCTATGTCATTGATAATCAATTTATCTGAGACATCACTGCAGAACGTAATTCAAAGCTAAGTATCCAAATCAAAGGCCCAATGCCAATATGGACTTTAAATCTTACTACATTTCTGTTTTCATACATATTTTTCAACTCTATGTTCTTATATATATCACAGATTCCCAATACCATTATTCATCCAGCAAAATGATTCCTAACCCAAAACAAACATGTAATTAACCCTAACCATAAACTGTTCCCTCAATCTACATTTACAAAAGAGCAGGGACAGAGTTGGTCTTACAATACAGGAAAGTAGGGGATTGTCCACCTGCTGAGAACCTCAAAGGTCCATGCAGAATTGATCCCTGGAGAAGATGTAGGCAGGTATGAAGGTCCTGAGAGATCAAAAGTCATCTTCCATGCCAAACAACCTTGTCAGGATGAAGGCTTTTGTCTGAATCAGCCTCTCTCTTCTTAATCTAGAGAAGATGGACCAAATGAGGCCTGTGTGGAGAGCTGTTCCCAGGTGCCTATGGTTGATATACCATTCTAACTTGTGAAAGTGTCACAGAAATACGGTCAGCCTACATGTCATGGGACACTTGGATGCATGTGTTAGGACAAACTGGTTGCCAAGGCAGTAACCTCATTCAGTTCCTGAAAGAAGTTACCTCACCTCACTTTTTTGTTCATGGCACTTTCTGAACTTGGGATCCAGGAAGCCAGGCACCTAGAGCCTGTCTCAGTCCCAGACCCAGTGGTCTCACTTGTTTGATATAACAAGGACAGAGTCAGTCTTTCTTGGTATCTACTGATGTGAGAATGGACAAATGACAGGAAAGCTCTTAAGAGGGGCCTTTCCTGAGAAAGAAGGCAGTGGCTAACTGCTGGCTCCTGACAACTTCACAGAATTGGCCATGGACACCAGATGTGAGATAGGAGAGGCCATTTCAGGGGAACATAGTATGGCCTATCAGTCAGAGGACACTCCGGATAGTCACAAACCTACTTGGAGGAAGGAGGTGCTTATCTGGCTGGGGGTGTGGGTTTGTGGTTTTTTTCTCATGCTCTGAGAATATGTCTGAAAGGCGGTTTGTTTGGTTTGGAGTAAAGTGTTTCCAGAAAGTCATATGAAAAGGCGAGTGTTTCTATGTCTGTGTATCTCACTGTGTCAGTGGTTGTAGACATTAGCAAAGAGAATGCATCAATGGATGAGTCTTGTCTAGTAGAAAGCTTCCCAGCATTCATCCTTCCCAATTTATGAATGGACTGCGGCTTGCCTTATGGACCGGCAACACCTGCTATCTTCCTAAGTTACTGTTTGCTTCCTGAATTCTGGCCACTCTCCAGAATAGGCTCATGGTTTTGTGTCCAAGATATGTACCACCTCCAAGCTCTGTGACACGGCCATGTGTTGGTTAAATGAAGGGCATGGCGAGCATCTCAGAAAACTCAGATATCAGTGTGACCAGTAAAGACTCAGTGGAGAAACCATGCTTTGGGCCTTTTCCTTACCTAATGTTCTGTTGCCCTGAATGTCAGGAAAGTCTTTGCCTCAGGCCACCCTTTTTGAAGCCTGAAGAAAAGTTTTCAACTGCAAATGAAGGGGCATCAACTGTGGCTCTTTGCTTAATTGCTTTGGAAAGGGATATGTCTTAATCAGCCTCTTGGCCTTGTGTAATTCTGTGGCTTAGATTCTCTGCACCTGATGGATCTAAAGAGAGATCCCATGTATGCATCCAAAAGCAAAATGTCCAAAAGAGCAATCATTGTGGATGAAGTCTCTCTCCTTCCGTGGTAAGGTTCCTGACCTCCATTAAGTGAGAATAGGCCTCCTTTGGGTCAAATAAGTTCTTCAAAGCCCTGCAGATTCTAGCCCATAGGTGATTGGGTTTTCTCATGACTCCAATTCACATGAAGAATCTAAATCCCACCATCAGTAGGCCTCAAATTTAAGAAGCAGAGCAAAATAAACGGCAGGCCTATTTGATGACTCTTCGTTCACAGGAAGGGTGTCCAGGCCACCCTGACTTTAGGCAAATGAGAGGCAAGGAAGCTTATTTTGGACACTGTCTTGGGCTGCACCCCTCACGGAAACCTCCAGCCAGAGGTTATGATGAGTGTCTGTATGGAAGAAAATGAGGGCCATGTGGGAGTGTTTTGGTTTTAATTGTAGTCATTTTTGTGGCGGTTAGTAGAGATTACATGGTCCACCTTGGCTTGAACTTTGGTGGGATTCTGCATAAAGACTGAGTTCTCGTACTGAACTCAGAGAAGTATTGCCATGAATAGTGTTGGAATTTTAGGAGGCCACGCATGAGAGTCGCCCTTGGAAACTGAGATCTAGGCCCAGGGTAATTATTCACAGAGCACTGGAAATCTCAGCCAGGATATCACATGATTTTGTTTGAAAAACTTGGCAACCATTGTTGAGAGTCAAAACACACATGGACCTCACATTGTAGACCTCAATGTTCCTGGATTCATGTGACCTTTTGGCCACTCTTTGGGAAGTCTTTCCTGTGAGAGATCTCCAGATATTTCATTGAAATGAGCTTCCTCACCATTTAATAGTTCCAGAATGCCTCCAACTTCATCCTTGAAAAATGGCTAGGTCAATATATCATGAAATTTTTAAAATTCCCATGACAAGTTGGCACTGGAGATTCTTTGGATATCCTGTGGCCGATCATAAGAATAACAGTCAGTGCCTTGATTGACTGGTTTTCATAAAAATTGTGCAGAACAGTGATGCCAGGAAGTTGGAGCCTGCTGAGGAGTGGGCCTAGAGCATTGGTGGGCAGGTGTGTGATAAAACATCTGCGGTGTGTTCATGTGGATCTGCCTTTGGCTTCCAAATGGCTTGTGACTGATGTGGTGCAGCCAGCAGTCCCTTCAATGTAAAGGCATCTTGTTATATGCAGAGGTTTTAGGGAAATATTTAGAATCAGGTTGCTATGGTCAAGGGGGCAACTATGTGGGATATAAGCCTGTTAGGTGCATTCTCCTGCAGACCCTGACCCACCACACGTGATAGAACCCCCTCACGCACAGAGTAACAGTTGAATTCTTTGTATTTCTTGAAGCAAATACCAAAATCCCAGTGCAGCAGCAAGAAACACCACGAAAAGTGGAGAATGACCAAATAGCTTCACAGGCCCATGTGGATACACTTAGCCCCTCGTGTCCACAGTTTACCTACAAAGAGAGTATTCAGCACTGCTGACTCATGTTCAGGGAAAATAAGAAACCATGTCCTCCAGGTCACATAGATGAAGACGCTGATTTGATGGTCTCACTACAAACGAAGCTGAAGCTCCCGACAACAACATATATTTCAAGTGCCCACCCTCAGAGGCAGTTTCTCAAGAAGTCTTTACGCCAGCAGAGCTCCATGTTTTTGGAATGATTACACTGTCCCTTACATTTGGAATCTCCTCTACCTCCTCCAAGGTTGTGAACTCCTCAGCATATTCCATTCCAGATATTTATTCACAGATTTTCTAACTCTTCTCTTCTAATTGTGTCTTACTCTGCGCGATTGTAATGTCAAGGCATTGTTCTGGATGAGAGTGGGAAGATTTTTGTGTACCACATATTTACATACACTTTGGATTCATTTTCCAATTTTCCTTTCAAAATACTGAATACCTCACACTAACACTTACCCTACTAGACTCTGACAACTAATCCTAATAAGATGGAGAAAAATAAACCAAAAAAAATAGAAATACAAGCAGTTCAGAGAAGGCATGGTGTATAGTGGAATTGCCTTTTGCATTATTTAGGGTAGGAGTTATAAATCTAGTCAATTATTTGTTAAAATATTTCTCCATGTGTTTTAAAGTTAACAAATATGTGAATTCCTGTTTCCCTGTCTCTGTAGTCTATTCAGCACATGTATTTTTACATGCAATTATAGAATCTTACCTGATACCACACGTACATTTTTGTGAAGTGGCTGACTTGGCAGATACAAATTTTAAGAGATCACTCCTCCTAAACGCTTTAGAACTGAAAATTCAACCTATGCGTGAGCTTCCTAGTTGAACAACATTATACATAAATCCATGTTAAATAAAATAAATATTTTTGGATCTCTGGATGATATAAATTTCATGGTGAATTTCATATAGCATATATTATGCTATTTTTAATGTCTGTGTGTGTTTGTGTGTGTGTGTATATATATATATATATATATATATATATATATATATATATATATATATATATATATATATATATTTTCTCCAGATTTTTCAAAATATGAAATATGTGTCTTATTATACACTCCCTTAACTCATTCATATTCAAGTATGTGGATTTATAATCAAATTTTCTCAAGAGTTTTCTCAAAATATTCATTCTCCTGATATACATATTTGTTTCTTAGTACTGAAAACTAACTTTAGTGAATGGTGCATACAAATCCTAATATTTCTACAGTAACTGACCTAGTTTAACATCAACGCAAGTAGATTCCTATGGGACATGATGTGTATTTGGATGTTCATTTTATTCAACACTGGTACATTACTATTTCTTCAATTTATTCACATCATGGGATATATATTTCATCCACAAGTTCGCAAGTTTATAGGCATTTGTTTCACTTTCAATCATTTTCTTCTTCAGATCACATGTATTCCTTCATGTTTCTTGACTGGTCTTTTTATGAGACTTCTTTCCAAACACATTAATTTAGATTTCTATGATCACTTTTGAAGCAATACTCACACACCTTTCATGATAATCATAACCCTAATATTACATATAGATGTATTACTGGTTGGAATGAATGATGTTATATCAATACAAGATTTCTTATAATATTTCATATATTAATTCAATCCATTATTTAAAGTGGGAACAGTTAAATTATCTATTCAAAATGTGGTCTATTCATGCATTATGTCTATATTCATGGACACAGGGTACACCTCTTTTACCCCCAATAGTAATTTATAGGTCTTGAAAACATTACTTCCAGAAATGCTTGAAGAAATGCTCATGTCATCTGATCCACATATACATTCTATGACAGTAATATTCTGGACAAAAAATGCAAAGGTCACACTTATAATTGTACCAAAGCCTAAAATGAAAGTGAACATGGATTACTAAAAGCATCCATGTCCAGGTTTCCTAATGCTCTCAAATGTCAATCCTAATGGTCACTGCATATTTGTTTCTTCTTAAGATTATATATTCAAACTCAACAGTGTACAAAATGTCTAATCCTATCACTCACTTTATACTTTGCCTGATTTTGTAAAGTCTCTATTATTATCTGCTTTTCTACATATTTCTCAAAGTTCATCATTGTGACTGAATTTTCATATGTGCTGACATTTACATTCACTCTCTAACTGAAAGCCTATTGCTAAAGAAATTCCCGTCCAAATCCTGTACTCACTCTTCTTCCTAAACCTACCGACTATCTACCTAATCGTACTGACTATCCCTTTTTCACTGGATGTTCTCTTCCTCATTCAATCATCCAATGTACAAGGTCCTATGCCATTGTAAATGGATTTATCTGAGACAACTGTGCAGAACCTAATTCAACACTACGTATCCCAATCAAGGGCCCAATGCCCTTCTGGGCTTCAAATCCTAGATTTCTGTTTTCATACATATATTTTACCAATATAATTTAATAAATATCGCATGTTCCCAATACCATTATTCATCGCGCAGAATGATTCCTAACCGAAATCGAACCTGTTATTACCCTAACCATCATCGCCTGGAGGTCATTCCTCAAAAAAAGGAAAAACCAACAAATAAATGAGCTCACACTTCATCTCAAAGCCCTAGAAAAGGATGAACAAAACAACAGCAAATGCAGCAGAAGGCAAGAAATAATTAAAATCAGAGCGGAAATCAACAAAATTGAAACAAAAGAAACTATTAAAAAAATCAACAAAACTAAAAGTTGGTTCTTCGAAAAAATAAACAAGATTGACAGACCCTTAGCCATGCTAACGAAGAGGAGAGAGAACTCAAATTACTAACATACAGGATGAAAAAGGCAATATCACAACAGATGCTACAGAAATTCAGAAGACAATTAGAAATTATTTTGAAAACCTATATTCCAATAAAATAGAAGATAGTGAAGACATCGATAAATTTCTTAAGACATATGATTTGCCCAGACTGAGTCAGGAGGATACACACAATTTGAACAGACCAATACCAATGGATGAAATTGAAGAAGCAATCAAGAGACTACCCACCAAGAAAAGCCCGGGACCGGATGGGTATACAGCGGAGTTTTACAAAACTTTTAAAGAAGAATTAATACCAATACTTTTCAAGTTATTTCAGAAAATAGAAAAAGAGGGAGCTCTTCCAAATTCATTCTATGAGGCCAACATCACGTTGATTCCGAAACCAGACAAAGACACATCAAAGAAAGAAAACTTCAGAACAATAACCCTGATGAACCTAGATGCAAAAATCCTCAATAAAATTCTGGCGAATCGGATACAAAGGCACATCAAAAAAATTGTGCTCCATGATCAAGTAGGATTCATCCCTGGGATGCAAGGATGGTTCAATATACGGAAATCAATAAATGTTATTCACCACATCAATAGACTTAAAGATAAGAACCATATGATCATCTCGATAGATGCAGAAAAAGCATTTGACAAGTACAGCATCCCTTGATGTTCGAAACATTAGAAAAACTAGGGATAACAGGAAATTACCTTGACATTGTAAAAGCTATCTATGCTAAGCCTCAGGCTAGCATCATTCTGAATGGTGAAAAATTGAAGGCATTCCCTCTAAAATCTGGAACAAGACAGGGATGCCCTCTATCACCACTTCTATTCAATATAGTTCTCGAAACACTGGCCAGAGCAATTAGACAGACGAAAGAAATTAAAGGCATAAAAATTGGAAAAGAAGAACTTAAATTATCATTATTTGCGGATGACATGATTTTATACATAGAAGACCTAAAAGGGTCTACAAAAAAACTACTAGAACTAATAAATGAATTCAGCAAAGTAGCAGGATATAAAATCAACACGCATAAATCAAAGGCATTCTTGTATATCAGCAACAAAACTTCTGAAATGGAAATGAGGAAAACCACTCCATTCACAATATCCTCAAAAAAAATAAAATACTTGGGAATCAACCTAACAAAAGAAGTGAAAGATTTATACAATGAAAACTACAGAACCCTAAAGAGAGAAGTAGAAGAAGATCTTAGAAGATGGAAAAATATACCCTGTTCATGGATAGGCAGAACTAACATCATCAAAATGGCGATATTACCAAAAGTTCTATATAGGTTTAATGCAATGCCAATCAAAATCCCAAAGGCATTGCTTGTAGAAATAGATAAAGCAATCATGGAATTCATATGGAAAAATAAAAGACCCAGAATAGCAAAAGCAATTCTAAGCAGAAAGTGCGAATCAGGCGGTATAGCGATACCGGATTTCAAACTATATTACAGAGCAATAGTAACAAAGACAGCATGGTACTGGTACCAAAACAGGCGGGTGGACCAATGGTACAGAATAGAGGACACAGAGAACAATCCACAAAGTTACAACTATCTTATATTTGATAAAGGGGCTAAAAGCATGCAATGGAGGAAGGATAGAATCTTCAACAAATGGTGTTGGGAAAACTGGAAATCCATATGCAACAAAATGAAACTGAACCCCCTCCTCTTACCATGCACAAAAGTTAACTCAAAATGGATCAAAGACCTTGATATCAAATCAGAGACTCTGCGTCTGATAGAAGAAAAAGTTGGCTACGATCTACATATAGTGGGGTCGGGCTCCAAATTCCTTAATAGGACACCCATAGCACAGGAGTTAATAGCAAGAATCAACAAATGGGACTTACTTAAACTAAAAAGTTTTTTCACAGCAAAAGAAACAATAAGAGAAGTAAATAGGGAGCCTACATCATGGGAACAAATATTTACTCCTCACACGTCAGATAGAGCCCTAATATCCAGAATATACAAAGAACTTAAAAAATTAGACAATAAGATAACAAATAACCCAATCAACAAATGGGACAAGGACCTGAACAGAAACTTCTCCGAGGAGGACATACAATCAATCAACAAGTACATGAAAAAATGCTCATCATCTCTAGCAGTCAGAGAAATGCAAATCAAAACCACCCTAAGATACCATCTCACTCCAGTAAGATTGGCAGCCATTATGAAGTCAAACAACAACAAGTGCTGGCGAGGATGTGGGGAAAAGGGTTCTCTTGTACATTGCTGGTGGGGCTGCAAATTGGTGCGGCCAATTTGGAAAGCAGTATGGAGATTCCTGGGAAAGCTGGGAATGGAACCACCATTTGACCCAGCTATTGCCCTTCTCGGACTATTCCCTGAAGACCTTAAAAGAGCGTATTACAGGGATACTGCCACATCGATGTTCATAGCAGCACAATTTACAATAGCTAGATTGTGGAACCAACCCAGATGCCCTTCAATGGATGAATGGATTAAAAAAATGTGGCATCTATACACCATGGAGTATTACGCAGCACTAAAAAATGACAAAATCTTGGAATTTGCAGGGAAATGGATGGCACTAGAGCAGATTATGCTTAGTGAAGCTAGCCAATCCCTAAAAAACAAATACCAAATGTCTTCTTTGATATAATGAGAGCAACTAAGAATAAAGCAGGGAGGAAGAGCAGGAAGAAATGATTAACATTAAACAGAGACATGAGGTGGGAGGGAAAGGGAGAGAAAAGGGGAATTCCATGGAAACGGAGGGAGATCCTCATTGTTATACTAAATTACATATAAGAGGTTGTAAGTGGAATGGGAAAACAAACAAGGTGAGAAATGAATTACAGTAGAAGGGGTAGAGAGAGAAGATGGGAGGGGAGGGGAGGGGGGATAGTAGAGGATAGAAAAGGTAGCAGAATACAACAGTTACTAGTATGGTATGATGTAAAAATTTGGATGTGTAACCCATGTGATTCTGCAATCTGTACTTGGATAAAAAAGGGAGTTCAAAACTCACTTGAAGCTAATGTATGCTAATGTATGAAATATGATATGTCAAGAGCTTTGTAGGGTTTTGAACAACCAATAAAAAAAAAAAAGAAATTTCCGTCCAAATCCTGTACTCACTCTTCTTCCTAATCCTACCGACTATCTACCTAATCGTACCGACTATCCCTTTTTCACTGGATGTTCTCTTCCTCATTCAATCATCCAATGTACAAGGTCCTATGCCATTGTAAATGGATTTATCTGAGACAACTGTGCAGAACCTAATTCAACACTACGTATCCCAATCAAGGGCCCAATGCCCTTCTGGGCTTCAAATCCTAGATTTCTGTTTTCATACATATATTTTACCAATATAATTTAATAAATATCGCAGGTTCCCAATACCATTATTCATCACGCAGAATGATTCCTAACCCAAATCGAACCTGTTATTACACTAACCATACACTGTTCCCTCAATCTAACTTTACAGAAAAGCAGGGACAGAGTTGGTCTTACAATACAGGAGTGTAGGGAAACTTCCACCTGCTGAGAACCTCGAAGGTCCATGCAGAAATGATCCATGGAGAAGATGTAGGCAGCTATGAAGGACCTGAGGGAGGAAAAGTCAACTTCCATGGTAAACAACCTGGTCAGGATGAAGGGATGTGTCTGAATCAGCCTCTTTCATCTTAATGTAGAGAAGATGGACCAAACCAGGCCTGTGTGGAGAGCTGTTCCCGGTTGCCTATGGTTGATATACCATTCTAACTTGTGAAAATGTCAGAGCGAGTAGGTGCATCCTCCATCTCATGGGACCCTTAGAAGCAACTTTTAGGAAAAAGTTGTTGCCAAGGCAGTGACCTCATTTAGTTCCTGAAGGAAGTGACCTCACCTCACTTCCTTGGTGATGGAACTCTCTGAACTTGGGATACAGGAAGTCAGGCACCAGAGCCAGTCCCAGTTCATGTCCCAGTGGTCAAACTTGTTTGGATTTTCCAAGGACAGAGACAGTCTTTCTTGGTACCTACTGATGTGAGGATGGCCTAATGCCAGGAAGGTCTGAGGAGGGGCCTTTCCTGAGAAAGAAGGTAGTGGCTCACCGCTGGCTCCTAACAGCTTCACAGAGTTGGACACAGAGACCAGATCTGAGAGAGAACAGCCCATTATGGGGGAATATATTATGGCCCACCAGTCAAAGGACACTCCATATTTTCACAGACCTACTTGGGGGTCTGTGTGGGTGTGGGTGTGGGTGTGGGTTTGTGGTTTTGTCTCATGTTCTGAGAATAGGTAGGAAAGTCGTTTTTTTTTGGTTTGGTGTGAATTGTTTCTAGTAAGTCTTTTGACAAGGCGAGTGTTTCTATGTCTGTGTATCCCACTGTGTCCGTGGTTGTAGACATTAGAAAAGAGAGCGCATCAATACATATGTCCTATCTAGTAGAAATCTTACCAGCGTTCATCCTGTCCTATTTATGAATGGTCTACGGCTTGCCATATGGATCGGCCACTCCTAATATCTTCCTAAGATCCTATTTTCTTTCTGAATTTTGGCCAAACTCCAGAATAGGCTCATGGTTTTGTGTCCAAGATATGTACCACCTTTAAGCTCTGTGACATGGCCATGTACTGGATAGCTGAAGGCAATGGTGAGCATCTCAGAAAACTCAGATATCAGTGTGATCAGGAAAGTCTCAGTGGAGAAACCCTGCTTTGGGCCTTTTGCTTACCTATTGTACTATTGCCCTTAATGTCAGGAAAGTCTTTGCCTCAGGCCACCCCTTTGTGAAGACTGAAGAGTTTTCAAATGGAAATGAATGGGCATCACCTTTGGCTCTTTGCTTAATTGCTTTGGAAAGGGATGTGTCTGAATCAGCTTCTTGGCCCTGTGTGAGGTTGTGGCTTAGATTCTCAGCACCTAATGGATCTAAAAAAATCCCATGTGTGCATCCAAAACCAAAATACCCATAAGAGCAGTCATTGTGGATGAAGTCTCTTACCTTCCTCTGTAAAGTTCCTGACCTCCATCTTTGAGAATAGGGATCCTTTGGGTCAAATGAGTTCTTCAAATCACTACAGAGGCTAGGCCATAGGTGCTTGGGTTTTCTCATGACCCCAATTAACATAAGGGATCTAAACCCCACAGTAATTAGGCCACAAAATGGAGAATCAGAGCAGTATTAAGGGCAGGACTCTTTCATCACTTCTGGTTCACATGAAGGGTCTCCCTGCCACACTGACTTTAAGGAAATGGGGGAAAGGGACCTTATTTTGGATACTGTCTTTGGCTTTGGCCCTCATGGAAACCTACAGCCTGAGGTTATGATTAGTGTCTATATGGAAGAAGATGAGGGCCATGTGGGAGTGTTTTGGTTTTAATTGTGGTCATTTTTGTGGCCGTTGGAAGAGATGACTGGGTCCACCTGGGCTTGAACACTGGTGTGATTCCCCTTAGAAACTGAGTTATGGAACTGACCTCAAAGAAGTATTGCCATGTATTGTTTTGGGATTTTAGGAGGCCACGCATGAGAGTCGCCCTTGGAAACTGAGATCAAGGCCCAGGGTGGCTTTCCACAGAGCACTGGGAATCTCAGGAAGGATATCACATGATTTTATTTTTAAAGAATTGGCAGCCATAGTTGCAAGTCAAAGCACAAAAGGATCACACATTGTAGACCTCAAATGCCTGGCTTAATGTGACCTTTTAGCCTGTCGTTGGGAATCATTGCCTGTTAGAATTCTCCAGAGATTTCATTGAAATAAGCTTCCTCTCCATTTCATGGTTCCTGAATGAATTAAACACCACAGTGCCTCAAACTTCATCCTTGAAAAAAGGCTAGATAAATACCATTAAATTTTTGAAATTCCCATGAACAGGTGTCAGTGGAGAACCTTTGGATGTCTTATAGATGATCATGAGTGTACCAGACAATGCCTTGATTGACTGGGTTTCATGAAAATCATGTAGAACAGAGATGCCAGTAATTTGGAGCCCGATGAGTAGTCGGCCTAGAGCAGTGGAGTGTAGGTGTTTGTTAAAACATCTGTGATGGGGTCATGTGGATCTGCCATTGGCTTCCAAATGGTTTGTGACTGACATGGTGCAGCCCCCATACCCTTGTATGTAAAGGCATCTTGTTATACGGAGAGGTTTCAGGGCAATGTTTAGAATCAGATTGCTATTGTCAAGGGGGCAAGCTATGTGGGATAGAAGCCTGGTTGGTGCACTCTCCTGCAGACCCTTAACCAACACACGTAACAGAACTCCCTCCAGCACTCTGTCCTAGTTGACCTCTTCGTATTTCGTGAAGCGAATACTAAACTCCCAATGCAGCTGCAAGAAACACCATGAAAATTAGAGGAAGACCAAATGGCTTCAAAGTCCACACTGGGAGACACTTTGCCCCCAAATGGCAACAAATTACCTACAAAGAGAGAATTCAGCCCTGCTGCCTCATGTTTATTGGAAAATAAGAAACCATGTGCTCCAGGTCACACAGATGCAGACCCAGATTTGATGGTCTCACTACAAAGGAAGTTAAAACTCCTGACAACAACATATATTTCAAGTGCCCAACCTCAGAGGCAGTTTCTCAAGAAGTCTTTAGGCCAACAGAGCTCCATGTTTGTGGAGTTTTTACCATGTACCTTACTTTTCGAAACACCTCTACCACCTCCAAGGTTGTTAACTACTGAGAATTTTCCATTCCAGATGTGTATTCACAGATTTTCTAACTCTTCTTCTCTTATTGTGTCTTACTTGGGGTGAAGGTAATGTCAAGGCATTGTTCTGAATGAGAGTGGGAAGACTTTTGGGTAGCACATATTTGCATAAACATTGGATTCATTTTCCAATTTTCTATTCGAAATACTGAATCCCTGACTGTCAGAGGTAGAAGGAATTCTATTCTACTTCAAAGAATAGCCTGACACTTACAAGAAACAGCCACCAGGAGACATCCTGTCTGAGAGACATCCTGTAGCCATCTGTCTCCCTGAGACATCCTGCGGCCATTTGTCTTTCTGAAACTTCCTGAGGTTATCTCACCTTGTGAAGACATCTAGGAACTGCCGATAAGAGAGATTTCCCACATCCAGCATACAAATACCCCTGTGTGAACAATAAAAGTTTGCAGCTTGATCAGAACTCCTGTCTTGCTGTCATCTCTCGTGTCTCTTGTCCCTTCATTCCTCCCTATCTAGGTTCGCTGCCCACGTTGATGTGTCCTGCCGGCTGGGACATCTGGCGCCCACCGACTGGGGCTTGAGCTTTTGATTGAGGGGGACCCCGTCCTCCTGGAAGATTTGGTCAAGCGGAGCTTCCAATAACTGCAGAAGACACCACCGAGAGACAGATCCAGGAGGAGCGTGGGGATGACGCACGGTGATTGACCCACTATGGGACAAGCAGTTTCGTCATATGATTTGTTTTTGTCAGGCTACAAGGAGTCCTTGCAGACATGGGGGCGCGTGTTTAGAAAAAAGACTTAATTTTTTTTTTCATACATAAGAGAGCAGTGTCCATGGTTTCCTCTTGAAAGGACCATTGATGGTAAAAGATGGCTTGGAGTAGGAGACTGTTTAAAAGATTATTATGAATCCTTTGGCCCAGAAAAAGTGCCTGTTCCCACCTTTTCTTACTGGAACTTAATTAATGAAATTCTTAAAAGTTCACCCTTTGACAATGGTACCTTAAAACTTGTCGAGGTTGGGGAAGAGGCTATGCAAATACTTCTCGTATCCCCTCGGCATGCCCATCAGTTAGTATAGACATAGACCCTTCTCAGGCTCCCCAGGACCATGGGAACCTTCCTGGTCCCCCTCAAAATACCACCCTAAGGATTAAGGCTCCAATGGTTACCAACTGCCTTTATCCAGTTTTAAATTCCGGAGACTCATTGACCCCTGTAGAGGAGGCTACCTTGGAGAAGGAAGCAGCTCGCTACCATTCAGAAGACCCTGCACCTCTCAAGACCCTGCCACAGCCTATAGGACTTACACATCCAACCCCTCCTATATCCCTCCTGCCTTTTGTGCTCTGGCCCTTCAGGGTACAAATGCCCCCCCCAGATATTTTTTCCCCACTTCCCTTGCCTAAACTGGCTCCTTTGTGAGCATCCTTCCAACATAGACAGGAACAGATCCAACCTTTAAAAGAATTAAGATCCCTTCACTCTGAGCTCTGTTCATTAGCCTTAGGTATGGAGTCAAAGTAACTGGCCTACAGTGGTCTAATACAAAGGCGAAGCCACTCCATCAACCTGTGCTCGCCTTCCCAGTCACCACCAGACAGATAGATAAGCCTGCCCAGGCTGAGGTCAAAGACTTAGACGAGGATCAAGAGGAGGAAGCGGAGAAATGGAATAAGGAGATCAGGACTCAGAGGATGAGGAGTTCAGCCCTAGGCAGGCAGGAACCCAGAGTCTACAAAAAATTAAGCCTGCATTTTCCTGAAAAACTTAAAAAGGCTTGTGCTCACTATGGCCCCTTTGCACCCTACATGTTGGCTTTATTAGAAAGCCACAGCACACAATGACTTACTCCCAATGATTGGAAATTTTTAGACCAAGCTACCCTCAGTGCCAGAGACTTCCTGTTATGGAATGCAGATTTCAAAGAGCACTGTCGGGAAACTGCTCAAAAAATTTTAACTAAGGCCTCCTCTAAGTCCGGGACTTATGTTAAGCTAGTGGGCAATGAGCCTTTTGACACTAAAACTAAACAGGCACATTTCCCTGCTGGACTTTTGATGCAGATTCAGATGGCTGGCTGACATGCTTGGAGACACCTCCCTCAAAAGTCTCGGCTACCACTTCCCTGGCAAAAATTCGACAAGGGCCCGACGAGCCTTATAGCGACTTTGTTCCCAGGCTTAACCTAGCTGTGGAATGCTTGCTTGGACCAAGTGAAAACAAAAGCTCTTTTGTAAAACATCTTGCCTTTGAAAACGCCAACCCGGCATGTCAGGATGTTCTTCAACCACATAAGGATAAAGGGAAACTTTCTGACTTTTTTAGACTCTATGCAGGGGTAGGTGCAGCTCATGCCATGGGTCTTGCCCTAGGTGTCACCTTTACCAAGACCTTTCACAATCCTGGCTCACGTACTTGCTTTACTTGTAAACAACCTGGCCATTTTGCACGCAAGTGTCCGACAGGCAAAGAAAGCCTAGGAATAGCATCTCCTTCAACTGGGGCTATACCGCCCCAAGCTACCCTTTGCCTTAGATGTGGTAAAGGTCATCACTGGGCCAGTGAGTGTAGATCTAAGACAAATGCCCTCAGACAGCCTATTTTTTCCTGCTTCTTGGGAAACTCCCTGCGGGGCCAGCCCCGGGGCACGACATCCCCCAGGACAAAACCAGGGGCAATAAGATTTTTTCCCTTCCAAACTCCCAACCTACCTCAAAATTCTTCTCCACAATTGCTTCCCTCCAACTAGCCACTCCAGGCAGCGCAGGATTGGACATCTGTGCCACCACTGAAACTATATTAGACTCAATGCAAGGGCCCCAGATAATACCCACTGGAATTATGGGTCCCCCTCCATCTCATATCTGTGCCCTTATTTTTGGAAGAGCCTCTACTAACTTACATGGTGTTCAGGTCTTCCATGGCATTAATTATAATGACTTCACTGGAGAAAAAAAAATAATGGCCACAGCTATTAATGGAGTTTTGGCCATCCCAGCAGGAACAAGTCTTGCACAATTAATACTCCTTCCCTTGAATCCAGGAGGCACTTAACCACCCAAACCTACCGCGGGGGACTGCCTCCTTGGGCTGCTCTGATGTAAATTGGGTTCAACCCGTTTCTCAAAATAGACCCACCATTTCCTTACTTATTGAAGGAAAGGAATTCCAAGGAATTCTAGATACTGGAGCTGATGCCACAATTATTTCTCAAAAATATTGGTCATCAGCTTGGATCCTCACCCCATCCTTGACTGACCTTAAAGGGATAGGACAGTCAAAAAATCCTCTGGTCAGCTCTACGGCTCTTATCTGGACTGATAAAGAGGGTAATAAGGGAATTGTCACTCCTTTCATTGTTCCTGACCTCCCTGTTAACCTATCGCCCGAGATATTTTGAGTCAAATGGAAGTCATTCATGCCAGTCCCAATTCCATGGTGACTCATCAAATGCTTCGTATTTATTTTGTCCCTGGTATAGGCCTTGGGAGACTGAGACAAGGACTGGTTGAGCCAATAAAACCCATACAAAAAAGAAATACATATGGACTTGGGTATTCGGATTTTTAGTGTCAGTCTCTGACTCTCCTGTACCCCATGGAGATAAAATTATTTGGGTGACTCAGACTCTTGTGTGGTTGGATCAATGGTCCCTTACCCAAGAAAATTTGGAGGCTGCCTCCATGTTAGTGCAGGAACAGCTGGCAGCCGGCCATGTAGAGCCCTCAACCTCACCATCGAATACTCCAATTTTTGTTATCAAGTAAAAATCAGGCAAGTGGTGCCTTTTACAATATTTGTGTGCCATTAATAAACCTATGTGCCGAATAAGAGCACTACAGCCAGGCATTCCCATACCAGTGGCTATTCCCAAAAACTATTGTAAAATGATTATTGACTTAAAAGATTGTTGTTTTTTTTTTTACCATTCCTTTACATCCTGAGGATAGACACTATTTTGCCTTTAGTCTCCCTCACCTTAATTTTCAGGGCTCTATGCAGAGATTTCAATGGAAGGTTCTTCCCCAAGGTATGGCCAACAGCCCTAGTCTTTGCCAAAAATATGTTGCTCAAGCAGTAGACCCTGTGAGAGAGCTATGGCCACAAATTTATATTTTACATTATATGGATGATTTGTAATTGCTGCACCTAATAACCATGACCTTAATAATTGTTACTTGGACCTTTACAAAATCCTCACAACCTTGGGACTACAGATAGCTCCTAATAAGGTTAAAACACAGGACTGTTATACCTATTTGGTCCTTAAACTTCAAGATAATCAGATCCAAATTCCTAAGATACAACTATGGGTGGACCATCTTCACACCCTTAATGATTTTCAAAAATTACTGGGGAATATTCAATGGCTAAAAACATATTTAAAATTACCCACTTGTATACTTTTGTCCCTTAATGATATTTTGAGAGGTGATTCCCACCCCTCCTCCCCTCAAAAGCTTACTCCCGAGGCATGACAGGCATTAAACCAAGTCACAGAAGCCATTGCCAAACAGTTTTTTACAGAACATTCTTATAACCATCCTCTGGTTCTGGTTATTTTACACACTCCTCATACACCCACAGGAATATTTCGGCAGCGAAATACACATTTTAGAAATAAAGGCTGCCTTTGCTTTGGGTCCATTTACCCACCACATTCTCCAAGGTTATTACTGTTTTTCTTGCTCAGGTAGCTTCTATTATTTTTAAATGTCGTTTGCTATCTCGACAACATTTTGGCAAAGACCATGATAATATTTTAATTTCATATACTAAAGACCAAACCCAATTTTTACTACAGACAGAGAATGAATGGCTTTTTGAGAACAATTGATAACCACCTCCCCAATGACCCCCTTTTATATTTTGTCCAGTTACATCCATTTATTTTTGCCAAAATTACTCAAAAGGCTCCCATTCCTCAAGTCCTTACTGCCTTTACAGATGGTTCCAGTAATGGCCTAGCAGTCTTTGTTGTCAATAACCAACCTAACACCTTTGATACTGTCTATCATTCAGCACAGTTTGTGTAATTGTTTGCCATAACACAAGTTTTTAAAACATTTCTTGATAATCCTGTTAATATTTATACATACAGTGCCTACATTGCTCATTCTGTGCCCCTGCTTCAGATTTCACCCACCATTAAGGCTTCTTCCAATGTGGCCCATCGGTTTCACCAGCTTCAGAAGCTAATTCAGGCCAGACAACACCCATTTTTCTTAGGACACATCAGGGCACACTCTGATCTTCCCAGCCCTCTAACACAAGGTAATGCCAAAGCTGATGCAGCAACTCGTTTCATCTTTTCAATTTTTGTTGGCTCCATTCAAAAGGCCACGGATTTACACAATCTTCACCATCTAAATTTCCAGAACCTTCGATAACTATGTAAAATTACCAGGCAACAGGCACGAGAAATAGTAAAAGCATGCCCTGGTTGCCCTGTCTCCCTCCCCATTCAACACTTGGGAGTTAACCCCCGAAGATTACTGTCCAATCAGTTTTGGCAAATGGATGTTACTCATTTTTCTGAATTTGGAAAAACCAAATATATACACGTTTCTGTAGATACCTTCAGCGGCCTTATTTTTGCATCACCACATTCTGGAGAGGCTATCAAAGATGTCCTTTCTCATCTTGTTTCAGTGTTTTCCATAATGGGTAAACCAATACATATTAAAAACAAGATAATTGTCCTGCATATACCAGTGCCAAGTTTAAACAGTTTTGTGCTTCCTCGCAAATTTGTCATACTACTGGAATTCCATACAAGCCTCAGGCATTGTGGAACGTGCCCACCTTACCTAAAGACTTGGCTAACCCGCTTTAATGCTTCTGCACTTGTATTTACCACTCACAGGCATCGCCTTAATCATGCATTATTTGCCCTTATTTTTCTTTCCCTAGACAATGAAGGCCATTCGGCTGCAGACTGACACTGGCAATCCTCGTCCAATTCTGTTCGCCCACCTGTTATGTGGCACAATCCCCTTACAAATAAATGGAAAGGCCCAGGTCCTGTCCTCATCTGTGGACGAGGCTCAGCTTGTGTTTTGGACCAAGAGCAAGCAGCCCCAAGATGGTTACCAGAACGCCTGGTTAAACAGGTTAATGGCTTACCTCAACACAGGGATGGAGGCCCTCACCCTGAGGACAAATTTTCCTCTTTTTCAGATGCAGCCAACAATCTGTGTGAGGATCCTACTTAAGGCACTTCTGCTGAACAGGATTGTACACGGAGGCTTTGGCCCTCCACCTTCCAACATCATGGAGTACCTTTTTGGCCCTCCCTGTGAACGCAAGGGAGGATCTTGGACTCAGGCTCCCACTAGTTTGACCCAGACTGCTGACTGCGTGACTAAGGTGGCTTACCTCCGGGCCGAGGTTGACCATAAACTCAGAGGAGTTCATCAGCCTAAATTGGTATGTGTTAACAAGCCAAAGATTATTCCCCCTAGTACAAGTAATGCTCTCTAAAATTGTTCTGCAACTTGAACGCATACCCAAGAGATGCATGCCACTTGTTATGCGTCGGCCTCAATTTGTGTCAACAAGAAGGGAGAACAATTTTTTGAAGCCTCCCTAACTAAAACTCATGCAGCAGGAGGGACCACTATTCATTATACCCCCGTTCTTTTTGACCGGGGAGGAGAAGGCAAATACACCAAGCTACAGTCAGCTGGGTGCCAAGGCCCTGTTGGTAAACCCCCCTTCTGCCCCATTAAGGCACCTACAGGGGTCGCTGATGGTGGAGGATTCCCTTATGCTGTCAAGCATCCTCAGATAATCAATCTTTTGAAACCCCAAATCCCTGAGCTCACATATCATCTCTTAATATAGAGAAAATGCCAGCTCCCCGGTTTAGATAACAATATATTAGATATTTTGGAAACTACCTTCTCCTTGCTTAATAATTCCAACCCCACCTTTGCTGGTGATTTCTGGCTCTCCATGACAACAGGGGCAATCATGCCTATTGCAGTTCCTATTAATTCTATCATAGACGATGATAATACATGCCAACCCAGATTTCCTTTTAAAGTACAGTCTATAGGCACTTTTACAATATGTCTTTTAGGCGCGATGCAAAATAATACCTATGATATTGATGTTGGAGTTCCCTCCTTTGGAAATTGCTCAACAGTACAAAACTATTCCTCACCCACCCCATCTCTTTGTCCCTCCAATGGCACAGTTTTTATGTGTGGAGGAAACTCGGCCTTCCTGAGGCTTCCATCGAATTGGACCGTTTGCTGTGTTCTTGCCTTATTACTCCCTGATATAACTATTGTCCCAGGAGACAAAACTCTATGCATTCCTAGTCTAGACACCTTAGTCAAAAGACACAGGCGGGCAATACAGGCCTTACCACTCTTTGCCAGCCTTGGAATAACAGCTGCTGTGAACACAGGTACAGCTGGCTTAGGCATGGCTATACACTCTTAGCGTCGCCTGTCTCAACAACTTATAAATGATGTAAAAACTCTAACAGGAACCATTAGAGATTTGCAGGACCTAGTAGACTCCCTGGCAGAAGTGTTCCTTCAAAACAGAGAAGGCTTAGATTTACTGACAGCTAACCAGGGAGGTATTTGCTTGGCCTTAGGGGCACGATGCTGCTTTAATGCCAATAAATCAGTCATAGTACGCACTAAAATTAAGCAGCTTCAAGAAGATCTAGAAAAGAGATGAAGGGAACTTTTTGAAAATCCCCTCTGGACTGGGTTTAATGGATTTCTACCCTACCTTCTTCCCCTATTAGGCCCTTTGTTGGGTTTACTTTTAATGGTGTCCATAGGACCCTGCATTATAAACAGGCTTGTACAATTTATTATAGAACAGATTAATATTTTGGCCTCTAAGCCCATACAGGTCCACTATCATCACCTGGAGATGGAAGACCATGCTGCCAACATTTAAAAGGATGTTCTACCCTTCTCACAGGCTTATTTCTTAAGTTTACATCCCCACAGATCTCTCTTTCTTACATTAAACTATAAGTAACAGCTCTGACCAACCATCTTCTGCCATTGCCATAAGGGTTCGTCCTCCATGGGCCCCTTCACTTGGGGGGGGGATGCACCCATGGAGTGAGGACGTTAGGCCATAATAACGGAGGATGCAGGATGGACTGCAGGAGAATGGATCCACGGATACCAAAACAGAAGACCTCTTAGTGACACGCTCTGGTGCATGGCGGTCGGCATGCTTCCCTTTTAAAGCCGTCTCCTCCAAAAATATGCCAAGGCCACCACGAAATCTTGTAAACATGCTCTCTCGAATCAGGAGATATTCAAAGGCCTGCTAGAGAAACAGAGCCTCTATCACCCCCTAAAACATTGGCCGGTAAGGTATGGTCAAATATTTTATATAAGAAAGGGGGAGAGGTCAGGGGCTAGAAGGAAGTTCTCCTTCAAAGTATAGCCTGACACTGAAAAGAAACAGCCCCCTGGGAGATATCCTGCCTGGGAGACATCCCGCAGCCATCTATCTCCCTGAGACATCCTGCAGCCATCTGTCTTCCGGCAACATCCTGAGGTTATCTCACTTTCTGAAGACATCCAGCAACTGCCGATAAGAGAGCTTTCCCATCCACAGCATATAAATTTCCATGTGAGAACAATAAAAGTTTGCAGCATGATCAGAACTCCAGTCTTGCTGTAATCTCTCGTGTCTCTTGTCCCTTCATTCCTCCCCAACTAAGTTTCTTGCCCACGTTGATGTGTCCCGCCGGCCGGGACAACTGACACTAACCCATACCCTACTACACTCTGACAACTAATCCTAATATGATGGAGAAAAATAACCCAAACAGAATAGAAATACAAGCAGTTCAGAGGAGGCATGGTGTATATTTGGACTTGCCTTTTGCATGATATAGGGTAAGTGTTATAAATCTAGTTAACAACACCTACTATCTTCCTAAGCTCCTGTTTTCTTCCTGAATTCTGGCCACTCTCCAGAATAGGCTCATGGTTTTGTGTCCACGATATGTACGACCTCCAAGCTCTGTGACATGGCCATGTACTGGATAGCTGAAGGGAATGCGAGCATCTCAGAAAACTCAGATATCAGTGTGACCAGGAAAGTCTCAGTGGAGAAACCCTGCTTTGGGCCTTTTGCTAACCTATTTGCCTGTTGCCATGAATGTCAGGAAGGTCTTTGCCTCAGGCCAGCCCTTTGTGAATCCTGAAGAAAACTGTTTTCAAATGGTAATAAATGGGCATCACCTGTGGCTCTTTGCTTAAATGCTTTGGAAAGGGATGTGTCTGAATCTGCCTCTTTGCCCTGTGTGAGGTAGTGGCTTAGATTCTCAGAACCAGTTGGATCTAAAGAAAAATCCAATGTGTGCATCCAAAACCAAAATGCAGAAAAGATCAGTCATGGTGTATGAAGTTTCTCACCTTCCTCTTTTAGGTTCCTGACCTCCATCAAGTGAGAATAGGGATCCTTTGGGACAAATGAGTTCTTTCATGCCCTGTAGAGATGATTGGGTTTTCTCATGACTCCAAATCACATGAAGAAACTATACCTGACAGTCAGTAGGCCTCAAATTGGAGAAGCAGAGCAGTATTAATGGCAGACCTATGTGATCAATCCTGGTTCACAGAAATGGTGTCCAGGCTACCCTGAGGTTAGGCAAATGAAGGGAAAGAGACCTTATTTTGGAAACTCTCTTTGGCTGTGCCATTCATGGAAACATCCAGCCAGAGGTTATGATGAATGTATATATGGAAGAAGATGAGGGCCTTGGTGGAGTGTTTTGGTTTTAATTGTGGTCATTTGTGTGGAGTTTGGAAGAGATGACTGGGTCCACCTGGGCTTGAACTCTTTTGTGATTCCCCTCAGAGACTGAGTTCAGTGACTGACCTCAGAGAAGTAATTGCTTTGGAAAGGGATGTGTCTTAATCAGCCTCTTGGCCCTGTGTGAGGCTGTGGCTTTGATTACCAGCACCGTATGGATCTAAAAATGATCCCATGTCTGCTTCCAAAACCAAAATGGCCAAAATTGCAGTCATTGTTGATGAAGTCTCTCGCCTTCCTTTGTAAGGTTCTGAAAGAATAAAAGAAATTGAAATTGAAACGTAAAGAAACAGGTTCTGTAAAGTTTCCAGGCTGCACGCAGAACCTGAAATTCCTGTGGCAGTTAAGACAATTCCCGGAACTACCCATTAGATGTGTGTTGAAATCTTCCCTGACCACCTAGTTACTTAACAACCTCTTCCCCAAAACCGTGCAGCTAAGCACATATACATCTCAGGGCTTCAACCAATCAGTTTAAATGTATACCCCTTCTCAGGGCTGACCAATCACCCCCTGCCTGAACTGTTCCCACCAATGAATGTGCAAATCATGTTTTAGAGTTGTTATTTGATTTTCCCACAGTATACGGTGATTTGCTAAAGGAAGCTAGGATGTATGTTAAGTCCCTGCCCTCTCTAAAGAATGTATATAAAATCTGCTCATGTTGTTCTTGGGGCTCTTTGTTTTTTGCTCCTCTGAAGTGAGCTCTGAGCCCCAGCATGCTGGACCCCCAATAAACCCTTTGCTGTTTCATGAGAAATTCTCTTGGTGGTCTTTTCCTCCGACGTTCGGCCCACCTTTTCATCTGGAGGCCCTAGCTGAGAAATCCAGCAGTGACGAACAAAAGACCCCAATGGACTCCTTTCAGAGTAATTAAGGTGCCTCTTTCTGGTTTCAGGTTTCAGGTTAGGGCTTGGCAAAATGGCTGTCGGTGAAGAACATTAGCTCTCTGCGATGGTGGCTGACAGATGTGTCACAGAGTCACAGGCCACGTCCCTGGGGGAAACTCCAGAGGACTCGGGAAATTGAGGATTAGTAGATTCCTCAACTCGGTTATTTTTTGCTTCAGGATTCGGTTTTCCAGCCCATCAGGTTTTGCTGGCTACTCAGTTTTGTTCATTGTCAGGAACTCATGTTGAGTTTACTGTCTGTCTTTATTGTCTAACCCATCAGGTTTGGCCAGTTACTCAGTTCTAATCTTTTTCTTGGACTCATGTTAAACGTTTACTGTTTGTCTTTGTCTGTGTCACGTTTGTGTATTCACTGTCCCTGTTTGAGTAACTCCCATTATGGGACATTATGGGACAAAGCACTTCCATGCCTCTGTCTCTTAACCTTGATCATTGGACTGATGTTCGCTCAAGTACCAAGAATCTTTCTTTTTCAGTAAAATGCCGGATCTGGCAGACTCTCTGTGCTTCAGAATGGCCCATCCTAGGAGTCGGATGGCCCCGAGAAGAATCCTTCCACTTCCCTCTAATCCGAAAAGTCAGAGATATTGTCTTTCACTGGGGCCACTTGGCCACCTAGATTAACAGCCATATACCCCTTCCCCCACGATCTTATCATTCCAACATTCTGCTCCTCCCCCTCTTCCCTCCATTCTGAGTCAGAAGACTGGACACTCCTCTCTCTCCTTATCCTCTACCCTCGCTCCCCAACCCACAACATGTTCCAGATGATCCTCCCGCCGCTGACTCAGCCTCTCCGCCACTAGAGGCAATTGGGCCAGACCCAAGCCCTCCAGGGGACTTCCCCGCAGCAGCAGCAGACCCTGCTCCCCTGAAGGAAGCTGGGCCACCTAAAGGAACCCGCAGGAGATAAATAATATAAAACTTGGAAGCCCCAGTGATGCTCCCTCTCTGTCCCTACGGGCCCATGAACCGACCCAACTGGGACCCCAACACCTTTGAATGTAGGTAGCATCTGTCCACTTATCGCCGTTCTCTAATAGTGGGTCTCTGAGCGGCCGCCAGAGGGCCGACTAATTTGGCCAAGGTAAGAGAGATTATCCAAGGGCCTAATGAGTCTCCTTCTATGTTTCTGGATAGAATTATGGAAGCGTATAGGAAATATATTCCTTTTGATCCTCAGGCAGAAGACCAAAAGCCATCTGTTGCAGTGGCCTTTATCGAGCAGACTGCCCTAGATATTAAGAGAAAGTTACAACGTCTAGATGGATTATAAGATATGACCTTAAGAGATTTAGTCAGAGAAGCTGAGAAAGTATATTATAAGAGAGAAACTGAGAAGGAAAGGGAATAGAGGAGAGAGAAGGAAAGGGAACAAAAGAAGGAGGAAAGAAGCAAATGGCAGAGTAAAGCATTGCCTAAGGTTCTGGTCACAGCAGCAAATAGGCCAGAAGTTATAAAGCAGGGATACATAAAGGCATACCTGGGCCCACGCCAAAGGCTGCCGTTGGCCTCAAATCAATGTGCCCACTGTAATAAAAAAGAACACTGGGCCAAAGAGTGCCCCCAAAAGAAGCAGCCACGCCAGCCCGCCGTGCTGACTCTAGAAGAGGACTAGGAAATTCGGGGCTCAGATCCCCTCCCCCAGCTCAGAGTAAAATTTGAAGTTGAGGGGAACACAGTGAACTTTGAAGTGATTACAGGAGCAGTATACTCAGCCATTAAGACTTCACTGGCCCCCCTATCAATTAAATCGTCCCTAGTTCAAGGGGCTAATGGCAGTAGATATCAGGCTTGGACAACTAAGATGAATATGGACCTCGGAAAGGAAAAAGTCCACCACTCTTTCCTAGTAATCCCAGAATGCCCGGCCCCATTGATGGGCAGGAATATGCTTACCAAACTCTGGACTAGAATAACCTTTAACCCTAATGGTCCCCAAGTGGGGGTTCTAAAGCCTGCAGTATTAACTCCCATAGTAACATCTTTGACTATGTCTGTAGAAGATGAACATCAACTCTTCGCGCCCCCTAGGACTGATCAAACAGGCAAACTACCCCAGAAATGGATAAAAGATTATCCTAATGCCTGGGCAGAAACTGCTGGGTTAGGTCTAGCCATCAACAACCTCCAATAGTAGTAGAATTAAAAGCCTCTGCATCTCCAATTAGTGTTAAACAATATCCTCTAAGCAAAGAAGCTAAGGATGGGATAAGGCCCCATATTCATAAATACCTGGGTCTTGGGGTCCTAAGGCCCTGTCAATCAGCCTGGAACACCCCCCGGTACCAGTAAGAAAGCCAGGAACTGGGGACTACCGTCCTGTTCAAGACCTAAGAGAGATAAACAACAGAGTGCAGGACATTCACCCCACAGTACCCAATCCATATAATTTGCTTAGCACTCTGAATCCGGAGCAGAAATGGTACACTGTGCTGGACTTAAAAGATGCTTACTTCTGCTCGCCTCTACATAAGGACTGTCAGTTGCTGTTAGCTTTAGAGTGGATAGACCCAGAACCTGGAACATCTGGCCAACTAACCTGGACTAGACTCCCACAGGGGTTCAAAAAATCCCCCATTCTCTTTGATGAAGCCCTCCACAGAGACATCAATGACTTCAAAACTGCACACCCCGAAGTCACCCTACTCCAATAGTGGATGATCTTCTACTGGCAGCCAACACCAAGGAGACCTATGAGTCTGGGACCCAAGCACTATTATTCGAGCTTGCTCGGCTTGGATATATGGCTTCTGCCAAAAGGCCCAAACTTGTCAGCAAGAAGTAATCTTCCTGGGTTATTCTCTTAGGGGTTGCAAACGATGGCTCCCTGAGCCCAGAAAAAAAAACCGTTTTGCAGATACTGCCCCCATCTAATTAGAGAAAACTCAGAGAGTTTCTTGGGACTGGCAGCTTTTGCAGGTTATGGATTCCTGGGTTCGCATCTCTGGCTGCCCCTTTATACCCGCTGATAAAGGGGGATGCCCACTTCCAATGGACCCCTGAGCACCAACAAGCTTTTGATAATGTCAAAAAAAGGTGCTGCTATCTGCTCCGGCCTTAGCACTCCCAGATGTAGAAAACCCTTCACTCTCTATATCGAGGAAAAGAAAGGAATAGCACGGGGAGTGCTCACTCAGTCTTTGGGACCTTGGAAAAAGCCAGTAGCGTATTTATCCAAAAAACTGGACCCATTGGCTAGCGGGTGGCCCCATTGCTTAAGTGCTATAGCAGCGGCAGCCCTTCTAATAAAAGATGCTCATTAATTAACGTTGGGACAGAAGCTAACCATTATAGCCCCCCATGCCCTGGAGAGCATCATCTGTTAGCCTCCAGAGAGGTGGCAATCAAACTCCAGAATAAACCACTACCAGAGCCTCTTGCTTGACAAAGACAGAATAACGCTGGGACCCCCTGCTCCACTCAACCCACCTACACTGCTGCCAGAAGAATCATCAGGACCCGTCACTCATGAGTGTCAACACATACTGGCAAGGAAACCAGTATACAACAAGACTTGAAGGATCAGCCACTGCCTCGCCCTGAAGTCGTATGGTTTACGGATGGCAGCAGCTTCCTCCAAGATGGTAAGCGGCGGGCTGGAGCAGCAGCAGTTAGCAAAACTGATTTCATCTGATACTCTGGTCTCCCAGAAGGGACATCAGTCCAAAAAGCAGAACTGATTGCCCTTATGAAAGCATTGGAACTAGCAACAGGGAAAAGGGCCACCATATAAACTGATAGCCACTATGCATTTGCCACTGTTCATATGCTCGGGACTATTTACCAACAATGCGGGCTATTAACCTCTGCCGGGAAAAAAATAAAAAATAAAGATTAGATCCTCCACCTTGGCTCAGCAGTGCAGGGCCATAAGGAACTAGCTATAGTGGACTGTCCCAGGCACCAGAAGAGAAACAACCCTGTGGCAGTTGGAAACAGAAGGGCAGATGAGGAAGCTTAATTGGCAGCCCTAAACAGAGTGACTCTGTTAACTTTTTCCACACTGGGGGGAACAAAAATCAGGAGACTTGGCTGCCCCGGAACATTCAGGCAACTTATCATCTGAGGAGACAGATACAGAAATCTGGGACCCTACAGAGCCAAGTTTACAATTTCAAAAAGCCCACCTTTATGTCAAAGACGTACACCAGCTAAACCACTTAGGCTCAAAGAAGTTATAGGCACTCTTAAAGGACCGAAGAAAGGACTTATTATTGACTGACTCAAAGAGGAAAAAAATAGCTGAGCAGGTGACTAGAGCTTTTCAAGTCTTCCAATTAGTTAATACTTTCCCATCCAAGATTCCTGCAGGGAAGCGCATACGAGGAACCAGACCAGGACAATTCTGGGAAGTGGACTTTTCTGAAATTAAGCCAGCAAGGTATGGACTTAAATATCTCCTAGTCTTTGTAGATACTTTTTCAGGATGGGTCGAAGCCTTCCCCATGAAGAAAGAAACAGCTCAGATGGTGGTCAAAAAGATCCTAGAAGACAGTTTTCCAAGGTTCAGCCTGCCTAAGGTAATAGGGTCTGATAACGGACCAGCATCCGTGGCCCAGGTAAGTCAGGGATTTTCCAGGACCCTGGGGATTACTTGGAAGTTATATTGTGCTTATAGACCCCAGAGCTCAGGACAGGTAGAAACGATGAATAGAACCATCAAAGAGACTTAACGAAATTAATCTTGGAGACCGGCATAAAAAATTGGACTATGCTCCTACCTCATGTACTTTTTCGTGCAAGAAATACCCCTCCGCCCCTTTGTGTAACCTCACCCCTTATGAAATTCTCTACGGTGCCCCTCCTCCATTAAGGGACCTAACCCCAACTCTGAGATTAATGATTCCTTTCACACACCCTTGCTAGACAGACTTAAAGCCCTTGAACAAACCCAGCACCCAGCGATACCTGTGGAAACAGTTGGCCACTGCTTATCATCCTGGAGACGAGGGAACTCCACATCGATATCAAGTGGGAGACTTCGTCTACATGAGACAGTATCGGGTGTCATCCCTGGAACCCTGCTGGAAAGGACCATGCCAGGTGCTGCTTATAACACCTACAGTGGTGAAAGTGGATGGGATCACTTCCTGGATCCATGCCTCCCATCTCAATCCTGTGCCCTGTCCATACTCTGGCTGGAAACTGGAACAGACTGGTAACCCTCTCAAGTTGCATGTCTGTGGTGTGGGTAGGGCTATGGATTCTTCCCCTGACCACCAGCAGTCCTAATCCCCATCAGCCTGTTCAGCAACAATGGCAAGTTATAAATCCTACTGGGCAAGTAGTGTGGTCTATTTCACATACAGCCCCCTTATGGACTTGGTGGCCATCTCTCCACCCGGACATTTGTCAGCTTGCCATAGGCCTCTCTGAGTGGGATCTCCCTGACATAGTGGACCCCACACAGATCCCACTAAAGCCCAAACCAACTTACCCCATGAATTATTGATGTCATCTCCCCAGCTCAGGTGTAAACTAGCCAGTCTTGTTTATTAAGTGTGCCCAGCTGATTTCTGAAATCGCAAACAGGCCCAAACCTGTGGAGGACCCAGTGACTTTTATTGTAGATCTTGGGGTTGTGAACACACGGGAGCTACATTGTGAAACCCAAACTCCCCAGACAGTATGATTCGGTAGGATGAAATGACATCTGGATTGATCCCAATAAATGTGCCGCTATCCAAGTGGTGTCAAAAACTTGCTGTGGAAAAAATAGTCTATGTTACCCCCTCAATATAACTTTCACTTCCAAAGGAAGGGGCTACCTCAGAACAACATGGCCTATGGGAAATACTTGGGGAATGCGATTCTATATTAATGGCCCTGGCTATGACTTTGGTCTCTGGTTCACCATTCGGCTTAAAAAGGAAGAAAATCCCACAGCAATAGGGCCCAATCCATTCAAGTCTGGAATTAAGCCTCCTAAACCTCCCATGCCTAGACCTACCAAAACCCCTCTACCATCTCATACTTCGCAGTTTCCGTCTTTGCCTACTTCCCCAGTCCAGAGTACAGCTGACTCCTCCCCCTGGGAACTAATTAAAGGAACCTTTATGGTACTGAACTCCACACAGTCAGAACTCCTTGCATTTCAGCCCAGGTATTTGACAGCTCTGTACATTATTGTGTAATGGTGCAGATACCCCCCAGGGTGCTCTATCATGATCCAGAATCCTTTGAAGGTCTACTAGGTGGACAAACAGCCCGATTTTGCCGGGAGCCAGTGTCCCTTACTCTAGCCATCCTATTGGCGCTAGGAGCTGCTGCAGGAGTGGGTACAGGAACAGCTGATATGATCCATGGGTCACAACAAATGGACTGATTAGAAACAGCAATAAATCAAGACTTGAAGACGTTAGAGACCTCCATCACAGTTTTGCAGGAATCCTTAACCTCTCTCTCTAAAGTTGTTTTACAGAACAGGTGAGGATTAGACCTCCATTTAATAAGGGAGGGGGGCCTCTGTGTTGTACTGAGAGAAAAATGCTGTTTTTATGCTGACCATACTGGAGTTGTAAAATAATCCATGAGTAAATTGAGAAAATGCCTTGAAGAGCACCAGAGAGAAAGGGAGATTCAACAAGTGTGGTTTGAGTCATGGTTTACCTTGTCCCCCTGGTTAACTACACTCCTATCAGCCTTAGCTGGACCCCTGATCATGCTTATGGTGTTGATAACTGTGGGACCTTGTTTGCTTAACCTCATAGTTTCCTTTCTCCAGGCTCAGATTGGGCAGGTAAAACTCATGGTAATCAGACAGAAATACACTTCACTGGCAGAAATAGAATGTGAGACCCCACAAAAATTATGATTCATTACTTTTAAAAGGAGAAATGAAAGAATTAAAGAAATTAAAATTGAAACGTAAAGAACCAGGTTTTGTAAAGTTTACAAGCTGTGCTCAGAATCTTAAATTCCTGTGTCAGTGAAGACAATTCCCGGAACTGCCCATTAGATGTGTTGAAATCTTTCCTGACCACCTAGTTACTTAACAACCCCTTCCCAGAAACCGTGCATCTCAGCACGTATACATCTCAGGGCTTCAACCAATCAGTTTAAATGTATACCCCTTCTCAGGGCTGACCAATCACCCCCTGCCCGAACTGTTCCCGCCAATGAATGTGCTAATCATGTTTTAGAGTTGATATTTGATTTTCCCACAGTATATGATATTTGCTAAAGGAGGCTATGATGTATATAAAGTCCCTGCACTCTCTAAAGATTGTATATAATCTCTTCTCAAGTTGTTCTCGGGGCTCTTTGTTCTTTCCTCCTCTGAAGTGAGCTTTCAGCCCCAGCATGCTGGACCCCCAATAAACCATTTGCTGTGGCATGAGACAATAGGTGCTTGGGTTTTCTCATGTCTCCAAATCACATAAAGAATCTATACCTGACAGTCAGTAAGCCTCAAATTGGAGAAGCAGTGCAGTATTAGCGGCAGGGCTATTTGATCACTCCTGATTCAAAGGAAGGGTGTTCAGGCCACCCAATGCCCTTCTGGACTTCAAATATTACCTAGATTTCTGTTTTCATACTTATATTTCACCAGTATATTCTTGTAAATATCGCAGGTTCCCAATACCATAATTCATCCTGCAGAATGATTCCTAAACCAAATCGAACCTGTTATTACCCTTAACCATGCAATATTTCCTCAATATAACTTAACAGAAGAACAAGGATATTGTTGGTCTTACAATACAGGAATGTAGGGGATCTTCCTCCTGCTGAGAACCTCAAAGTTCCGTGCAGAAATGATCCCTGAAGAAGATGTAGACACCTATGAAAGACCTGAGAGAGCAAAAGTCAACTTCCATGTAAAACAACCTGGTCAAAATGAAGGGATGTGTCTGAAAGCCTCTCTCTTCTTAATGTAGATTAAATCGACCAAACCAGGCCTGTGTGGAGAGCTGTTCCCGGGTGCCTATGGTTGATATACCATTCTATCTTGTGAAAGTGTCACAGGAAGTATGGGCAGCCTCCATCTCATGGGACCCTTGGAAGCAACTGTTAGGAAAAAGTGGTTGCCAACCCAGTGACCTCATTCAGTTCGTGAAGGAAGTGACCTATCACACTTCCTTGATGATGGAACTCTCTGAACTCGGGATCCAGGAAGCCAGGCACCCAGAGCCAGTCCCAGTCCCAGTCCCAGTGGTCTCATTTGTTTAGATTTACCAAGGACAGAGTCAGTCTTTCTTAGTACCTACTGAAGTGAGAATGGCCAAATGCCAGGAGAGCTCTGAAGAGGGGCCTTTTCTGAGAAAGCAGGTAGTGGCTCAACCATGGCTCCTGACAACTTCACAGAGTTGGCAAAGAAGTCCAGGTCTGAGATAGGACAGGCCATTTTGGTGGAACATAGTATGGCCCACCAGTCAGAGGACACTCAGGATACTCACAGACATACTTGGGGGAAGGAGATTCCGTTGTGGGTGTCTGTGTGAGTTTGTGGTTTTGTCTCATGTTCTGAGAATAGGTAGGAAAGGCGGTTTGTTTGTTTAGACTGGAATGTTTCTAGAAAGTCGTTTGACAACGCGAGTGTTTCTATGTCTGTGTATCCCACTGAATCCGTTTTTGTAGACATTTGAAAAGAGAATTCATCAATGGTTGTGTCCTGTCTAGTAGAAAGCTTCCCAGCATTCATCTTGCCAAATTAAAGAATAAAGAGCTGCTTGCCTTATGGATGGGCAACACCTATTATCTTCTTAAGTTCCTCTTTTCTTCCTGAATACTGGCCACTCTCCAGAATAGCCTCATGGTATTATTTCCAAGATATGTACCACCTCCAAGCTCTGTGACATGATCATGTACTGGATAGCTGAAGGGAATGAGAGCATCTCAGAAAACTCAGATATCAGTGGGACCAGTAAAGTCTCAGTGGAGAAATACTACTTTGGACTTTTGCTTACCTATTGTTCTGTTGTCCTGAATGTCAGGAACGTGTTTGCCTCAGGCCACCCCTGTGTGAAACCTGAAGAAATCAGTTTTCAAATGGAAGAGGATGGGCGTCACCTGTGGCTCTTTGCTTAATTGCTTTGGAAATGGATGTGGCTGAATCAGCCTCTTTGCCCTCTGTGAGGCAGTGGCTTAGATTCTCAGCACCTGATGGATCTAAAAAAAGTTTCCAAGTGTGCATCCAAAACCAAAATGGCCAAAAGAGCAGTCATTGTGGATGAAGTCTCTCGCCTTCCTCTGTAAGCTTCCTGACCTCCATCAAGTGAGAATAGGGATCCGTTGGGTCAAACCAGTTCTTCAAAGCTCTGCAGAGGCTAGCCAATAGGTGCTTGGGTTTTGTCAGGACACCAATTCACATAAAGAATCTATACCAGTCAGTTGGCCTCAAACTGGAGAAGCAGAGCAGTATTAAAGAAGGGCTATTTGATCACTCTTGGTTCACAGGAATGGTGTCTAGTCCACTCTGACTTTAGGCAAATGAGGGGCAAGGGAGCTTATTTTGGACACTGTCTTGGGCTGCGCCCGTCATGGAAACCTCTAGATAGAGGTTATTCAGAGTGTCTATGTTGAAGAAGATGAGGGCCATGTGGGAGTTTTTTGGTTTTAATTGTGGTCAATTGTTGGTGGTTAGAAGAGAATCCTGGGTCCACCTGGGCTGGAATTCTGGTGCGATTCCCCTTAAAGACTGATTTCTGGAACTGACCTCAGAGAAATATTGCCATTAATTGTGTTGGGATTTTAGGAGGCCATGCATGAGAGTCGCCATTGGAAACTGAGATCTAAGCCTGGGGTGGCTATTCACCAAGCACTGTCAATCTCAGCCAGGACATCACATGATTTTATTCTGAAAGACTTGGCAGCCATTGTTGAGAGTCAAAACACACATGGACCTCACATTGTAGACCTCAATGGGCCTGGCTTCATGTGGCCTTTTGGCCACTCTTTGGGAAGACTTGCCTCTGAAAATTCTCCAGAGTTTTCCTTGAAATGTGCTTCCTAAAAATTTAATGGTTCCTGAATGAATTGAAACCCACAGTTTCTCCAACTTCATCCTTGAAAAATGTCTAGATAAATACCATGAAATTTTTGAAATTTCCACGACCAGGTGGCACTGGAGAACCTTTGGATGTCCTGTTGCTGATCAAGAGTGTACCAGACAGTGCCTTCCTTGACTGGGTTTCATGAAAATGGTGTAGAACAGAGCTGCCAGTATGGTGGAGCCTGTTGAGTAGTGGGCCCAGAGCTGTGGTGTGCAGTTGTGTGATAAAATATCTGTGGTGGGGTCATGTGGATCTTACTTTGGCTTCCAAAGGCTTGTGACTGACATGGTGCAGCCAGCATACCTTTGTATATTAAGCCATCTTGTTAGATGGAGAGTTTTCAGGGCAATGTTCAGAATCAAGTTGCTATGGTCAAGGGGGCAAGCAATGTGGCGTAGAAGCCTGGTTGGTGCATTCTCCTGCAGACCCTTACACACCACACGTGACAGAACTCCCTCCAGCACTGTGTCCCAGTGGAACTCCTTGTATTTTGTGAAGCAAATACCAAACTCCCAGTGCAGCAACAAGAAACACAACAAAATTGGAGAATGACCAAATGGCTTCACAGTCTACACGGAAAGATTCTTAGACCCCAGTGGCCACAGTAAACCCACAAAGAGAGAATTCAGCACTGCTACCTCATGTTCATTGGAAAATAAGAAACCATGTCCTCCATGTAACAGATGCATACACAGCTTTGATGGTCTCACTAAAAAGGAAGCTAAAGCTCCTGAAAACAACATATATTTCAAGTGTACAACCTCAAAGACAGTTTCCCAGATGTCTTGAGGCCTGCACACTTCCATGTTTGTGGAGTTTTTACAGTCTCCATTACTTTTGGAAACTCCTCTACCACCTCCAGTGTTGTGAACTCCAGAGCATTTTCCATTCCAGATATGTATTCCTAGATTTTCTAACTCTTCTCCTCTAATTGTATCTTACTTGGGGCTAAGGTAATGTCAAGGCATTGTTCTGGATGAGAGTGGGAAGATTTTTTTGTAGCACATATTTGCATACACATTGGATTCATTTTCCAATTATTCATTCAAAATACTGAATCCCTCATAGTAACCCACTCCCTACTAGACTCTGACTACAAATCCTATTATGATGGATAAAAATAGACCAAACCAAATTGAAATACAAGTAGTTCAGAGGATGCAAGGTTAACATTTGGACGTTCCTTTTGCATTATATATGGTAGGAGTTTTAAATCTAGTCATTTTTTTGTTGAAACACTTCTCCATGTGTTTTTAAAGTTAACAAATATGTGAATTCGTGTCTCCATTTCTCTGTAGCCTATTCAGCACATATATTTTTATATGCACATATAGAATCCTACCTGGTACCACACGTACATTCTTGTGAGGTGGCTCACTTGGCAGATACAAATTGTGAGAAGAGATCACTCCTGTTAAACACTGTTGAAACGGAAAATTCAACCTATGAGTGAGTATCCTAGCTGAACAACATTATACATAAATTCATGTTCAGTAAAATGAATATTTTTAGATCTGTGGATGATATATATTTCATGGTGAATTTCATTTGGCTTGTATATTAATACTTTTTAATTTCTGTGTGTGTATTTTAATATATATATATATATATATATATATATATATATATATATATATATATATATATATACACTCTCCAGAGTTTTCAATATATGAAATAAATGTATCTTATTATGTACTCCCTAAATTCATTAATATTTAAGTGCGTATTTATAATCAACTTTTCATAAGATTATTCTAAGACATATTCATCCTCCTGAAATACGTATTTGTTTCCTAGTACTGAAAACTAAGTTAAGTGAATTGTGCATACATATCCTAATATTTTTACACTAATTGACCCAGGTTAATATAAATGCAAGTAGATTTCTATAGGACATGATGTGTATTTTGATGTTCATTTTTTTTCAACACTTGTACATTACTATTTCCTCAGTTTATGCACATCATAAGATATATATTTCATCCACAAGTTCACAAATTTAAAGGCTTTTGTTTCACTTTCAATCACTTCCTGCTTCAGAACACATGTATTCCTCCAGGTTACATGACTGGTCTTTTCATGAGACTTCTTTCCAAACACATTATTTTCGATTTCCACAATTACTTTTGAAGCAAAACTCACACATTCTTCATGATAAACCATAACCCTAATATTACCATTAGATGTATAACTGGTTTGAATGAATGGATATATATCAATATAAGGTTTCCTGTATATTTTCAGATATCAATTTGAACCATTATTTAAGTTGGAACCAGTTATATTATTTATTCACAGTATGGTCTATTCATGCATTATTTCTATATTCATAGACACAGTGTACACCTATTTGTATTCAAAATACTAATTTACACGTCTTCAAAATACTGTTCCTAGAAATGGTGAAAGAAATACTCATGTCACCTGATCTACATATACATTTTATCACAATAATATTCTGGAAACAAAAAGCAAATGTCACACTTATGATTGTACTAAAGCCTAAATGGAAATTGAACATGGATTACTAAAATCATCCATGTCCAGTTTGCCTATTGCTCTCAAATGTGGATCTTATTGGTGACTACATATTTGTTTCTTCCTAAGATTATATATTCAACCTCAAACCTGTTGAAAATGTCTAATCCTATTACTCCCCTTATACTTTGCCTGATTTCCTAATGTCTCTATTGATATATATTTTCTCCAGTTCATCATTGTGACTGCCTCTTAACATGTGCTGACATTTACATTCACTCTGTACATGAAACCCTATTGCTAAAGACCATTTTGTCCAAATCCTATACTCACTCATCTTTCTAAAACTACCGTCTATCTTTCTAATCCTACCGACTATCCCTTTTTGACTGCATGTTCTCTTCGACATTCAATCATCCAAGGTACAATATCCTATACCATTGTATATTGATTTATCTGAGACATCTGTGCAGAAATTAATTCAAAGCTAAGTATCCCAATCAAGGCCCCAATGCCCTTCTGGGCATCAAATCTCACCTAGATTTCTGTTTTCATACCTATATTTCAACTGTATATTTTGTAAATATCACATGTTCCCATAACCATTATTCATCCTGCAGAATTATTCCTAACCCAATTGAACATGTTGTTAACCCTAACCATACACTGTTCCCTCAATCTAACTTTACAGAAGATCAGGGAGAGAGTTGGTCTTCCAATACTGGATTGTAGGGTATCTTCCACCTGATGAGAACCTCAAAGGTCCATGCAGAAATGATACATGGAGAAGAAGGCAGCTATGAAGGACCTGAGAGAGCAAAAGTCATTTTCAATGTTAAACAACCGGGTCAGGATGAAGAGATGTATCTGAATCAGCCTTTCTCTTCTTAATATAGAGAAGATGGACCAAACCAGGCCTGTGAGAAGAGCTGTTCCCGGGTGCCTATTGTTGATATACCATTCTAACTTGTGAAACTGTCACAGAAAGTAGGGGCAGTCTCCATCTCCTGGGACCCTTAGAAGCAAATATCAGTACACACTTCCTTGGTGATGGAACACTCTGAACTTGGGATCCAGGAAGCCAGGCACCCAGAGTAAGTCCCAGTCCCAGTCCCAGTGGTCTCAATTGTTTGGATTTACCAAGGACAGAGTCAGTCTTTGTTGGTACCTACTGAAGTGATAATGGCCAAATGTCAGGAGACCTCTGAAGAGGAGCCTTTTCTGAGAAAGCAGGTAGTGGCTCAACCATGGCTCCTGACAACTTCACAGAGTTGGCGAAGGAGACCAGATCTGAGACAGAACAGGCCATTTTGGGGGAACATAGTATGGACCACCAGTCAGAGGACACTCAATATATTCACCAACATACTTGGGGGAAGGAGGTGCCGTTGTGGGTGTTGGTGTGAGTTTGTGGTTTTGTCTCTTTTCTGAGAATAGGTAGGAAAGACTGTTTGTTTGTTTGGACTGGAATGTTTCTAGAAAGTCGTTTGACAACGCGAGTGTTTCTATGTCTGTGCATTCCACTGTATCTGTGGTTGTAGACATTTGAAAAGCGAATGCATCAATGGTTGTGTCCTGTCTAGTAGAAAGCTTCCCAACATTCATACTGCACAATTTAAGAATGGAGAGAGGCTTGCCTTATGGATGGGCAACACCTACTATCTTCCTAAGTTCTTGTTTTCTTCCTGAATACTGGCCACTCTCCAGAATAGCCTCATGGTTTGGTTTCCAAGATATGTACCACCTCCAAGCTCTGTGACATGGCCATGTACTGGATAGCTGAAGAGAATAGAAGCATCTCAGAAAACTCACATATCAGTGTGACCATTAAAGTCTCAGTGGAAAAACACTGCACTGGGCCTTTTGCTTACCTATTGTTCTGTTTTCCTAAATGTCAGGAAGATCTTTGCCTCAGGAAACCCCTTTGTGAAGCCAGAAAAAAAGAGTTTTCAAATGGAAATGAATGGGCATCACCTGTGGCTCTTTGCTTAATTGCTTTGGAAAGAGATGTGGCTGAATCATCCTCTTTGCCCTGTGTGAGGCAGCGGCTTAGATTCTCAGCACCTGATGGATCTAAAGAAAGTTTCCAAGTGTGCATGCAAAACGAAAATGGCCAAAAGAGCAGTCATTGTGGATGAAGTCTCTCGCCTTCCTCTGTAAGCTTCCTGACCTCCATCACGTGAGAATAGGGATCCTTTGTGTCAAATCAGTTCTTCAAAGCCCTACAGAGGCTAGCACATAAGGGCTTGTGTTTTCTCATGACACCAATTCACATAAAGAATATATACCAGACAGTCAGTAGGCCTCAAATTAGAGAAGCAGAGCAGTATTAAGAGCAGGACTATTTGATCACTATTGGTTCACAGGAAGGGAGTCCAGGCCACCCTGACTTTAGGCAAATGAGGTGCAAGGGAGTTCATTTGGAAAACTGTCTTGGGCTGTGCCCCTCATGGAAACCTCCAGCCAGAGGTTATGAAGAGTGTCTATGTGGAAGAAGATGAGGGCCATTTGGGAGTGTTTTGGTTTTAATTGTGGTCATTTGTACCATGAAATTTTTGAAATTTTCATGACCAGGTGGCACTGGAGAACCTTTCAATGTCCTCTTGCTGATGAAGTGTGTACCAGACAGTGCCTTGATTGACTAGGTTTCATGAAAATGATGTAGAACAGAGATACCAGTATGTTGGAGCCTGCTGAGTAGTGGGCCCAGAGCTGTGGTGTGCAGGTGTGTGATAAAACATCTGTGGTCGGGCCATGTGTATCTGCCATTGACTTCCAAATGGCTTGTGGCTGACATTGTGCAGCCAGGAATCACTTATACGTCTGATAACTCTAGATATAAGGCATCTTGTTATATGGAGATGTTTCAGGACAATGTTCAGAATCAGGTGCAATGGTCAAGGGGACAAGCTATGTGGGATAGAAGCCTGGTTGATGCATTTTCCTGCAGACCCTGACCCATCTCATGTGAAAGAACTCCCTCCAGCACTGTGTCCCAGCTGAATTCCTTGTATTTTGTGAAGCAAATAACAAATTCCCAGTGCAGCAGCAAGAAACACCACGAAACGTGGAGGATGACCAAATTGCTTCACAGTCCACACGGGGAGTCACTTAGCCTTCAGTGGCGACAGTTTGCCTACAAAGAGTGAATTCAGCACTGCTGCCTCATGTCCTTTGAAAAACAAGAAACCATGCCCTCCAGGTCACATAGATGCAGATCCAGCTTTGATGGTCTCATTAGAAAGAAAGCTAAAGCTCCTGACAACAACATATATGTCAAGTGCCCATCATCAGAGGCAGTTTCTAAGGAAGTCTTCAGGCTGGCAGAGCTCCTTGTTTGATAGCATTTACCTATTAGACCAGGATGCAAGAAAAGACCACTGACTCCAATTAAAATCAAGTTAAAGCAAGCTTATATTTTCCACTGCCCAGGTGGCCTCTCCCTCCCAAAACAGTGGGAACAAGACAGCCACCCAAATTTCCTACAGCCCAGGTTTATAACCCAGAATTTTACACTACAGGGGGGTTAAAATATCAGAACTTTGACAAGCATCAAACTAATCGTAGTTTATATATATATATATATATATATATATATATATATATATATATATATATATATATATATATATTTGCTGGCCCCAACATCAGAATTTATGAAGACCATTAGAGCCTCAGAGAGGGTCATTGTCTGGCCAGGGAAGGCCAGTATTTATGAGGTGTCAATAAAGTTTCATAGAGGGCTGTTCCTGGTCAAAGAGCCAGGCATGGGTGAGTTCAAGGCCACGGGCAGGCATTGCAAGCAGGTTCAGAATTTGGTGTAATTTATAGTTAAGCCAAAATTTTCTTTTCATGGCTTTGTGGCAAGATGGATCCCAATTTTAATAAAAGATCAGGTTGGGTCTATCATTCCCCCCTTTTCTAATGTGTCCCTTTCAAATCTTTGATAGGGTAGGGGAAGAGCACTGAGGGAATTTTAATACCTCACGTAACAGTCTCCATATTTTTTGAACTCACACAAAACCAGTCTCCCTGATTTTACCTGACTTAATTAATTACTTAAAATGAAAGTCTATTTATTTTTGGCTCCATTGTTGTAAGAAGAGTGGCGTCACTCATTTTGGCTTCTTCTGAGCTGAGAGAGGGTGACATCAGGGGGCACAGCATGAGGGACATGAGTTGCCTTTTAGAAGTCAGTTCGGTTTGAAGTCTGGTTGTGGTAGAACAGTTTGTAAAGTCATCTGGGGATGGGTTCTTCTATGAGAGAAACAAAAACCATGAGTACTGAATAAATGTTGCAGCTGCTGAAACAAGTCACTGTATAGATGTCCCCTCATCTGTCTTCAATATCCCCAGTTATCAGGACTTTCAACTTAATATTTAACTTTTAGTGTCACAGTTGTCCCACCCCATAAGATACAGTTTAATAATTTAATGTCATCTGATCTTGCAAATTCCTTTTACTAGTATGACCTCTGTGTGTAATAGAGAAACCTTTAATTCTGTTAGTCAGGGCTGGATAATCATACTAGCAAACACCAAGCCTACCTGTGTAGGTTAGGAATATCTGTAGGCCTTAAACAAAAAACTTCTGCCTCTGGTAGCTCCTCTTGATAGTCTCTTTTTATTCTCATCAGGCATTCCTCTCTGAGAATCTTTCTTTGTAGCCTCCAGTCTTACTTATTTTGGGAGGCTACCATAAAGTGTATACGTTAAAATATTATTATAACTATTATTATTTAAAATGCCCAGGAATGGCTGTATTTTGGGTTTATCTGTCTTTGCTAAGAGTTTAAGATGAAGCAGTAAAACTGACTTTTGTTTCTATCTATTGTTAACAGTCAGCTGAGATTTTATGGGAGTCATTTCTGGGGAAACTTGAGAGCAGCTTCTCAGTTCTGCTAGTGCCATTTGCGCTAGGTGATTCCAGGTCTTGCTTGACCATGTGGCTTCTCTCAGAAGCATCAGGAATATCTCCCTTCTCTGATGACTCTCTTCTTCGTAGAAAATGCACTGATTGGCTTTCTGTTCTCCAGTGGCCTCATTAATCTTCCTGATCAGGAGTTTATGTGGCTGAGAGTTGCAAAGTTCTTTAGAGAAGTCTCCTGTTCCCTGGATACAAACTGACTCAGAGGTCAAGAGCCAAAATTTGTTTTATTGTCCCTTTTCATTTAAATTAAATTTTAAATCCTAATCTTAAACATCCAACAAATAAATTTTAACAGCCTTATATTAAGAGTACTGTGCTTTAATGTCTATAATTTAAAATTATTTATCTTTTTATTATTTGGGATCTGTATTTTTCTGTCTTGTAGGTGATGCCTTATTATCTTAAATTAACCAATGTTGTGTTCAAAAGCAACTCTTTTGTAAAACACTAACAGGGAATCTTTAGTTAACTTATAAGGAAATTACAAAATAAAATTAACAAGAGTAAAAATACTTAGTTCGTGTAATAGCTACCCTGAATTTTTGGCTGAGTTATAAATTATATCCCCTTTTTGAGATCCTAGTAGTCTTGACAGAAAAAAAAAAAAACTTCTGAACGTAACTTTAAATTAAATAACATCTGACCTACTGCTTTCGTAGTTATTCTCACATGTTGTAAGATGAGACACAGAGCCTTATCTCAGGTAAGGCAGGGCTCTATATAAATCTTAAGTCTTTTAGTTCTAAAGCTGATCTTTTTTTTTTTATTTATCATCTTACACAGTTTACACAAATTGTTTGAGGTCACATGAACATTAGCTAACACCATATGATATCACATTTAAAACATGAATTAAAGAAAGGCTGAAAGTTTTTAACCTTTACATAGATTAGGAGCTCATTAACTTAAAAATATATTTAAATTTTTCCCCAATGTAAAAAGTAACTTAAAACTTTACATATCTTATTGATAACAAGTAAATAAATCCCCAATATATATATATATTTTTTTTACCATACAACTTCAGAACACCAGCTTGATGTAATGCTCTTTTAAAGTTTCTACCTTACAGACTTGTATACCTGGAAGATATGAGCACATTAATAGCATCACAATGACATTGATGTTTTTACATTAACCAAATTTAGCTTTTAAAGAAATTCCAGTACAGTGCTCTAAAATAACAGTTCTTATTTAATCAGTTGTTTAATTTTTATGGTTGCTTGCTCTAGAAAAATAAAAATAAACACAATGTTATGGGTAAACTTTTGTTTTCAGAAATTTGTGTCGCTTTATCACATGACTGATTTTTACAATCTTATACAGACTTTAGAACAAACTTATACAGACCTTACTAAATCAATCAGATATCTAACAAAAGTACTCATGAATGAGTAATCCCATATCAAATTTACTTCACTTATTTATCAAAATATTAGAGAAATGTATTGAACAGTGTAAACCATTTTTTTGTTAAAGGAAAAGTCCTAGAACCAAGGCATATTAGACATTTTATAGACATTAATATTTTATTAGATTTTTGAGCAGCTAGAAAAACTTGTAAGCTTAAATTTAAAGACATTTATTGTTATTTGTTTATCCAAATTTAAAGTGAACCATTTAACTCACGTGAATTAAAGATCTTCGAATCCACTTTTTAAAATTTGTTTTTATGAGTGCTTTTTTTTAATGATCGCTCCTTATATATGTTAATTTGTATATCATATATATGATATACGAACATATGGATATATGGACATACAACACATAACAAAAGTGTGCACAAATAATAATAGTAAGGCCTTGTAGCTTTTCACAGGTGAAATCTCCATTGTAATGTTTCAGAACTCCACTGTTGGTCAAAGATAGAACTGATGAGAAAAATATTAACCTAGTTCTCTAGGATCAAAATAATGAGCTCAAAAAAAATACAGAATCTAAGGAAAAAAATGAGAGTCCTAGAAAAAATGACTGGCCAGTAATTAGTAAATACCATACGATTTACCTTTTTTTTTTCCCACTTAGACATCAGATCAGTCTCCTACTGAGCTTGTAGGCTTCTTTCATTTACATTTCAACATAAGTCCTGGCTGAGTTCTGGAAGGAGCTGGACAAAACTGATATTCTGAGCGGACACCTCAGGCCTAAGGCACTTTAACCATAATTTTCAGGTGAGGATGTTGAAAATTATGATACAATTTTAAGATACAATTCAAAATTTTATACCTTAACATCTTGTTTTGTCAACAGATACCATACTATGATTTACTATCCTTGTCCAAATTAATGCACTGACACACTGTGACATTTACCCAGGCTACCCAATTAAAAATTGGTGAAAAAAAAGACTAAATGATTGGGAAGTTACTTGCCAACTTGGAAGTAGAATTCTTTAGTTTTCCATTTTAAGTATTTAAGTTCTCTGGCATGAATTATCTGAAATCATAAACTAAAAAATTACCTAAACCCGACTTTTAACTGCAAGATTGAGCAATGCTACAAAAACCCATCCAGATACCATATTGTTACAATAAAACATCATCATTTAGACACACATTCAGCTAAGATCATTCCCAAGAAACAATTTATAATATCAACACATTATTGCACATGTCTTAAATGGCCAGAAACAAAGACAAAAGACAGACAGAAAGGAGCTCCAGACTATGGCTGACAGGACAGAAGCCTTTAAAACAGCAGATAAGAGAAAAATCTCCTACACCAGTGGCATGATAGATGTCCCCACAAGGGCATAAGATGTTTTCACAGAGGGGCAACCTGAAATGTAATATCAAAGGTCTCCATGGTGACTTTACTGCATTTAGTGTCTCCTTTTTCTTTTTCTCTTTTTTAAGAAAACAGAGGTGGCATAATACTTACAGTGCAGGGAAGGAAGGAGGGAATTTACTGAAGCAACAGGACTTCGGCAGCTGCTGGGAGTCCCTCAGTCCCGTCTTTTACTTAAACAGGATTAGCTCCTCTGGTTTGGTTCCACCCCAAGCACGCTGAATCTCCTAACATTTCAGTAGTCAGCTCTCAAAAATTCCGGGGTCGGGGGGGTATCAAAATTTGTAACTTAAATTTCGGTTCTGGACCTTGAAGCCAATTAATACCAATTTAATATAAGGACAGGGTTTGAGAAAAAGTAAAAGGGAGGTTTACTGCTTTGCTAACAAAGGATAAAAACAGGGGACTCTGTCCAAAGTTGTGACTCTCTTGATCTGGAGGGACAAGGGGTTTTAAAGGAGCTTCACTTGTTAACCTGGGAGATACTCAGTTATTAGGTCTGCAGCAGGCATTGCCCTCTGCAGTGGGTGTGCTCCAGACAGCCAGCTAGGGGCTTCTCTCATCCTGCTTAACAAAGGGGGGTATAGTGCATCCCATTTCTTTAAAACACAGTCCAAAGGGGTGACAGGCTTACATGCTTTATTACCCATTTTCACGTCCAATATCCTTAAGTTTTTACCACAGAAATCACACAACAAAACGCACAAAAACAAACAAATAAAAAACATTTAGAACACAGAACAAAACACACAAAAAAAAAACCAGAAACTCGGCGAATAAACAGAAAACCAGAGGAGCAATGCAGCGTCTTGCTAAAGCTCCGGGGTAGGAGCTCCTGCGTGCCAGTCGGCACCTCTCTACACTTTCAGAGGTATTCCCTACAGAAAAGAACAGAGGAAAGAAGGATTCCTATTACTGTCCCGGACAGGAGTATATGTGAGCCTTCCCAGGCCACCTCTCTGTCATCAGAAGAGAACTCCCTTAACCGGATATCAGATGTTATAAAGGCGCCTCTTACCTATGAAGGCCTCCTCCACCAGGTGCTTGATAATAGTTTTAGTGCGATGGTTCACTGCAGTGATCCACGGACTGAAGGCTCATTCCAAGGCCTTGGAACTTGGCTCTCCAGCCTGGAGTCCTGGAGGATAGGCCAGCTTCAGAATTTCCAGCAGTATGGCTTTGTGATCTGGTCGGGTCATGTTGCTGGGGAACTCCAAAATGTTAGTCCAGGACACAAGAAAAGACCACTGACTCCAATTAAAATCAAATTAAGGCAAGCTTAATATTTCAAGCAGCCGGGCTCCCTCTCCCTCTCAAAATGGCGGGAACAAGACAGCAACCCCACCTTTCCTACAGCCCAGCTTTATAGCCCAGAAAGTTACACAAAAGGGGGGTTACAGAAAACAGAACTTTGACAAGCATCACACTAATTGTAGTTTACATTTGTTTTTTCTGGCCCCAGCATCAGAAATTATGAGGACCATTAGAGCCTCAGAGAGGGTCATTGTCTGGCCAGGGAAGGCGAATATTTATGAGGTGTCATTAAAGTTTCAGAGAGGGCCGTTTTCTGGTCAGAGAGCCAGGCATGGGTGAGTTCAAAACATGGTCAGGCATTCTAAGCAGGTTCAGAATTTTCAGTAATTTATAGTAAAGCAAAAATTATCTTTTCATGGCTTTGTGGCAAGATGGCTCACAATTTTAATGAAAGATCATGTTGGGTGATCAACCCTGTCCCCTACTTTTGGAAAATCCTCTACCACCTCCAAGGTTGTGAACTCCTGAGCAGTTTCCATTCCAGATATGTATTCACAGAATTTCTAACTCTTCTTCTCTAATTGCGTCTTACTTGGGGCGAAGTTAATGTCAAGCCATTGTTCTGGATGAGAGTGGGAAGAATATTGTGCAGCACATAATTGCATACACATTGGATTCACTTTCCAATTTTCCAATTGAAATACTGAATTCCTGACAATAACCCATACCCTTCTAGACGCTAACTACAAATACTAATATGATGGAGAAAAATAACCCAAACGGAATTGAAATACAAGCAGTTCAGAGGAGGCATGGTGTATATTGGACTTGCCTTTTGCAAGATAAAAGGTAGGTGTTATAAATCTAGTCATTTTTTAATTGAAATAGTTTTATATGTGTATTAAAGTTAACAAATATGTGAATTCCTATCTCCCTTTCGCTGTAACCTATTCAGCACATTAATTTTTATATACACATATAGAATCCTACCTGATATCACACGTACATTTTTGTGAGGTGCCTGACATTGCAGATACAATTTGTGAGAAGAGATTACTCCACCTAAATGCTGTTGGAACTGAAAATTCAAGCTAATGGTGAGCTTCCTAGTTTAATAACATTATACATAAATCCATGTTCAGTAAAATGAATATTTTTGGATCTGTGGATGATATATATTTCATGGTGAAATTCGATTGGCATATATAATTCTACTTTTGAATGTCTTTGTTTGTGTGTGTGTTTGTGTGTGTGTGTGTGTATATATATATATATATATATATATATATATATATATATATATATATATATACAAAATAAATCTCCAGATTTTTCAAAATATGAAATATATGTGTCTTATATACACTCCCTAAATTCATTCATGTTCATGTATGTGGATTAATAATCAACTTTTCACAAGATTATTCTCAGAAATATTCATCCACCTGAAATACATATTTGTTTCCTAGTACTGAAAACTAACTTCAGTGAAAGGTGCAAACAAATCCTAGTATTTCTACATTAACTGACCTAGTTTAACATCAATGCTAGTAGATTCCTATGGGACATGATGTGTATTTTGACATTAATTATTATTCAACACTGGTACATTACTATTTCTTCAGTTTATGCACATCATAGGATATATATTTCATCCACTACTTAGCAAATTTATAGGCATTTGTTTCACTTTCAATCACTTCTTGCTCCAGAACACATGTATTTCCCTATGTTTCTTGACTGGTCTTTTCATGAGACTTTTTTCAAATATATTATTTTCAATTTCCATGATCAATTTTTAAGCAAAACTCACACATCCTTCATGATAAAACATAACCCTAAGATGACCATTAGATATATAACTGGTTGGAATGATTGATTGTGCATCTTTATAACATTTCTTATATATTTTCAGATATCCATTCAATCCATTATTTAAAGTGGATCCAGTTATATTATTTATTCCCAGTATGGTCTATTCATGCGTTATTGCTATATTCATAGACAGAGGGTATACCTATTTGTACCCCAATACAAATTTATATGTCTTCAAAATATTGCTCCTGGAAATGGTGGAAGAAATACTCATGTCACGTGATATACATATACATTTTATCACAGAAATATTCTGGACACAAGAAGCAAAGGTCACACTTTCAATTGTACCAAAGCCTAAATGGAAAGTGAGCATGGATTACTAAAAACATCTATGTCCAGGTTGCCTAATGCTCTCAAATGTCAATCCTATTGGTGACTACATATTTGATTCTTCCTAAGATTATATATTCAACCTCAAGCCTGTTGAAAATGTCTAATCCTATCACTCACTTTGTACTTTGCTTGATTTCCTAATGTCTTTATTGATATCTGCTTTCCCTCATATTTTCCGCAGTTCATCATTGTGACTGACTCTTCACATGTGCTGACATTAACACTCACTCTCTAACCGAAACCCTATTGCTAAAGAACTTTTTGTCCAAATCCAATACTCACTCTTCATTCTAAACCTAACTACTACCTTCCTCATCGTACTGAATATCGCTTTTTGACTGGATGTTCTCTTCAACATTCAATCATCCAAGGTACAAGGTCCTATGCCATTGTATATTGATTTATCTGAGACAACTGTGCAGCACATAACTCAAAGCTAAGTATACCACTTAAGGGTCCAATTCCCTTCTGGGCTTCAAATCTTTCCTAATTTTCTGCTTTCATACTTATATTTCACCTATATACTCTTGTAAATATCGAAGGTTGCCAATACCATTATTCATCTCGCAAAATGATTCCTAACCCAAATCAAACATGTTATTAACCCTAAACATACACTGTTCCATCAATATAACTTACAGAAGAGCAGGGACAGAGTTGGTCTTACAATATAGGAATGTAGGTGATCTTCCACCTTCTGAGAACCTCAAAGATCCATGCAGAAATGATCCTTGGAGAAGATTTATGCAGCTATGTTGGACCTGAGAGAGCAATAGAAATCTTCCATGGCAAACAACCTGGTCAGGATGAATTGATGGGTCTAAGTCAGCCTCTCTTTTCTTATTGTAAAGAAGTTGGAAGAAACCAGGCCTGTGTGGAGAGCTGTACCTGGGTGCCTAAGGTTGATATTCCATTCTAACTTCTGAATGTGTCAGAGGATGTTGGGGCAGCCTCCATCTCATGGGACCCTTGGAAGCAACTGTTAGGACAAGGTGGTTTTCAAGGCAGTGACCTCATTCAGTTCCTGAAGGAAGTGACCTCTCCTCACTTCCTTGGTGATTGAATTCTCTGAACTTGGAATCCAGGAAGACAGGCACCCAGAGCCAGTCCCAGTTCTAGTCCCATTGGGCTAACTTGTTTGCTTTTTCCAAGGACAGAGTCAGTCTTTCTTGGTACCTACTGATGTGAGGATGGCCAATTGCCAGCAGAGCTCTGAAGAGGCACCTTCCCTGAGAAAGCAGGTAGTGGCTCACCGCTGTCTCCTGACAACTTCACATAGTTGGCCAAGGAGACCAGATCTGAGAGAGGACAGGCCATTTCGGGGGAACATAATATGGCCCACCAGTCAGAAGACACTCTGGATAGTCACAGACCTACTTGGGGGAAGGAGGTGGCTTTGCCATTGTGGGTGTGAGTTTGTGGTTTTTTTCTCATGTTCTGAGAATAGGTAGGAAAGGTGTTTTTTTCTGGTGTGGAGTGAACTGTTTCTAGTAAGTCCTTTGACATTGTGAGGGTTTCTATGTCTGTGTATCCCACTGTATCCGTGGTTGTAGACATTAGAAAAGAGAATGCATCAATGGATTTGTTTTCTCTAGTAGAAAGCTTCCCCACATTAATACTGCCCAATAGATTAATGGACTTCACTTTGCCTTATGGATGGGCAACACCTACTGTCTTCTTAAGTTACTGTTTTCTTCATGAATTCTGGCCACTCTACAGAATACGCTCATGGTTTTGTGTCCCAGATATGTAACACCACAAGGCTCTGTGACATGGCCATGTACTGGATAGCTGAAGAGATTGAGAGCATCTCAGAAAACTCAGATATTAGTGTGACCAGTAAAGTCTCAGTGAAGAAACCCTTCTTGGGCCATTTGCTTACTTGTGTTTCAATTACCCTGAATTTCAGGAAGGTCTTTGCCTCATGCCAACCCTTTGTGAAGCCTGAAGAAAACTGTTTTCATATGGAAATGAATGGGCTTCACCTGTGGCTCTTTGCTTAATTGCTTTGGAATGGGATGTGTCTGAATCAGTCTCTGGTCCTTGTGTGAGGCTGTGACTTAGATTCTCAGCACCCAATGGATCTAAAGAAAAATCCCATGTGCTTCCCAAACCGAAATGGCCAAAAGAGAAGTCATTGTGGATGAATTTTTTTGCCTTCTTGTTTTAGGTTCCTGACCTCCATTAAGTGAGAATAGGGATTCTTTGGATTAAATGAGTTCTTCAAATCCCTGCAGAGGCTTGCCCATATGTGCTTGGGTTTTCTCATGACTCCAAATCACATAAAGAATCTATACCTCACAGCCAGTAGGCCTCAAATTGGAGAAGCGGAACACTTTAACAGCAGGAATATTTGATCACTCCAGGTTCACAGGAGGAGTGTCCAGGCCACCATGATTTTAGGCAAATGAGGGGCAAGTGAGCTTATTTTTTACACTTTCTTAGGCTGTGCCCCTCATAGAAATCTCCAGCCAGAGGTTATGATGAGTGTCTATATGGAAGAAGATGAGGGCCCTGTGGGAGTGTTTTGATTTTAATTGTGGTCATTTTTGTGGTGGTTGGAAGGAATGACTGGTTCCACCTGGGCTTGAACTCTGGCGTGATTCCCCTTAGAGACTGAGTTCTGGAACTGAACTCAGAGAAGTATTGCCATGAATTGTGTTGGGATTTTAGAAGGCCATGCATGAGACTCACCCATGGAAACTGAGATCTAGGCCCAGGGTGTCTTTCCACAAAACAATGGGAACCTCAGCCAGGATATCACATGATTTTATTCTGAAAGATTGGCAGGTATAGTTGAGAGTCAAAACACACATGGACCTCACATTGTAGGCCTCAATTTGCCTGGCTTCATGTGACCTTTTGGCAACTCTTTGAGAAGCGTTGCCTGTGAGTGTTCTCCAGAGCTTTCATTGAAATGAGCTTTCTCAACACTTAATGGTTCCTGAATGATTTGAAACCCACAGTGCCTCCAACTTAATCTTTGAAAAATGGCTGGATAAATACCATGAAATTTTTGAAATTTCCATGACCAGGTGGCACTGGAGAATCTTTGGAAGTCCTGTGGTTGATCATGTGTATACCAGAGAATGCCTTGTTTTACTGGGTTTTATGAAAATGGTGTAGAACAGAGATGCCAGTAATTTGTATCCTGCTGATTAGTGGGCCTAGAGCAGTGGTGGGCAGGTGTGTGATAAAACACCATGGTGGGGCCATGTGGATCGGCCATTGGCTTCCAAATGGATTATGACTGACATAGTGCAGAAATCAGACACTTATATGTAAAGGCATTTTTTATATGGAGAGGTTCAGGGCAATGTTCAGAATCAGTTTACTATGGTTATTGGGGCAAGCTGTGTGGGATAGAAGCCTGGTTGGTGCATTCTCCTGCAGACCCTGACCCACCACACGTGACAGAACTCCCTTCAGCACTGTATCCTAGTAGAACTCCTTGTATTTGGTGAAGCAAATACCAAATTCCCAGTGCAGCAGCAAGAAACACCACGAAAAGTGGAGGATGACCAAATGTCTTCACAGTCCACACGAGGAGACACTTAGCCTCCAGTGGCCACAGTTTACATACAAAGAGAGAATTCAGCACTGCTGCCTCATGGTCATTGGAATATAAGAAACCATGTCTTCCAGGTCACATAGATGCAGACCCATTTTGATGGTCTCACTACAAAGGAAGTTAAAGCTCATGACAACAACATATATTTCAAGTGCCCAACCTCAGAGGCAGTTTTCCAAGAAGTCTTAGGCCAGCAGAGCTCCATGTTTGTGGAGTGTTTACACTGTTTTTTACGTTTGGAAACTCCTCTACCACCACCAAGGTTGTGAACTCCTGAGCATATTCCATTCCAGATATGTATTCACAGATTTTCACACTTTTCTACTCTAATTGTGTCTTACTTGGGCCAAGGTAATATCAAGGCATTGTTCTGAATGTGAGTGGGAAGATTTTTGTGTAGCACATATTTACATACACATTCGATTCATTTTTCAATTTTCTATTTGAAATACTGAAGCCCTGAAACTAACACATACCCTACTATACTCTAATAATTCTAATATGATGGTGAAAAATAACCCAAACAGAATAGAAATACAAGCAGTTCAGAGGAGGCATGGTGTATTGTTACAATTGCCTTTTGCATTATATAGTGTAGGAGTTATAAATCTAGTCATTTTTTTGTTGAAATAGTTCTACATGTGTTTTTAAAATTAACAAATATGTGAATTCCTGTCTCCCTTTCTCTGTAGCCAATTCAGCACATGTATTTTTATATGCACATATAGAATTCTACCTGGTACCACACGTACATACTTGTGAGGTAACTGAATTGGCAGATGCAAATTGTGAGAAAGGATAACTCCTCCTAAATGCTGTTGGAACTGAAAATTCAACCTATGGGTGAGCTTCCTAGTTGAATAACATTATACATTAATCCATGTTCAGTAAAATGAATATTTTTCGATCTGTGGATTATATATATTTCATGATGAATTTCGATTGGCATATATATTGCTACTTTTTTTCTTTTATTGGTTGCTCAAAACATTAAAAATCTCTTGACATATAATATTTCATACATTAGATTCAAGTGGCTTATGAACTCCCATTTTTAGCCCAAATAGAGATTACAGAATCACATCGATTACACATCCACATTTTTACATAATGCCCTATTAGCTACTGTTGTATTCTGCTACCTTTCCTATACTCTACTATCTCCCCTCCCCTTCCTTCCGATCTTCTCTTTTTTCCCCATCTACTGTAATTTATTTCACTCCATGTTTATTTTCCCATTCCACTCACAACAATATGTAATTTTGTGTAACAATGAGGGTCTCCCTCCATTACCATGCAATTTCCCTTTTCTCTCACTTACCCTCCCACCTCATGTCTCTGTTTAAAGTTAATCTTTTCTTCCTGCTATTGCTCCCTGCTCTGTTCTTAGTTGCTCTCATTATATCAAAGAAGACATTTGGTATTTATTTTTTAGGGATTGGCTATCTTCACTAAGCATAATCTGCTCCAGTGCCATCCATTTTTCTGCAAATTTTATGATTTTGTCATTTGTTAGTGCTGCGTAATACTCCATAGTGTATAAATGCCACATTTTTTTATCCATTCATCTATTGAAGGGCATCTGGGTTGGATCCACAGTGTATCAATTGTGAATTGTACTGCTATGAAAATCCATGTGGTAGTATCCCTGTATTACTCTCTTTTAAGGTCTTCAGGGAATAGTCAGAGAAGGGCAATAGCTGAGTCAAATTGTGGTTCCATTCACAGCTTTCCCAGGAATCTCCATACTGCTTTCCAAATTGGCCACACCAGTTTACAGTCCCACCAGCAATGTACAAGAGTATCTTTTACCCCACATCCTTGCCAGCACTTGTTGTTGTTTGACTTTATAATGGCTACCAATTTACTGGAGTGAGATGGTATCTTAGGGTGATTTTGATTTGAATTTCTCTGACTGCTAGAAATGGTGAGCATTTTATTATGTACTTGATGAATGATTGTATGTCCTCCTCTGAGAAGTGTCTGTTCAAGTCCTTGACCCATTTGTTTATTGGGTTATTTGTTATCTTATTGTCTAATTTTTTGAGTTCTTTGTATATTCTGGATATTAGGCCTCTATCTGAAGTGTGAGGAGTAAAAATTTGTTCCCATGATGTATGCTCCTTATTTACCTCTCTTATTCTTTCTCTTGCTGATAAAAAACTTTTCAGTTTAAGTAGTCCCATTTGTTGATTCTTGTTATTAACTCTTGTGCTATGGATGTCATATAAAGGAATTTGGAGCCCGATCCCATAATATGTAGATCAGAGCCAACTTTTTCTTCTATCAGACACAGAGTCTTTGATTTGATATCTAGCACCTTGATCCACTATGAGTTAACTTTTGTGCATGGCGAGAGAAAGGAATTCAGTTTCATTTTGTTGCACATGGATTTCCATTTTTCCCAACACCATTTGTTGAAGATACTATATTTCCTCCATTGCATGCTTTTAGCTCCTTTATCAAATATAAAATAGTTGTAGCTTTTTGGATTAATCTCTGTGTCCTCCATTCTGTACCATTGGTCCACCCGCCTGTTTTGGTACCAGTACCATGCTGGTTTTTTTTAAATTAATTTTATTGTAGGTTGTTCAAAACATTTCATAGTTCTTGATATATCATATTTCACACTTTGATTCAAGTGGGATATGAGCTCCCATTTTTACCCCATATACAGATTGCAGAATCACATCAATTGCACAACCATTGATTTACATATTGCCATTCTGGTGACTGTTGTATTCTGTTGCCTTTCCTATCCTCTACTATCCCCCCTCCCCCTCCCCTCCCCTCTTCTCTCTCTACCTCCTCTACTGTAATTCATTTCTCCCCCTTATATTTTTCCTCCTTTCCCCTCATTTCCTCTTGTATGTAATTTTGTATACCCCTGAGGGTCTCCTTCCATTTACATGCAATTTTCCTTCTCTCTCACTTTCCCTCCCACCTCTCATCCCTGTTTAATGTTAATCTTCTTCTCATGCTCTTCATCCCTACTCTGTTCTTAGTTAATCTCCTTATATCAAAGAAGATATTTGGCATTTGTTTTTAAGGGATTGGCTAGCTTCACTTAGCATAACCTGCCCTAATGCCATCCATTTCCCTCCAAATTCTATGATTTTGTCATTTCTTAATGCAGAGTAATATTCCATTGTGTATAAATGCCACATTTTTTTATCCATTCTTTTATTGAAGGACATCTATGTTGGTTCCACAGTCTTGCTATTGTGAAATGTGCTGCTATGAACATGGATGTAGCAGTGGCCCTATAGTGTGCTCTTTTTAGGTCTTTAGGGAATAGACCGAGAAGGGGAATAGCTGGATCAAATGGTGGTTCCATCCCGAGCTTTCCACGAAATCTCCATACTGCTTTCCAAATTGGGTGCACCAATTTGCAGTCCCACCAGTAATGTACAAGAGTACACTTTTCCCGACATCCTCGCCAGCACTTGTTGGTGTTTGACTTCCTAAAGGCTGCCAATCTTACTGGAGTGAGATGCTATCTTAGGGTGGTTTTTATTTGCATTTCTCTGACTGCTAGAGATGGTGAGCATTTTTTCATATACTTCTTGATTGATTGTATGTCCTCCTCTGAGAAATTTCTGTCCAGGTCCTTGGCCCATTTGTTGATTGGGTTATTTGTTATCTCATTGTCTAATTTTTTTAGTTCTTTGTATATTCTGGATATTAGGGCTCTGTCTGAAGTGTGAGGAGTAACGATTTGTTCCCAGGACGTAGGCTACCTATTTACCTCTCTTATTGTTTCTTTTGCTGAGAAAATAACTTTTTAGTTTGAGTAAGTCCCATTTGTTGGTTATAGTTATTAACTGTTGTGCTATGGGTGTCCTATTTAGGAATTTGGATCCCGACCCCACAGTATGTAGATCATAGCCAACTTTTTCTTCTATCAGACGCCATGTCTCTGATTTGATATCAAGTTCCTTGATCCACTTTGAGTTAACTTTTGTGCATGGTGAGAGAAAGGGATTCAGTTTCATTTTGTTGCATATGGATTTCCAGTTTTCCCAACACCATTTGTTGAAGATGCTAGCCTTCTTCCATTGCATGCTTTTAGCCCCTTTATCGAATATAAGATAGTTGTAGTTTTGTGGATTGGTTTCTGTGTCGTCTATTCTGTACCATTGGTCCACCCGCCTGTTTTGGTACCAGTACCATGCTGTTTTTGTTTCTATTGCTCTGTAGTATAGTTTGAAGTCTGGTATAGCTATACCGACTGATTCACACTTCCTGCTTAGCAATGTTTTTGCTATTCTGGGTCTTTTATTTTTCCATATGAATTTCATGATTGCTTTCTCTATTTCTACAAGAAATGCCATTGGGATTTTGATTGGCATTGCATTAAACCTATTGAGAACTTTTGTTAATATCGCCATTTTGATGATGTTAATTCTACCTTTCCATGAACAGGGTATATTTTTCCATCTTTTAAGATCTTCTTCAATTCTCTCTTTAGGGTTCTGTAGTATTCATTGTATAAGTCTTACACCTCTTTTGTTAGGTTGATTCCCAAGTACTTTATTTTTTCTGAGGATATTGTGAATGGGGTGGTTGTCCTCATATATATTTTAGAGGATTTGTCGCTGATATACAGGAATGCCTTTGATTTATGCCTGTTGATTTTATATCCTGCCACTTTGCTGAATTCATTTATTAGCTCTAATAGTTTCTTTGTAGACCCTTTTGGGTCTGCTAGGTATAGAATCATGTCATCTGCAAATAGTGATAATTTGAGTTCTTCTTTTCCTATTTTTATGCCTTTAATTTCTTTTGTCTGTCTAATTGCACTGGCCAGTGATTCAAGAACTATGTTGAACAGAAGTGGTAAGAGAGGCCATGCCTGTCTTGTACCAGATTTTAGAGGGAATGCCTTCAGTTTTTCTCCATTCAGAATGATGCTAGGCTGAGGCTTAGCATAGATTTCTTTTACAATATTGAGGTATGTTCCTGTTATCCCTAGTTTTTCTAGAGTTTTGAACATAAAGGGTTGCTGTACTTTGTCGAATGCTTTTTCCGCATCTATCGAGATGATCATATGGTTCTTATATTTAAGCCTATTGATGTGGTGAATAACATTTATTGATTTTCGTATATTGAACCAACCTTGCATCCCAGGGATAAATCCTACCTGATCATGGTGCACAATTTTTTTGATATGTTTTTGTATCCGGTTCGCGAGAAGTTTATTGAGCATTTTTGCATCTAGGTTCATTAGAGATATTGGTCTGTAGTTTTCTTTCTTTGGAGTGTCTTTGTCTGGTTTAGGAATCAGGGTGATGTTGGACTCATAGAATGAATTTGGAAGTTCTCCCTGTTTTTCATTTTCCTGAAATAGCTTGAAAAGTATTGGTATTAGTTCCTCTTTAAAGGTTTTGTAAAACTCTGCTGTATACACATCCGGTCCTGGGCTTTTCTTAGTTGGTAGTCTTTTGATGGTTTCTTTATTTCCTCAGTTGATATTCGTCTGTTTAGGTTGTCAATATCCTCCTAACTCAATCTGGGCAAATCATATGACTTAAGAAATTTATCGATGCCTTCACTATCTTCTAATTTATTGGAGTATAAGGATTCAAAATAATTTCTGATAATCTTCTGTATTTCTGAAGTGTCTGTTGTGATATTGCCTTTTTCATCCCATATGCGAGTAATTTGAGTTCTCTCTCTTCTTCTCTTCATTAGCGTGGCTAAGGGTCTGTCAATTTTATTTATTTTTTCAAAGAACCAACTTTTAGTTTTGTCAATTTTTTCAATTGTTTCTTTTGTTTCAATTTCATTAATTTTTGCTCTGATTTTAATTATTTCTTGTCTTCTACTTTTTTGCTGTTTTTTTGCTCTTCTTTTTCTAGGACATTGAGTTGAAGTATTAGATCATTTATTTGTTGGTTTGTTTCTTTTTTTAAGGAATGAACTCCAAGCAATAAATTTTCCTGTTAGAACTGCTTTCAATGTGTCCCATAGATTTCGATATGTTGTGTCTGTGTTTTCATTTATCTCTAAGAATTTTTTAATATCCTCCTTGATGTCTTCTATAACCCATTTATCATTCAGTAACCTATTTTTCGTTCTCCAATTGATGCATGATTTTTCCTTACTTCTTTTATCGTTGATTTTCAATTTCATTTCATTATGTTCAGATAAGATGCATGGTATTATCTCTACTCCTTTCTATTGTCTAAGAGTTGCCATGTGACATAATATATGATCTATTTTTGAGAAGGATCCAAGTGCTGCTGAGAAAAAAGTGTAACTGCTTGATCTTGGGTGGTATATTCTATATATGTCAATTAAGTCTAGGTTATTAATTATGTTATTGAGTTCTATAGATTCCTTATTCAACTTTTCTTTGTAAGATCTATCCAGTGGTGAGAGAGGTGTGTTGAAGTCTCCCATAATTATTGTATGGTGGTCTATTAGACTCTTGAACTTGAGAAGAGTTTGTTTGATGAACATAGCTGCACCATTGTTTGGGGCATATATATTTATGATTGTGATGTCTTGTTGGTGTATGGTTCCCTTGAGCTGTATGTAGTGTCACTCTTCATCCCTTTTGATTAACTTTGGCTTGAAATCTATTTTATTTGATATGAGTATGGACACTCGTGCTTGTTTCCGAAGTCCATAAGAGTGATATGATATTTCCCAACCTTTCACCTTCAGTCTATGTATGTCTTTTCCTATCAAATGCGTCTACTGAAGGCAGCATATTGTTGGGTCTTGTTTTGTGATCCATTCTACTAGCCTGTGTCTCTTAATTCATGAGTTTAAGCCATTAACATTTAGGGTTATTATTGAGATATGGGTTGTTCTTCCAGTCATATTGGTTTATTTATGTTACTAAACATGGTTTGTTTTCCTCTTTGATTATTCCCCCTCTTTACTGTACTCCCTCCCGCTGTTGGTTTTCATTGTTATTTTCCATTTCCTCTTCCTGCAATGTTTTGCCGAGGATGTTTTGAAGAGATGGTTTTCTAGCTGCAAATTCTTTTCACTTTTGTTTATCATGGAAGGTTTTAATTTCATCTTCCATACTGAAGCTTAATTTTGCTGGATACACAATTCTTGGTTGGAACCCATTTTCTTTCAGTGTTTCAAATATGTTATTCAAGGATCTTCTAGCTTTCAGAGTCTGTGTTGAAAGATCAGCTGTTATCCTGATTGGTTTACCCCTAAATGTAATCTGCTTCCTTTCTCTTGTAGCTTTTAAAATTCTCTCCTTATTCTGTATGTTGGGCATCTTCATTATAATGTGTCTAGGTGTGGATCTCTTATGATTTTGCACATTCGGCGTCCCGTAGGCTTCTAGGATATGGGATTCTGTCTCATTCTTCAAGTCTGGGAAGTTTTCTCGTATTATTTCATTGAATAGATTGCTCATTCCTTTTGTTTGGAACTCTATACCTTCCTGTATCCCAATGACTCTTAAGTTTGGTCTCTTTATGTTATCCCATATTTCTTGAATGTTCTGCTCATGGTTTCTTAACAGCTTTGCTGAGCTGTCTATGTTCTTCTCCAGTTGAAATACTTTGTCTTCATTTTCTGATGTTCTATCTTCTAAGTGTTCTACTCTGCTGGTAGTATTCTCAATTGAGTTTTTAATTTGGTTTATTGTTTCCTGCATTTCCAGGATTTCTGTTTGTTTGTTTTTTATAACCTTGATCTCCCTGTATAATTGATCTTTTGCTTCTTGTATTTGTTTATGTAATTCATTTTCGAAGTGCTCGAAGTGGTCTTTCATTGTCTGATTATGCTGTCTAATGTCTTCCTTGAGACTCCAGATAATCTGAAGCATGTATATCCTGAATTCTTTATCTGACATTCCATCTGCTGCAGATATTACCTCTTCTAAAGTTGAGTTGACCTGCATTGCTTGTGGTCCTTTCTTTCCTTGTCTTTTCATACTGATCGCGTTTCTTTCTGCTTGGTGAAACTGTTTTGTTATTGATTTTCCCCCTATATATTTATATTGCTCTTATATAGTTGCAAAGTCTCCCTCGCAGGCTTTGGCGGTGGTTCTGCCCCTCCTCCAATTGGGGCAATGTGCCTACTACGCCGGCAGGCTGCTGTGCCTCTACTTTCGGTGGGCCTGTTCTTTCGGTGGTCACAGGTTCGCCTCCCTTGCAGGCGTGAGAAGCGGCTCTGCACCTCTGCTGGCCGCTAGGCCTGTTCTGTCTGTCGTTTGCAGGTCTGTCTACCTAACAGGTGCTGGTGGCGGCTCTGTCCCTCCCCCAAACGGGGTGATGTGTCAGACGGCCACTGGGCCTGTTTTATCAGTGGTCACGGTATCGCCTACCTTGCAGGTGGGTGGGGCAGCTGTGACCCTCTGCAGGTTTCTGGGCCTGACCTGCCGGTGGGTCGCAGGTCATTCATTTTTTAGTTCTAGTAGTTTTTGTACACCTTTTTGTGTCTTCTATGTATAGAATAATGTCACCCGAAAATAGTGATAATTTGCGTTCTTATTTTCCTATTTTTATGCCTTTTATTTGTTTAGTATGTCTAATTGCTCTGGCCAGTGTTTCGAGAACTATATGGAATAGAAGTGGTGAGAGAGGGCATCCCTGTCTTGTTCCAGATTTTAGAAGAAATGCCTTCAATTTTTCTCCATTCATAATGATGCTAGCCTGAGGCTTAGCATAGATAGCTTTTACAATGTCGAGGTAACTTCCTGTTATCCCTATTTTTTCTAATGTTTTGAACATAAAGGGATGCTGTACTTTGTCAAATGCTTTTTTTGCTTCTATCGAGATGATCATATGGTTCTTATCTTTAAGTCTATTGATGTGGTGAATAACATTTATTGATTTCCGTATATTGAACCATCCTTGCATCCCAGCTATGAATCCTACTTGATCATGGTGCATAATTTTTTTGATGTGCCTTTGTATTCGATTCACCAGAGTTTTATTGAGGATTTTTGCATGTAGGTTCATCAGATATATTGGTCTGTAGTTTTCTTTCTTTGAGGTGTCTTTTTCTGATTTCGGAATCAGCGTGATGTTGGCCTCATAGAGTGAATTTGGAAGAGCTCCCTCTTTTTCTCTATGCTGAAATAACTTGAAAAGTATTGGTATTAAATCTTCTTTAAATGTTTTGTAAAACTCCGCTGTATAGCCATCCGTTCCTGGGCTTTTCTTGGTTTGTAGTCTTTTGATTGCTTCTTCTGTTTCATCCATTGACATTGGTCTGTTTAAATTGTGTGTATCCTTCTGACTCAGTCTGGGAATATCATATGACTTAAGAAATTTATCGATGTCTTCACTATATTCTATTTTATTGGAATATAGGTTTTCTAAATAATTTCTAATTGTCTTCTGTATTTCGGAAGCATCTGTTGTAATATTGCCTTTTTCATCCCATATGTTAGTAATTTGAGTTCTCTCTCTTCTTCTCTTCATTAGCATGCCTAAGGGTCTGTCGAACATATTTATTTTTTCGAAGAACCACCTTTTAGTTTTGTTAATTTTTTCAATAGTTTCTTTTGTTTCAATTTCGTTGATTTCTGCTCTGATTTTAATTATTTCTTGCTTTCTGCTACATTTTTTGTTGTTTTGCTCTTCCTTTTCTAGGGCTTTGAGTTGAAGTGTGAGCTCATTTATTTGTTCGTTTTTACTTTTTTTCAGGAATGACCTCCAGGCGATGAATTTCCCTCTTAAAACTGCTTTCATTGTGTCCCATAGATTCTGATATATTGTGTCTGTATTTTCATGTATCTCTAAGAATTTTTTGATTTCCTCCTTTATATCTTCTGTAACCCACTGATCATTCAGTAACATATTGTTCATTTTCCATGTGATGTAGGATTTTTCCTTCCTTTTTTTATCATTGGTTTCCAGTTTCATTCCATTATGATCAGAAAAAATTCATGGTATTATCTCAACCCCTGTATATTTACTGAGGGTTGCCCTATGACATAATATATGGTCTATTTTTGAGAAGGACCCACGTGCTACTGAGAAAAAAGTATATCCACTTGATGATGATTGATATATTCGATATATGTCAGTTAAGTCTAGGTTATTGATTGTGATATTGAGTTCTATAGTTTCTTTATTCACTTTTGTTTGGAGGATCTGTCCAATGGTGAGAGAGGTGTGTTGAAGTCACCCATAATTATTGTGTTGTGGTCTATTTCATTCTGGAACTTGAGGTGAATTTGTTTTTTGAACATTGCAGCACCATTATTTGGTGCATAAATATTGATAATTTTTATGTCTTGTTGATGAATGGTTCCTTTTAACAGTATATAATGTCCTTTCTTATCCCTTTTGATTAAATTAGTCTTGAAGTCGATTTTATTCGATATGAGCATGGCCACCCCTGCTTGCTTATGGGGAGCGTTGCATGGTATATTTTTTCCAAAACTTGCACCTTCAGCCTGTGTATGTCTTTTCCATTCAGATGTGCCTCCTGGAGGCAATATATTGTTGGATTCATTTTTAATCCAAGTTACCAGCCTATGTCGCGTTATTGGAGAGTTTAAGCCATTAACATTTAGAGTCACTATTGATATATGGTTTGTACTGCCGTTCATGATTGATGATTCATCTTTTTTTTTTTTAATTTAGTTTGTTTCTCCATGATTAGCTTTTCCCCCACCCTCAGTCATTACTGAGGCACTTCCCACTGATGGTTTTGGTTGTTGATTTTCATTTCTTCTTCGTGTATTGTTTTGCTCAAGATGCTTTGCAATGCTGGTTTTCTGGCTACAAATTTTTTTACCTTTTGTTTATCATGAAATATTTTTATTTCATCGTCATACCTGCAGCTTAATTTTGCTGGATACAGAATTCTTGGTTGGCATTCATTGTCTTTCAGTGTTTGAAATACGTTGCTCCAGGATCTTCTCGCTTTCAGCGACTGTGATGAAAAATCCATTCTCAACCTTATTGGTTTACCCCTTAATGTAATCTGCCTCCTTTCTCTTAGAGCTATTAATATTTTCTCTTTGTTTTGTATATTGGATATCTTCATAACAATGTGTCTTGGTGTTGGTCTACTGTGATTTTGTGTTCTCCGTGTCCTGTAAGCATGTCCAATTTGTATATCTATTTACTTTGTATTTCTAGAAATATTTCTGTAATTATTTCATTCAATAGATTACTAATTCCCTTGGTTTGAATCTGTGTACCTATCCAGATGACTCATTAATTTTTTTTTATGTTATCCCATATCTCTTGGATGTTTTACTCATGATTTTTTACCAGCCTTTCTGTGTTGGCTAGATTCATTTCAAGATGATATATTTTGTCTTCATTATCTGACATTCTGTCTTCTACTTGCTCCACAGTGTTAGTGATACTCTCAATTGACTTTTTAATTTGGTTTATCGTTTCCTTCATTTCTAGAATTATTGTTTGATTTTTTTATAATCTCTATCTCCTGATAAAGATGCATAACTTCTTCTTTTATCTGTTTATGTAATTCATTTTCAATGTGTTCTTTCACTGTTTGGATTTGCTGTCTCGTATCCTCTTTAAGTTTCAATTCCATCTGTCTAAGGTATTCCTTGAGTTCTTTATATGACCATTTTTCTGATGACTATAGGTCCTCCTGAATATTTTGGCTGTCCTTCGTTGTTTGTACTTATTTTCTTCCTTGATTTTTTGTGCTGCTCATGTTACTTCTTGCTCTGTTTGACTGTTGAGTTACTGCTTACTCTTATAAATTTATTTGATGCTTGGAAGAAAAGATATTAGAAAGAAAGGGAAGAAGTCACTAAAGAGAATGAGAGTAGGCAGGTAGAATTCGAGGAAGGGGAAATCAGAAAATTGAAAAGAAATGATAAGACAAAAGAAAAAATAGAAAAGAAAGAAAGAAAGAAAAAAATTTAAAAATAATGATCATTTAAAAGATGTAAATTAAAGTTTAAAATAATAATAATAATAAAATAAAAATATTTTAAAAATGAAAACATATTAAAAAGTTAAAGTACAACAACAAAAAATATGAATTTACATAAAGAATCTAAACCCCACACTCAGTAGGCCTCAAGTTGGAGAAGTAGAGCAGTATTAACGCCAGGCCTATTTTTTCACTTCTGTTTCACAGGAAGGCAGTCCAGGCAACCCTGATGTTAGGCAAATGAGGGGCAAGGGAGCTTATTTTGGACACGGACGTGGGCTGTGTACCTCATGGAAACCTCCAGCCTGAGGTTATGATCAGTGTCTACATGGAAGAAGATGAGGGCCATGTTGGGGTGTTTTGGTTTTAACTGTGAACATTTGTATGGCGGTAGGAAGAGATGACTGGGTACACCTGGGCTTGAACTCTTGTGTGATTCAACATAGAGACTGAGTTCTGGAATTGACCTCAGAGAAGTATTGCCATGGATTGTGTTGGGCTTTTAGAAGGCCATGCATGAGAGTCGCCCTTGGAAAGTGAGATCTACGCCCAAGTTGGCTTTCCACAGAGCAAAGGGAATCTCAGCCAGGATATCACATGATTTTATTCTGAAAGACTTGGCAGCCATATTTGAGAGTGAAAACACACATGGACCTCACATTGTAGACCTCAATGGGCCTGGCTTCATGTGACCTTTTGGCCACCCTTTGGGAAGCCTTGCCTCTGAGAGTTCTCCAGAGCTTTCATTGAAGTGAGCTTACTCAACATTTAATGGTTAATGAATGAATTGAAACCCACAGTGCCTACAACTTCTTCCTTGAATAATGGCTAGATGAATACCATGAAATTTTTGAAATTCCCAAGACTAGGTGTCACAGGAGAACCTTTGGATGTCCTCTAGCTGATCATGAGAATACAAGACATTGCCTTTATTGACTGGGTTTCATGAAAATGGTGTATAACAGAGATGCAAGTAAGTTGGAACCTGCTGAGTAGTGTTCCTAGAGCCGTGGTGGGCAGGTGTGTGATAAAATATCTCTGGTGTGGCCATGTTTATCTGCCATTGGTGTCCAAATAACTTGTGACTGACATTTTGCAGCCAGTAGACCTTTATATGTAAAAGAATCTTGTTATATGGAGAGGTTTCAGGGCAATGTTCAGAATCAGGTTGCTATGGTCAATGTTGCAAGCTATGTAGGATAGAAGCCTGGTTGGTGCATTCTCCAACAGAACCCAACCCACCACAACTGAAAGAACTCCCTACAGCACTGTGTCCCAGTTGAACTCTTTTTATTTCATGAAGCAAATACCACACTCCTAGTGCAACAGCAAAAAACACCACAAAGAGTGGAGGATGACCAAATGGCTTCACAGTCCAGATGAGGAGACACTTGCCCTCAGTGGCCACAGTTTACCTACAAAGAGAAAATTCAGCACTGCTGCCTCATGTTCATCGGAAAATAAGAAACCATGTCATCCATGTCACATAGATGCAGACCCAGCTTTGATGGTCTCACTACAAAGGAAGCTAATGCTCCTGACAACAAAATATATTTCAAGTGCTCACCCTCAGAGGTAGTTTCTCCAGATGTTAGGCCAGCAGAGCTTCATGTTTGTGGAGTGTTTACCCTGTCCCTTACTTTTGGAAACTCCTCTACCACCTCCAAATTTGTGAACTCCTGAGCATTTTCTATAACAGGAATGTATTCACAGATTTTCTAACTCTTCTCCTCTAATTGTGTCTTACATGGGGCGAAGGTAATGCCAAGGCATTGTTCTGAATGAGAGTGGGAAGATTTTTGTGTAGCACATATTTGCATACACATTGGATACATTTTCCAATTTTCCATTCGAAATACTGAATCCCTGACACTAACAAATTCCCTTCTAGACTTTTACTTCTAATCTTAATATGATGGAGAAAAATAACCCAAACAAAATAGAAATACAAGAGGTTCACAGGAGGCATGGTGTATAGTTGGACTTGCCTTTCCTATGATAAATGGTAGGTGCTATAAATCTAGCAAATTTTTATTGAAACAGTTCTTTATGTGTTTTAAAAGTTAACAAATATGTGAATAACTGTCTCCCTTTCTCTGTAGTCCATTCAGCACATGTATTTTTTTATGCACATATTGAATTCTATCTGGTATCACACATACATTTTGTGAGGTGGCTGACTTGGCAGATACAAACTGTAAGAAAAGATCACTCCTACTAAACGCTGTTGGAACTGAAAATTCAACATATGGGTCAGCTTTCTAGTTGAACAACATAAATTGATGTTCAGGAAAATGAGTATTTTTGGATCTGTGGATGATATATATTTCATGGTGAATTTCAATTGGCATACATAATGCTACTTTTTAATGTCTCTCTCTGTGTGTGTATCTATCTATCTATCTATCTATATATATGAATTCACTCTCCAGATTTTTCAAAATATGAAATGTATTTGTCTTATTTTACACTCCCTAAATTCATTCATATTTATGTATGTGGATTTATAATCAACTTTTCACAAGTTTATTCTCAGAAATGTTCATCCACCTGAAATACATATTCGTTTCCAGTACTGAAAACTAACTTCAGGGGATCATATGATGGCAGCGAAAGGAGTGCATCAACCCCATATACAGCATCACTGTGCAAGAGAATGACGAATTTCCAGCAAAATTTGGGTGCTCCAAAACCTAGTGGAAGTATTTCCATCTCATGAGGATTAGCTACGGGGCTCAAACGTGAGTGATTTGTCCGCATAGAGCGTCATGCTGCTTATTCAGCAAATCGCCCTGCGGCTAGAGTCTGTGGCGCATGCTGGCAAACAATGAGATAGCAACACAAATATTCAGTGGTGCGGATTCTGTGGGCTCCAGCCAGCTGTACAATCACTGTGCTCATTGCTGAATTCTGGGTTTGAGACCGGGGAAGGACGCGGTCCAATTCGGTTTTCCACACCAGTCAGACCACAGAGGAAGCCAGGGGCCACCATCTTGGAGAGCTGACGTCACCATTCCTGTTTTCAACTCATAGCAGCTCATTCAGCTATAGAATAGGTAATCTCAGGCTACCATTCGCCTGTGTCTCGGAGACAAATTACTCAGGCCTGTTCCTATCAGAACATACACCAAGCCCAGAGCGGCCGAATTCTGGCTCCTGGAACTGATCAGGCCCAGGGCTAAAGAACCCGCGGAAACTCCTTCTCGGTCTAGGTCTTGCTGAATACTGTGGAGGTAAATACCTACCTAGCCTTCATAGGCAGTGGCAACAGGATTGAGACGGGGCTTGTGAGGGCTGGTCAGGACTCACCCATTGCTTTGGTCATCCGGCAAAGGGAACGAAATGCTGCCATTCGCATGGGATACCAACATGTTAGAGATCTGATGTCATCACAAAGTGGTGGAGGAGATAACTTCATCGATACCAGCGGTGACAGAAACAGTTGGTCTCCTGGTAAAAAAAGTGAGTCACAAACACCCGAGTCTCTCTCACTTTGTCTTCAAGCCAGAGGGGCAGAGCAGAGCCGCCGCCCATGCCCGGCACAGGCCCAGCGACCTGCAGGCGTGGTAGTCATGTCATCCCAATTGGAGTAGTGACAGAGCAGAGCTGCTGCCCGTGCCTGGAACAGGCCCATCAACCAGCAGGCGTGGTAGTCACGTCACCCCAATTGGAGTAGGGGCAGAGCAGAGCCACCGCCTATGCCCAGAACAGGCCCAATGACCCGCTGGTGTGGTAGACACGGCACCCCTATTGGAGTAGTGGCAAAGCAGAGCCTTCTCCCGCGCCCAGTACAAGCCCAGCGGCCCACCAGCGTGGTTGTTAGGTCACCCCAATAGGAATAGGGGCAGAGCAGAGCCACTGCCCAAAACAAAACAGTTTCAACAAGCAGAGAGAACCGCGAGCAGTATGAAAAGACAAGGAAATAAAGGACCACAAGCAATGCAGGTCAACACAACTTTAGAAGAGGTAATAGCTGCATCAGATGGAATGTCAGATAAAGAATTCAGGATACTCATGCTTTAGATGATCTGGAGTCTCAAGGAAGACATTAGACAACAAAATCAGACAATTAAAGATCACTTCGACAATGAATTACATAAACAAATCCAATAAGCAAAAGATCAACTATATAGGGAGATAGAGGTTGTAAAAACAAACAAACAGAAATCCTAGAATTGCAGGAAGGAATAATCCAACTTAAAAACTCAATTGAGAATACTACCAGGAGAGTAGAACACTTAGAACATAGAACATCAGACAATGAAGACAAAGTATTTCAACTTGAAAAGAACATAGACCACTCAGCAAGACTGTTAAGAAACCACGAGCAGAATATCCAAGAAATATGGGATAACATAAAGAGGCCAAACTTAACAGTCATTGGGATACAGGAAGGTATAGAGGTCCAAACCAAAGGAATGAGCAACCTATTCAATGAAATAATACGAGAAAACTTCCCAGACTTGATAAATAAAACAGAATCCCAAGTCCTAGAAGCCTACAGAACGCCGAATGTGCAAAATCATAAGAGAGCCACAACTAGACACATTATAATGAAGATGCCCAACAAACAGAAAAAAGAGAGAATTTTAAAAGCTACAAGAGAAAGGAAGCAGATTACGTTTAAGGGTAAACCAATCAGGATAACAGCTGATCTTTCAACACAGACTCTGAAAGCTAGAAGATCCTGGAATAACATATTTCAAACACTGAAAGAAAATGGGTTCCAACCAAGAATTGTGTATCTAGCGAAATTAAGCTTCAGTATGGAAGATGAAATTAAAACCTTCCTCGATAAACAAAAGTGAAAAGAATTTGCAGCTAGAAAACCATCTCTTCAAAACATCCTCGGCAAAACATTGCAGGAAGAGGAAATGGAAAATAACAATGAAAACCATCAGTGGGAGGTAGGACATTAAAGGGGGGAAAATAATCAAAGAGGAAAACAAACCATGTTTAGTAACATAAATAAACAAATATGGCTGGAAGAACAACCCATATCTCAATAATAACCCTAAATGTTAATGGCTTAAACTCACCAATGAAGACACACTGGCTAGTAGAATTGAACAAAAAACAAGACCCAACAATATGCTGCCTACAGGAGATGCATTTGATAGGAAAATGCATACATAGACTGACGGTGAAAGTTTGGGAAAAATCATATCACTCATATGGACTTCGGAAACAAGCAGGAGAGTCTATACTCATATCAAATAAAATAGATTTTGAGCCAAAGTTAATCAAAAGGGATAAAGAGAGACACTACATACTGCTCAAGGGAACCATACACCAACAAGAGACAGCAATCATTAATATATATGCCCCAAACAATGGTGCAGCTATGTTCATCAAACAAACTCTTCTCAAGTTCAAGAGTCTAATACACCACAATACAGTAATCATGGGAGACATGAACACACCTCTCTCACCACTGGACAGATCTTCCAAACAAGGAATAAGGAATAAGGAAACTATAGAACTCAATAACACAATTAATAACCTAGACTTATTTGAGATATGTAGAATATAACACCCAACATCAAACAGTTACCTTTTTTTCTCAGCAGCACATGTATCCTTCTAAAAAATGATCATATATTATGTCACAGGGCAACTCTTAGACAATATAAAGGAGTACAGATAATACCATGCATATTATCTGATCATAATGGAATGAAACTAAAAATCAATGATAAAAGAAGGAAGGAAAAATCATGCATCACTTGGAGAATGAATAATAGGTTACTGAGTGATCAATGGGTTATAGAAGACATCAAGGAGGAAATTTAAAAATTCTTAGAGATAAATGAAAACACAGACACAACATATCGGAATCTATGGGACACATTGAAAGCAGTTCTAACAGGAAAATTCATTGCTTGGAGTTCATTCCTTAAAAAAAGAAACAACCAACAAATAAATGATCTCATACTTCATCTCAAAATCCTAGAAAAAGAAGACGAAAGAAACAGCAAAAGAAGTAGAAGGCAAGAAATAATTAAAATCAAAGCTGAAATTAATGAAATTGAAACAAAAGAAACAATTGAAAAAACTTGACAAAAGTAGAAGTTGGTTCTTTGAAAAAATAAATAAAATTGACAGACCCTTAGCCATGCTATGAAAGAGAAGAAGAGAGAACTCAAATTACTAGCATAAGGGATTAAAAAAGAAAATATCACAAGAGATATTTCTGAAATACAGAAGATTATCAGAAATTATTTTTAATCCTTATACTCCAAACAAATAGAAGACAGTGAAGGCATCGATAAATTTCTTAAGTCATATGATATGCCCATATTGAGTCAGGAGGATATAGACAACATAAACAGACCAATATCAATTGAGGAAATAGAAGAAACCATCAATCCACTACCAACTTAGAAAAGCCCAGGACCGTATGGGTATACAGCAGAGTTTAACAAAACCTTTAAAGAGGAACAAATACCAATATTTTTCAAGGTGTTTCAGGAAATTGAAAAAGAGGGAGATTCTTCCAAATTCATTCTACGAGGCCAAGATCACCCTGATTCTTACACCAGACAAAGACACTTCAAAGAAAGAAAACTACAGACCAATATCTCTAATGAACCTACACGAAAAAATGCTCAATAAAATTCTGGCGAATTGGATACAAAAACATATCAAAAAAATTGTGAATCCTGATCAAGTAGGATTCATCCGTGTGATGCAAGGCTGGTTCAATATACGGAAATCAATAAATGTTATTCACCACATCAATAGACTTAAAAATAAGAACCGTATGATCATCTCGGTAGATGCAAAAAAAGCATTCTATAAAGTACAGCATTCTGTTATGTTCAACACTCTAGAAAAACTAGTGATAAGAGGAACATACCTCAATATTGTAAAAGCAATCTATGCTAAGCTTCAGGCTAGCATCATTCTGAATGGAGAAAAATTGAAGGTATTCTCTCTAAAATCTGGAACAAGACAGGGATGCCCTCTCTCACCACTTCTGTTCAACATTGTTCTCGAAACACTAGCCAGAGCATTTAGACAGACGAAAGAAATAAAAGGTGTAAAAATTGGAAAAGAAGAACTTAAATTATCAGATCACATGATTCTATGTCTAGCAGTCCCAAAAGGGTCTACAAAGAAACTAATAGAGCTAATAAATGAATTCAGCAAAGTGGCAGGATATAAAATCAACATGCATAAATCTAAGGCATTCCTGCATATCAGCGACAAATCCTCTGAAATAGAAATGAGGACAACCACTCCATACACAATATCCTAAAAAAAAATAATAATAATTAGGAATCAACCTAACAAAAGATGTGAAAGTCTTATACAATGAAAACTACAGAACCCTAAAGAGAGAAATAGAAGAAGATCTTAGAAGATGTAAAAATATATCCTGTTCATGGATAGGCAGAACTAATATCATCAAAATGGTGATATTACCAAAAGTTCTCAATAGGTTTAATGCAATGCCAATCAAAATCCAAACGGAATTTTTTCTAGAAATAGAGAAAGCAATCATGAAATTCATATGGAAAAATAAAAGACACAGAATAACAAAAACAACACTAAGCAGGAAGTGTGAATCAGGCGGCATAGCGATACCAGACTTCAAACTATACTACAGAAAAATAGTAACAAAAATACCATGGTAATGGTACCAAAACAGGCAGGTGGACCAATGGTTCAGAATAGAGGACACACAAACCAAGCCAGGAAACTACAACTATCTTATATTTGATGGAGGGGCTAAAAGCATGCAATGAAGGAAAATAGCATCTGCAAAAAATGGTGCTGGGAAAACTTGGAATCCATATGTAACAAAATGAAACTGAATCCCTTTCTCTCGCCATGCACAAAAGTTAACTGAAAATGGATCAAGGAGCTTGATATCAAATCAGAGACATGGCGTCTGATAGAACAAAAAGTTGGCTACAATTTACATACTGTGGGGTCGGGCTCCAAATTCCTGATTAGGACACCCATAGCACAAGAGTTAATAACTAGAATCAACAAATGGGACTTACTCAAACTAAAAAGTTTTTTATCAGCAAAAGGAACAATAAGAGAGGTAAATAGGGAGCCTAATCCTGGGAACAAATCTTTACTCCTCACACTTCAGATAGAGCCCTAATATTCAGAGTATACAAAGAACTCAAAAAAATAGACAATAAGATAACAAATAACCCAATAAACAAATGGGCCAAGAACCAGAACAGACACTTCTCAGAGAAGTACATACAATCAAAAAACAAGTACATGAAAAAATGCTCACCATCGCCAGCAGTCAGAGAAATGCAAATCAAAACCACCCTAAGATACCATCTCATTCCAGTAAGATTGGCAGCCATTATGAAGTCAAACAACAACAAGTGCTGGTGAGAATGTGGAGAAACAGGTACACTTGTACATTATTGGAGGCACTGCTAATTGGTAGAGACAATTTGGAAAGCATTATGGAGATTTCTTGGAAAGCTGTGAATGGAACTACCATTTGACCCAGCTATTCCTCTTCTCGGTCTATTCCCTAAAGACCCTAAAAGAGCATGCTACAGGGACACTGCTACATTGATGTTCATAGCAGCACAATTCACAATAGCAAGACTGTGGAACCAACCTAGATGCTGTTCAATAGAAGAATGGATAAAAAAATGTGGCACTTATACACAATGGAGTATTACTCTGCTTTAAAAAATGACAAAATCATAGAATTTGCAGGAAAATAGATGGCATTAGAGCAGATTATGCAAAGTGAAGCTAGCCAACCCCTAAAAAACAAATGCTAAATGCCTTCTTTGATTAAAAGGAGAGTAACTACGAACAGAGTAGGGATGAAGAGCATGAGAAGAAGATTAATATTAAATAGGGATGAGAGGTGGGAGAGAAAGGGAGAGGGAAGGGAAATTGCATGGAAATGGAAGTAGACCCTCAGGGTTATACAAAATTACATAAAAGAGGATGTGAGGGGAAAGGGAAAAATAATACAAAAGGGAGAAATTTATTACAGTAGAGGGGGTAGAGAGAGGAGAGGGGAAGAGAGCGGAGGGGAGGAGGGATAGTAGAGGATAGGAAAGGCAGCAGAATACAATAGACACTAGTATGGAAATGTGTCAATCAATTGATGTGTAACTGATGTGATTCTGCAATCTGTATACGGGGTAAAAATGGGAGTTCATAACCCACTTGAATCAAAGTGTGAAATATGATATATCAAGAAATAAATAATGTTTAGAACAACCATAAAAAATTTAAAAAAAAAAGAAAACTAACTTCGGTGAATGAGGCACGCGAATCCTAATATTTCTACAGTAACTGACCAAGTTTAACATCAATGCAAGTAGATTCCAATGGACATGATGTGTATTTTTACGTTAATTTTTATTCAAAACTGGTACAATTTCATCAGTTTATGCACATCATAGGATATATATTTCATAAAAAATTTAGCAAATTTATAGGCATTTGTTTCACTTTCAATCACTTCCTGCTTCAAAACACATGTATTCCTCCATATTTCTTGACTGGTCTTTGCATGAGAATTCTTTCCGAACACATTATTTTCGATTTCCATAATCACTTTTGAAGCAAACTTCACACACTCTTCATGATAAATCAAAACACTAATATTACCATTAGATGTATAACTGGTTGGAATGAATGAATATATATCAATATAAGATTTATTGTATATTTTCAGATATCAATTCAATCCATTATTTAAAGTTGGAACCAGTTATATTATTTATTCACAGTATGGTGTATTCATGCTTAATCTCTATATTCATGGACACAGGGTACACCTCTTTGTACCCCCAATAAAAATTTTACGTCTTCAGTATATTGCTCCCAGAAATGGTGGTAGAAATACTCATGTCACCTGATCTACAGATAGATTTTATCACAGTAATATTCTGGACAAAAAATGTAAAGGTCACACTTATGATTGTACCAAAGACTAAATGGAAAGCAATCATGGATTACTAAAAACATCCTTGTCCAGGTTGCCTAATGCTCTCAAATGTCAATCCTATTGGTTACTACATATTTGTTTCTTCCTAAGATTATATATTCAAACTCAACCCTGGTGAAAATGTCTACTCCTATCACTCACTTAATACTTTGCCTGATTTCATAATGTCTCTATTGTTATCTGCTTTTCTACATATTTTCCCAATTTCATCATAGTGACTGACTCTTCATATGTGCTGACATTTACATTCACTCTCTATCCGAAACCCTATAGCTAAAGAATTTTTAGTCCCAATCCTAAACTCAGTCTTCTTCCTAAACCTACCGACTATCTTCCTAATTCTACTGACTATCCCTTTGGATTGGATGTTCTCTTCTACATTCAAACATCCAAGGTACAAGGTCCTATGCCATTGTATATCAAATTGTCTGAGACATCTTTGCAGAATATAATTCAAAACTAAGTATCCCAATTAAGGGCCCAATGCCCTTCTGGGCTTCAAATCATACCTAGATTTTTGTTTTCATACTTATATTTCACCTCAATATTCTTGTAAATATCGCAGGTTCCCAATACCATTATTTATCACACAGAATGATTGCTAACCCAAATCGAACCTGTTATTAAGCCTAAACATACACTGTTTCCTCAATCTCATTTTACAGAAGAGCAGGGATAGAGTCGTTCTTACAATACAGGAAAGTAGGGGACATTCCACCTGCTGAGAACCTCAAAGGTCCATTCAGAATTGATACCTGGAGAAGATGTAGGCAGCTATGAAGGACCTGAGAGAGCAAAAGTCATCTTCCATGGCAAACAACCTGGTCAGGATGAAGGGATGTGTCTGAATCAGCCTCTCTCTTTTTATTGTAGAGAAGATGGACCAAACCAGGCCTGTGTGGAGATCTGGTGCTGGGTGCCTATGGTGGACATACCATTCTACCTTGTGAAAGTGTCACAGGAAGTAGGGGCAGCCTCCATCTCATGGGACACTTGGAAGCAACTGTTAGGACAAAGTGGTTGCCAAGGCAGTGACCTCATTCAGTTCCAAAGAAAGTGATATACCTCATTTCCTTGGTGATGGAACTCTCTGAACTTTGTATCCAAGAATCCAGGCACCCCGAGGCAGCCCCAGTCCCAGTGGACTCACTTGTTTGGATTTACCAAGGACAGAGTCAGTCTTTCTTGGTACCTACCGATGTGAGGATGGCCAAATGCCAGGAGAGCTCTGAAGAGGGACCTTTCCAGAAGAAGCAGGTAGTGGCTCACCCCTTTTTCTTGACAACTTCACAGAGTTGGCCAAGGAAACCAGATTTGAGAGAGGTCAGGCCATGTTCTGAGAATAGGTAGGAAAGTTGGTTTGTTTGGTTTGGAGTGGATTGTTTTTAGTAAGTCGTTTGACCAGGCGAGTGTTTCTATGTCTGTGTATCCCACTGTGTCCATTGTTGTAGACATTAGAAAAGAGAATGCATTAATGGATGCGTCCAGTCTACTATAAATCTTCCCATAATTCAACCTGCCCAATTTATGAATGGACTGCAGCTTGTCTTATCGAGAGGCAACACATTCTATCTTCCTAAGTTCCTGTTTTCTTCCTGAATTCTGGCCACTCTCCAGAATAGGCTCATGGTTTTGTGTCCAAGATATGCACCACTACAAGCTCTGTGACATGGCCATGTACTGGATAGCGGAAGAGAATGGCCAGCCTTTCAGAAAACTCAGATATCAGTGTGAACAGAAATGTCTCAGTGGAAAAACCCCGCTTTGGGCCTTTTGCTTACCTATTGTTCTGTTGCACTGAATGTCAGGAAAGACTTGGCCTCAGGCCACCCCTTTGTGAAGCCTGAAGAAAGAGTTTTCAAATGGAAATGAATGGGCATCACCTGTGGCTCTTTGCTTAATGCTTTGTAAAGGGATGTGGCTGAATTAGCCTCTTGGCCTGTGTGTGGCTGTGTCTTACATTCTCAGCACCTGATGGATCTAAAGAATGATCCCATGTGTGCATCAAAAACCATAATGGCGAAAAGATCAGTCATTGTGGATGAAGTCTCTTGCCTTCCTCTGTTAGGTTCCTGACCTCTGTCAAGTGAGAAAATGGATTCTTTGGGTCAAAAGAGTTCCTCAAAGCCCTGCAGAGGTGCTTGGGGTTTCGCATGACTCCAAATCACAAAGAATCTATACCTGAAAATTAGTAGGCCTCAAATTGGAGAAACAGAGCATTATTAATGACAGGCTTATTTGATCACTCCTGGTTCACAGGAAGGGTGTCCAGGCCACCCTGACTTTAGGCAATTGAGGGGCAAGTGAGCTTATTTTGGACACTTTCTTGGGCTTCGCCCCTCATGAAAATCTTCAGCCAGACATTATGATGAATGACAATATGTAAGAAGATGAGGGCCATGTGGGAGTCTTTTCGTTTTAATTTTGGTCATTTGTGTGGCGGTTGGAAGAAATGACTTTGTCCACCTGGGCTTGAACTCTGGTGTGATTCCCCTTAGAGACTGAGTTGTGGAACTGACCTTAGAGAAGTATTGCATTGAATTTTGTTGGGATTTTAGGAGGCCACGCATAAGAGTCACCCTTGGAACTGAGATCTAGGCCCAGCGTTGCTTTCCACAGATTTTTCAATTTCTGAAAGAAGTGACCTCACCTCACTTCCTTGGTGATGGAACTCTCTGATCTTGGGATCCAGGAATTCAGGCAAAAAAGCCAGGGCCAGTTCCAGTCCGAGTGGTCTCATTTGTTTGGATTTACCAAGGACAGAGTCAGTCTTTCTTGGTACCTACTCATGTGAGGATGGCCAAATGGCAGGAAATCTCTGAAGAGGGGCCTTTCCTGAGAAAACAGGTAGTGGCTCACAGCTGGCTCCTGACAATTAAATAGAGTTGGCCATGGAGTCCAAATCTGAGACAGGAGTGGCCATTTCGGGGGAACATAGTATGGCCCATAAGTCAGAGGACACTCAAGATAGTCAAAGACCTACTTGGCAGAAGGAGGTGCCTTTGTAGGTTTGGTTGTGGTTTTGTGGTTTTGTCTCATGTTCTGAAAATAGGCAGGGAAGTCGGTTTGTTTGGTTTGGAGTGAACTGTTTCTAGTAAGTCGTTTGGCAAGGCGAGTGTTTCTATGTCTGTGTATCCCACTGTTATCTATGGTTGTAGACATTAGAAAAGATATTGGATCAATGGATATGTCCTGTTTAGTAGAAAGCTTCCCAGAATTCATCCTGCACAATTTATGAATGGACTGCGGCTTGCCTTATCAATTGGCTACACCTGCTATCTTCCTAAGTTCCACTTTTCTTCCTGAATTCTGGCCACTCTCTAGAATAGGCTCATGGTTTTTTGTGCAAGATATATACCACCTTCAAGCTCTGTGACATGGCCATGTACTGGATAGCTCAAGGGAATGGCGAGCATCACAGAAAACTCAGAAATCACTATGACCATTAAAGACTCAGTGGAGAAACCCTGCTTTGGGCCTTTTGGTTACCTATTGTTCTGTTGCCCTAAATGTCAGGAAGGTCTTTGCCTTAGGCCACCCCTTTGTGAAGCCTGAAGAAAACAGTTTTCAAATGGAAATGAATGGGCATCACCTGTGGCTCTTTGCTTAATTGCTTTGAAAAAGATGTGTCTCATTCAGACCATTGGCCCTGTGTGAGGCTGTTGCTTAGTTTCTCATCACCTGATGGATCTAAAGAAAGATTCCATGTGTACATACAAAACCAAAGTGGCAAAAAGAGCAGTCATTGTGGATGAAGTCTCTCGTCTTCCTCTGTAAGGTTCGTGACCTCCATCAAGTGAGAATAGGGATCCTTTGTCTCAAATGAGTTCCTCAAAGCCCTGCAGATTCTATCCCCTAGGTGCTTGGGTTTTATCATGACTCCAGTTCACATAAAGAATCTAAAACCCACAGTCAGTAGTCCTCAAATTGGAGAAGCGGAGCAGTATTAATGGCAGACCTATTTGATCACATCTTGTTCACAGGAAGTGTGTACAGCCACCCTAAGTTTAGTCAAATTAAGGGGCACGGGAGCTTATTTTTGACACTGGCTTGGGCGGAGCCCCTTATGGATTCCTCCAGCCAGAAGTTATGATGAGTGTCTATATGGAAGAAAATGTGGGTCATGTGGGAGTGTTTTGGTTTTAATTGTGGTCATTTGGGTGGTGGTTGGAAGTGACAACTGGGTCCACCTGGGCTTGAACTCTTGTGTGATTCCCCTTAGATACTGAGTTGAGGTACTGACCTCAGAGAAGTATTGCCATGAATTGAGTTGGGATATTAGGAGGCCACACATGAGATTTGCCCTTGGAAACTGAGATCTAGGCCCAGGTTGGCTTTGCACAGAGCACTTGGAATCTCAGCCAGGGTATCACATAATTTTATTCTGAAAGACTTGGCAGCCATAGTTGAGAGTCAAAACACACATGGACCTCACATTGTAGACCTCAATGTGCCTAGCATCATGTGATCATTGGCCACTCTTTAGGAAGCCATGCTTATGAGAGTTCTCCAGAGCTTTCATTGAAATGAGCATCCTCACCATTAAATGGTTCCTGAATGAAGTGAAACCCACAGTGCCTTCAACTTCATCCTTGAAAAATGGCTAGATAAATACCGTGAAATTTTTTTAAATTTCCATGACCAGGTGGCACTGGAGAACCTTTGGATATCCTGTTGCTGACTATGAGTATACCAGACAGTGCCTGATGGACTGGGTTTCCAGAAAATGGTGTAGAGCAGAGATGCCAGTAATTTGGAGCCTGCTGAGTAGTGGGCATAGAGCTGCAGTCGGCAGGTGTGTGATAAATCATCTGTGGTGGAGCCATGTGGATCTTCCATTGGCTTCCAAATTGCTTGTGACTGACATTGTGCAGCGAGCAGACCCTTATATGTAAAGGCGTATTTTTATTTGTAGAGTTTTTAGGGCAATGTTCAGAATCACGTTGCTATGGTCAAGAGGCAAGCTATTTGGGATAGAACCTTGGTGGGTGCATTCTCCTGCAGACCCTGACCCACCACACGTGAGAAACTCCCTCCAACACTTTGGCCCAGGTGGACTCCTTGTATTTTGTGAAGCAAATACCAAACTAACAGTGCAGCAGCAAGAAACACCACAAAATGTGGAGGATGACCAAATGGCTTCACAGTCCACACGGGGAGACACTTAGCCCCCAGTGACCACAGTTTACCTACAAAGATTGAATTCAGCACTGCTGACTCATGTTCATTGGAACATAAGAAACCATGTCCTCCAGGTCACATAGATGCAGACCCAGCTTTGATGCTCTCATTACAAAGGAATCTAAAGCTCCTGACAACAACATATATTTCAAGTGCCCAACCTCAGTGGCAGTTTCTGAAGAAGTCTTTAGGCCAGCAGAGCTCCATATTTGTGGAGTGTTTACCCTGTCCCTTACTTTAGTAAACTACTCTACCACCTCCAATGTTGTGAACTTTTGAGCATATTAAATTCCAGCAATGTATTCCCAGATTTTCTAACTCTTCTCCTCTAATGATGTATTACTTGGGGCGAGGGTAATGTCAAGGCATTGTTCTGGAAGAGAGTGAAATATTTCTCCATGTGTTTTTTTTTTTTCAATTATTTTATTTCATATTATTTTTTTATTTTTTTAATTGGGTGTTCAAAACATTACAAAGCTCTTGACATATTATATTTCATACATTAGATTCAAGTGGGTTATGAACTCCCATTTTTATCCCAAATACGGATTGCAGAATCATATGTGTTACACATCTGCATTTTTATAATGCCCTATTAGTAACTGTTGTATTCTGCTACATTTTCTATCCTCTAGTATCCCCACTCCCCTCCCATCTTCTCTCTCTACCCCATCTACTGTAATACATTTATATCTTTGTTAATTTTCCCATTCCCCTCACAACCTCTTATATGTAATTTTGTGTAACAATGAGGGTCTCCCTACATTACCATGCAATTTCCTTTATCTCTCTCTTTCCGACCCCCACCTCATGTCTCTGTTTAATGTTGATCTTTTCTTCCTGCTCTTCCTCCCTGCTCTGTTATTAGTTGCTCTCATTATATCAAAGAAGACATTTTTATTTGTTTTTTAGGGTTTGGCTAGCTTCACTAAGCATAATCTGCTCTAGTGCCATCCATTTCCCTGCAAATTCAATGATTTTGTCATTTTTTAATGATGCATAATACTCAATGGTGTATAAATGCCACATTTTTTTATCCATTCATCTACTGAAGGGCATCTGGGTTGGTTCCACAGTCTAGCAATTTTGAATGGTGCTGCTATGAACATCAATGTGGCAGTATCCCTGTAATATGCTCTTTTAAGGTCTTCAGGGAATAGTCTGAGAAGGGCAATAGCTGGGTCAAATGGTGGTTCCATTCCCAGCTTTTCCAGGATTCTCCATACTGCTTTTCAAATTTGCCACAACAGTTTGCAGTCCCACCAGAAATGTACAAGAGTACCCTATTCTCCACATCCTCGCCAGCACTTGTTGTTTGACTTCATAATGGCTGCCAATCTTACTAGAGTAGGATGGTTTCTTAGGGTGATTTTAATTTGCATTTCTCTGACTGCTAGAGATGGTGAGCATTTTTTCATTTACTTACTGATTGATTGTATGTCCTCCTCTGAGTAGTGTCGGTTCAGGTCCATGGCCCATTTTTTGATTGGGTTATTTATCATCTTATTGTCTAATTTTTTGAGTTCTTGGTATACTCTGGATATTAGGGCTCTATCTGAAGTGTAAGGAGTAAAAATTTGTTCCCATAATTTAGGCTCCCTATATACCTCTCTCATTTTTTATCCTGCTGAGAAAAAACTTTTCAGTTTAAGTAAGTCCCATTTGATGATTCTTGTTATTAACTCTTCTGCTATGGGTGTCCTGTTAAGGAATTTGGAGCCCGGCCCCACATTATGTAGATCGGAGCCAACTTTTTCTTGTATCAGATGCAGAGTCTCTTATTTGATATCTAGCTCCTTGATCCACTTTGAGTTAACTTTTGTGCATGGCAAGAGGAGGGGATTCGATTTTATTTTGTTGCATATGGATTTCCATTTTTTACAACACCATTTGTTGAAGATGCTATATTTCCTCCATTGCATGCTTTTAGATCCTTTATCAAATATAGCATAGTTGTAGCTTTGTGAATTAGTCTTTGTGTCCTCTATTCTGTACCATTGGTCAACCTGCCAGTTTTGGTACCAGTGCCATGCTGTTTTTGTTAATATTGCTCTGTAGTATAGTTTTAAGTCCGGTATCGCTATACCGCCTGATTCACACTTCCTGCTAGAATTGCTTTTGCTATTCTGGGTCTTATATTTTTCCATATGAATTCCATGATTGCTTTATCTATTTTTACAAGAAATGCCATTGGGATTTTGATTGGCATTGCATTGAACCTATAGAAAACTTTTGGTAATTTCGCCATTTTGATGATGTTAGTTCTGCCTATCCAGGAACAGGGTATATTTTTCCATCTTCTAAGATCTTCTTCTACTTCTCTTTTTAGGGTTCTGTAGTTTTCATTGTATAAGTCTTTCACCTTTTTTGTTTGGTTGATTTTTAAGTATTTAATTTTTTTGAGGGTATTGTGAATGGAGTGTTTTTCCTCATTTCTGTTTCAGGAGGTTTGTCGCTGATATACAGAAATGCCTTTGATTTATGCGTTTTGATTGTATATCCTGCCACTTTGCTGAATTCATTTATTAGTTCTAGTAGTTCTTTTGTAGACCCTTTTGGGTCTTCTATGTATAGAATCATGTCACCAGGAAATAGTGATAATTTTCGTTCTTATTTTCCTATTTTTATGCCTTTGATTTCTTTCGTCTGTCTAATTGCTCTGGCCAGTGTTTTGAGAACTATATTGAATAGAAGTGGTGACAGAGGGCATCCCTGTCTTGTTCCAGATTTTAGAGGGAATGCCTTCAATTTTTCTCCATTCATAATGATGCTAGCCTGAGACTTAGCATAGATAGCTTTTACAATGTCGAGGTTAGTTCCTGTTATCCCTATTTTTCTAATGTTTTGAACATAAAGGGATGCTGTACTTTGTCAAATGCTTTTTCTGCATCTATCGAGATGATCATATAGTTCCTATCTTTAAGTCTATTGATGTGATGAATAACATTTATTGATTTTCGTATATTGAACCATCATTGCATACCAGGGATGAATCCTACTTGATCCTGGTGAACAATTTTTTTGATTTGCCTTTGTATTCGATTAGGCAGATTTTTATTGAGGATTCTTGCATCTAGGTTAATCAGATATATTGGTCAGTAGTTCTCTTTCTTTGACGTGTCTTTTTCTGGTTTTGGAATTAGGGTGATGTTGGCCTCATAAAATGAATTTGGCAGAGCTCCCTCTTTTTCTATTTCCTGAAATAACTTGAAAAGTATTGGTATTAATTCTTCTTTAAAGGTTTTGTAAAACTCCGCTGTATAGCCATCCGTTCCTGGGCTTTTCTTGGTTGGTAGTCTTTTGATTGCTTCTTCTATTTCATCCATTGATATTGGTCGGTTTAAATTGTGTGTATCCTCCTGACTCAGTTTGGGCAAATCATATGACTTAAGAAATTTATCGATGTCTTCACTATTTTCTATTTTATTGGAATAATGGTTTTCAAAATAATTTCTAATTGTCTTCTGTATTTCTGTAGCATCTGTTGTGATGTTGCCTTTTTCATCCCATATGTTAGTAATTTGAGTTCTTTCTCTTCTTTTCGTCTTTAGCATGGCTAAGGGTCTGTTGATCTTATTTATTTTTTCAAAGAAGCAACTTTTAGTTTTGTTAATTTTTTCAATAGTTTCTTTTGTTTCAATTTTGTTGATTTCCACTCTGATTTTAATAATTTCTTGCCTTCTGCTAAATTTGCTGTTGTTTTGCTCTTCCTTTTCTAGGGCTTTGAGATGAAGTGTGAGCTCACTTATTTGTTGGTTTTTCCTTTTTTTTCAGGAATGACCTCCAGGCGATGAATTTCCCTCTTAAAACTGCTTTCATTGTGTCCCATAGATTCCGATATGTTGTGTCTATAATTACATTTATCTCTAAGAATTTTTTGATTTCCTCCTTTATGTCTTCTGTAACCCATTGATCATTCAGTAACATATTGTTCATTTTCCATGTGATGTAGAATTTTTCCTTCCTTCTTTTATCATTGATTTCCAGTTTCATTCCATTATGATCAGATAAAATGCATGTTATTATCTCCACACCTTTATATTTACTGAGGGTTGCCCTATGGCATCATATATGGTCTTTTTTTGAGAAGGATCCATGTGCTGCTGAGAAAAAAGTATATCCACTTGATGATGGTTGATATATTCTATATATGTCAGTTACATGTTGGTTATTGATTGTGATATTGAGTTCTATACTTTCTTTATTCAACTTTTGTTTGGAGGATCTGTCCAATGGTGATAGATGTGTGTTGAAGTCACCCATAATTATTGTGTTGAGGTCTATTTCATTTTGGAGCTTGAGGAGAATTTGTTTCATGAACATCGTAGCACCATTATTTAGTGCATAAATATTGATAATTGTTATGTCTTGTTGGTGAATGGTTCCTTTTAACAGTATATAATGTCCTTCCTTATCCCTTTTGATTAACTTAGTCTTGAAGTCGATTTTATTTGATATGAGGATGTCCACCCCTGCTTGTTTATGAGGATAAGTGTGCATGGTGTATTTTTTCCCAACCTTTCACCTTCAGCCTGTGTGTCTTTGCTTTTCAGATGTGTCTCCAGGAGGCAACATATTGTTGGATTTGTTTATTTAATCCAAGTTACCAGCCTATGTCGCTTTATTGGAGAGTTGAAGCCATTTACATTCAGAGTTACTATTGATGTATGGTTTGTACTGCCAGCCATGTTTGATTATTTATCTTTTTTTAAATTTAGTTTGTTTCTCCATGATAAGCTTTCACCCTGCCTCTGTCATTACCAAGGTACTTCCCACTGATGGTTTTGGTTGTTGTTTTTCATTTCTTTCTTGTGTAGTGTTTTTCTCAAGACGCTTTGTAAAGCTTGTTTTCTGGCTTCAAATTCTTTTAGCTTTTGTTTATCATGAAAGATTCTTATTTTATTGTAGTACCTGATGGTTAATTATGCTGGATACATAATTCTTGGTTGGCATCCATTGTCTTTCAGTGTTTGAAATACGTTTTTCCAGGATCTTCTCGCTTTCAGCATCTGTGATCAAATATCCGTTGTTAACCTTATTGGTTTACCACTGAATGTATTCTGCCTCCATTCTCTTGTAGATTTATTATTTTCTCTTTGTTCTGTATATTGGATATCTTCATAACAATGTGTCTTGGCATTCGTCTACTGTGATTTTGTGTGCTCTTGTCCTGTATGCATCTACAATTTGTATATCCATTTCCTTTTTTATTTCTGGAAAGTTTTCTGTAATTATTTCATTCAGCAGTTTTCTCATTCCCTTGGTTTGAGTCTCTGTACCTTCCTCTATCCTGATGACTCGTAAGTGTGGTTTTATTTATGTTATCCCAAATCTCTTGGATGTTTTTCTTGTGATTTTTTTGCCAGCCTTTCTGAGTTGGCTGGACTCGTTTCAAGATGATATATTTTGTCTTCATTATCTGACGTTCTGGCTTCTACTTGCTCCACTCTGTTAGTGATACTCTCAATGGAGTTCTTAATTTGGTTTATCATTTCCTTCATTTCTAGAATTATTGTTTGATTTTTTTTATAATCTCTATCCACTGATAAAGATGCTTAACTATTTCTTTTATATGTTTATGTAATTCATTTTCAATGTTTTCTTTTACTGTTTGGATTTTCTGTCTCGTATCTTCTTTAAGTTTCCATTCCATCTGTCTAAGGTATTCCTTGAGTTCTTTATATGACCACTTTTCTGATGAATCCTGGTCCTCCTGAATATTTAGGGTGTTCTTCGTTGTTTGTTCTCCTTTTCTTCCTTGCTTGTTTATGCTGCTCATGTTACTTCTTGTTCTGTTTGACTGCTGAGTTACTGTTTACTCTTATAAATTTATTTGATGCTTGGGAGGAAAGATTTTAGAAGGGAAGGGAAAAAGTCACTAAAGAGAATGAGAGTAGGCAGGTAGAATGCAAGGAATGGGAAATAAGAAAATTGAAAAGAAATGAAATACAATAGAAAAAATAGAAAATAAAGAATGAAAATGATTTTTTTAAAAAATGATAATGATAATATAAAATTAAAATTAAAATTTTAAAAAATAATAATAACAAAATATGGGAGGTGAGGGGGGATTGCAGAGGAAAGGAAAGGCAGCAGAATACAACAGTTACTAGTATGGTATTATGTAAAAATGTGGATGTGTAACCCATGTGATTCTGCAATCTCTACTTGGTTTAAAAAAGGGAGTTCATAACTCACTTGAAGCTAATGTATGCTAATGTATGAAATATGATATGTCAAGAGCTTTGTAGGGTTTTGAACAACCAATAAAAAAATAAAATAAAATAAAATTATTTTGCCATTTAAAAAAAAAAAGAAAATAATTTTGAAGTTTATCTATGATCCAGGGGCAAGTTAAATGAAACAGTTTCCAGTTGTTAAGTCACCAAAAAATTTATTATTTCATGTGTTATTTATTTGCTTTGTAGTATGTTTAAATTTTATTTTTGGAAAGATTTTAACCTTATTAAATTTGTTTATTTGTTCTGGGGGAAGCAATTGTATATAGGTTAAGTATTGTTTATCAAAAATGCTTAGAACAAGAAGCATTTCAGATTTTGGATTTTTTTGGAATTATGGAATATTTATACACACATAATCTTGGGGATAAGACTCAAGTGTAAATATGAAATTCATTTATATTTCATACATGCCTTAGACCCATAGCCTGGAGGAAATTTCATACAACATTTTTAGTATACCTGCATTTTGACTGTAACCTGTCAAATGAAGCCAAGTAGGAAACTTTTCACTTGTCACATTCCAGTACTAAAACACGTTAGATTTGGCATTTTGGATTTGGGATTTGGGGATTAGGGGTGCCCAGTTTCCAGAGGGCAAATTCTATTTTTCTACTAAAGTAAACTCATTTATCATAGTAAGTTGTCCTAAGTTAATTATCTTTGTATCCACAAAATTCCTAAAACTTATTGTGGTGCCTATATTTCTCCTTAAAATCATATTTCAAACATTTAATCTTGCTTCATTGAATAAAAACAAATCATATTTTCATCTAATTTTTAGATTCTTTAATTAATTAACACAATTGCTCTCTTATTAAAGGTTCTTTCACTTAAAATACATATTTTACATTGATATTAATAATAGATTTTCTGGAATTATCAATAAAATTTTTATACAATAGCTTTTGCTCCCTGTATTTTCAAACACCACTTAACTTGTGTGTTTGTGTTGCAAACAACTTAGAGCTGATTTTGTATTTTTACTTCAAATGACATTTTCTACACACTTTCATTTATTTTTTATAATTTATTCTTTTTTACTAGTTTTTTTAGTTGTTGATGGATCCTTATTTAATTAATTAATTTATATGCAGTGCTGAGAATCCAACCAGGGCCTCACACATGCTAGACAAGTGCTCTACCACTGATCCACAACTCTAGCCCACTCCAGTTTATTCTTAAAATTCACATTTTTTTTTAGTTTATGTATAGGTATTTTTTTATTGGCTCTACACAGCACTGGTATACTATCATATTTCTTTTTTTAATTGGTTCTTTTTATACATAACATTAAGATTATACATAACATTAAGATTCATTTTGGCATAATTATAAAAGCATGAAATATAATTTGCTCTAATTCAGTCCCCAGTACTTCCTCTTTTTCTCCTTTCCTCCCTCTTTCTGTTCCCTTCCCTCCACTCTACTGATCTTTCCGCTATTTACTTTTAGTTTGGGGGGATTGTGCAGGTGTGTGTTGTGTGTATACATAATGGTGAGATCCAATACGTTTTTTCCCTTTCATTTGTTGTTTTATGGTAATACCGTGTGATTATTTTTATAGTGTTTAAGTTCTTTTATGAGGATTTTGGAAAATAAAAGCAATAAATTTGTGTTCTCAGATGGTCATCATGAACCGGAAAAAAAAAATAAAATAAAATAAAAAATTTTAAAACATTTTTTAAAAGTTAAAGAACAGCAACAAAAAAATGAAAATAAAAGAAAACAAAAAAAACAAAAACAAAAACAAAAAAAAAACAAATTAAAATAATAATAATAACAATAAATACAGTCATAGATTGCAATAAACTTCTTTTCCAGTACGTAGAGCTGTGCCCACTGGGCCAAGCTTCTCCTTTCAATAAGTGGGAACCAATCACTGTGCAGCAGCTCTTCCTCCCAGACTGGGTGGGTGTCCAATCCTGAGTGCCTAGGGCCTTCTTTTGTGTTTCCTCAAGCCAGGCCCCACTCACCTGTGACACTCACCACAATACTGGCTACATGCCAGGTCTGCTGCTCCTAGGAGCCCTGTTTTCATGAACGCCTGGGAACACTCTCCCTGTTTGTCTCCCTCAGACCCTAAGTTTGTAGAGCTTAGGCCTGAGAACCCCCAGCGAATTTGCTTGCACTCCGGAAGCCATGCCCCCAGAAGCTGGAGCAAGAGACTTCAGTTTTCAGCACTGGTGGGAGCGGTGGCCTGGAGGTCTGCACCACGAGTCCCGTGCCACTCCTAATTCCCTCGGTCTGGCTATCGCGCTCAAGGGAGAGCTGGGAGGGGCTCTTAAGATTTCCCCACAAGTTCGCAAATTTACAGGAATTTGTTTCACTTTCAATCACTTCCTGCTTCAGGACACATGTATTCTTCCATGTTTCTTGACAGGTCTTTTCATGAGAGTTCTTTCAAGACACATTACTTTCAATTTCCATAATCACTTTTGAAGCAAAACTCACATAAACTTTATGATGAATTATAACTCTGATATTACCATTAGATGTATGACTGGTTGGAATTAATGATTGCATAACGATATAGGATTTCTTATATATTTTCAGATAAAAATTCAATCCATTATTTAAAGTGGAACGAGTTATATTATTTATTCACAGTATGGTCTATTCATGCATTATCTCTATATTCATAGACGCAGTGTACACTTCTTTATACCCCCAATACTAATTTATATGTCTTCAAAATATTGCTCCCTGAAATGTTGGAAGAAATACTCATGTCACCTGATCTACTTATACATTTAATCACAGAAATATTCGGAACACAAAATGCAAAGCTCACACTTATGTTTGTACCAAAGCCTAAAAGGAAAGTAAACATGGATTACTAAAAACATCCATGTCCAGCTTGCCTAATGCTCTCAAATATCAATCCTATTGGTGACTACATATTTGTTTCTTCTTAAGATTATATATTCAAACTCAACCCTACTGAAAATGTCTAATCCTATCCCTCACTTTATACATTGCCTGATTTCATTATGGCTCTATTTCTATCTGTTTCCTACATATTTTCCCCAGTTCATCATTGTGACTGACTCTTCACATGTGCTGACATTTACATTCACACTCTAATCGATAACCTATTGCTAATAAACGTTTGTTCCTAATCCTATACTCATTCTTTTTCTAAACCTACCGACTATCTTCCTAATCCTACCGACTATCCTTTTTTGACTGGATATTCTCTTCTACATTCAATCAAGCAAGGTACAAGGTCTTATGCCATTGTATATTGATCTATCTGAGACCTCTGTGCAGAATGTAATTTTATTCTAAGTATCACAATCAAGGGTCCAATGCCCTTCTGGGCTTCAAATGTTACCTAGATTTCTAGTTTCACACTTATATTTCACATATATATTCTAGTAAATATCGCAGTTTCAAATACCATTATTCATTCTGCAGGATGATTCCTAAACCAAATCCAACATGTTATTGACCCTAAACATACACTGTTCCCTCAATCTAACTTTACAGAAGAGCAGGGACAGAGTTGGTCTTACAATACAGGAATGTAGGGGATCTTCCACCTGCTGAGAACCTCAAAGGTCCATGCAGACATGATCCCTGGAAAAGAGGTAGGCAGCTATGAAGGACCTGAGAGAGCAAAAGTCATCTTCCATGGCAAACAACCTTGTCAGGATGAAGGAGTGTGTCTGAATCAGCCACTTTCTTCTTAATGTAGAGAAGATGGACCAAACAAGGTCTGTGTGGAGAGCTGTTCCCGTGTGTCTATGGTTGATATACCATTCTAACTTGTGACAGTGTCACAGGAAGTAGGGGCAGCCTCCATCTCATGGGACCCTTGGAAGCAGCTATTAGGACAAAGTGTTTGCCAAGGCATTGACCTCATTCAGTTCCTGAAGGAAGTGACCTACCTTACTTCTTTGGTGATGGAACTCTCTGAACTTGGGATCCAGGAAGCCAGGCATCCAGAGCCAGTCCCAGTCCCAGTACCAGTGGGCTCACTTGTTTTGTTTTACCAATGACAGATTCTGTCTTTCTTGGTACCTACTGATGTGAGGATGGCCAAATATCAGGAGAGCTCTGAAGACGGGCCTTTCCTTAGTAAGTAGGTAGTGACTCACCGCTGGCTCCTAACAACTACACAGAGTTGGCCAAGGAGACCAGATCTGCCACAGTACAGGCCATTTCGGGTGAACATAGTAGGGCCCGCTAGTCAGAGGACACTCTGGATATTCAGAGACTTACTTGGGGGAAGGAGGTGCTTTGTGTTTGTGGGTGTGAGTTTGTGGTTTTGTCTCATTTTCTTAGAATAGGTAGGAAAGCTGGTATGTCTGGTTTGCAGTGGACTGTTTCTAGATAGTCTTTTGACAAGGCAAGTGTTTCTATGTCTGTGTATAACACTGTGTCCGTGGTTGTAGACATTAGAAAAGAGAATGCATCAATGAATGTGTCCTGTCTAGTAGAAAGCTTCCCAGCATTCATCCTGCCCAATTTATGACTGCACTGCAGGTTGCCTTATCGATGGGCAACACCTACTATCTTCCTAAGTTTCAGATTTCTTCCTGAATTCTGACCAATCTGCAGAATAGTCTCATGGTTTTGTGTCCAAGATAGGTACCACCCCAAGCTCTGTCACATGGCCATGTACTGAATAGCTGAAGGTAATGGCGAGCTTCTTAGAAAACTCAGATATCAGTGTGACCAGGTAAGTCTCAGTGGAGAAACCATGCTTTGTGCCTTTTGCTTACCTATTTTTCTGTTTCACTGAATGACAGGAAGGTCTTTGCCTCAGGCCACCCCTTTGATAAGCATGAAAAAAACAGTTTTCATATGGAAATGATTGGGCATCACCCGTGGCTCTTTGCTTAATTGCTTTGAATGGGATGTGTCTGAATCAGCCTCTTGGCCCTGTGTGAGGCTGTGGCTTATATTTTCAGCACCTGATGGATATAAAGAAAGATCCCATGTGTGCATCCAAAACTAAAATGGCAAAATTCAGTCATTGTGGATGATGTCTCTCTCCTTCCTCTATTAGGTTGCAGACAATCATCAAGTGAGTATAGGGATCCTTTGGGTCAAATGAGTTTTTCAAAGCCATGCAGAGGTGCTTGGGTTTTCTCATGATTCCACTTCACATAAAGAATCTAAACTCCACAGTCAGTAGGCCTCAAATTGGAGAAGCAGAGTAGTTGTAATGGCAGGCCTATTTGATCACTCCTGGTTCACAGGAATGGTGTCCAGGCCACCCTGACTTTAGGCAAATGAGGGCCAAGGGAGCTTATTTTGGACACTCTCTTGCGCTGCACCCCTCATGGAAATCTCCAGCCAGAGGTTAAAATGAGGGTCTATGTGGAAGAAGATGAGGGCCATGTGGGAATGTTTTGGTTTTAATTTTGGTAATTTGTGTGGCAGTTGGAAGGGATGACTGGGTCCCCCTCAGCTTGTACTCTGGTGTAATACTCCTTAGAGACTGAGTTGTAGAACTGACCTCAGAGAAGTATTGCCATGAATTGTGTGGGGATATTAGGAGGCCACGCTTGAGAGTCGCCCTTGGAAACTGAGATCTATGCCAAGGGTGGCTTTCCACAGAACACTGAGAATCTCAGCCAGGATATCACATGATTTTATTCTGAAAAACTTGGCAGCCATAGTTGAGAGTCAAAACACACATGGACCTCACATTGTAGACCTCAATGGGCCTGGCTTCATGTGACCTTTTGGCCACTATTTGGGATGCCTTGCCTGTGATTGTTCTCCAGAGCTTTCATTGAAATGAGCTTCCTTAACATTTAATGGTTCCTGAATGAATTGAAACCCACAGTGACTACAACTTCTTCCTTGAATAATGGCTAGATAAATACCATGAAATTTTTGAAATTTCAATGACCAGTTGGCACTGAAAAACCTTTGGATGTCCTGATGCTGATCATGAGTATACCAGACAGTGCCTTGATTGACAGGGTTTCATAAAAATGGTGTAGAACAGAGATGCCAGTTAGTTGGTGCCTGCTGATTAGTGGGCCTAGAGCAGTGGTGAGCAGATGTGTGACAAAACATCTGTGGTGAGGCCACGTGGAACTGCCATTGGCGTCCAAATGGCTTGTGACTGATATGGTTTCAGCCAACAGACCCAATAGGTAAAGGCATCTTGTTATATGGAGAGGTTTCAGGGAAATGTTCAGAATCAGGTTGCTATGGTCAAGGGGGAAAGCTATGTGGGATAGAAGCCTGGTTATTGCATTCTCCTGCAAACCCTCACCCACCACACGTGACAGAACTCCCTCCAACAATGTGTCCCAATTGACCTCCTTTATTTCGTGAAGCAAATACCAAACTCCCAGTGCAGCAGCAAGAAACACCACTAAAAGTGGAGGATGAACAAATGTCTTCCCAGTTAGCACAGGGAGAAACTTAGCCCCAGTGTCCACAGTTTAGCTACAAAAAAATAATTCAGCACTGCTGCCACATGTTCAATGAAAAATAAGAAACCATGTCTTACAGGTCACATATATGCAGAACCAGCTTTGATGGTCTCTCTATAAAAGAACTAAATCTCCTGAAAACAACATGTATTTCAAGTGCCCAACCTCAGAGGCAGTTTCTCAAGAATTTTTTAGGCCAGCAGAGCTCCATGTTTGAGGAGTGTTTACCTTTTGCCTTACTATTTTGAACTCTGCTACCACCTCCAAGGTTGTGAACTCCTGAGTAAATTCCATTCCAGATATGTATTCACAGATTTTCTAACTCGTCTCCTCTAACTGTATCTTACTTTGGTAAAAGATAATGTCAAGGCATTGTTCTGGATGAGACTGGGAAGATTTTGGGGTAGCACATATTTGCATAGACATTGGATTCATTTTTCAATTTCCCTTTAAAACACTGAATCTCTAACCCTAACCAATTCCAAACTAGACTCTGACTACTAATCCTAATATGATGGAGAAAAATAACAAAAAACAGAAAAGAAGTACAAGCAGTTCAGAGGAGGCAAGGTGTATACTTGGACTTGCCTTTTGCATAATATAGGGTAGGAGTTATAAATCTTGCAAATTTTTTTTGAAATAGTTCTCCATGTGTTTTTAAAGTTAACAAATATGTGAATTCCTTTCTCCCTTTCTCTGTAGCCTATTAAGCACATGTATTTTTATATGCACATATAGAATTCTACCTGGTACCACACGTACATTCTTGTGAGGTGGTTGACTTGGCAGATACAAATTGTGAGAAGAGATCACTCCTCGTAAATGCTATTGGAACTAAAATTTCAAACTATGGGTGAACTTTCTAGTTGAACAACATTATACATAAATCCATGTTCAGTATAATGAATATTTTTGGATCTGTGGATGATATATATTTCATGATGGATTTTGATTGGCATATATATTGTTAGTTTTTAATGTCTCTCTCTCTGTCTCTCTCTCTCTCTCTCTCTCTCTCTCTATATATATATATATATATATATATATATATATATATATACTCTCCAGATATTTCAAAATATGTAATATATGTGACTTATTATACACGCCCTAAATTCATTCATATTCATTTATGTGGATTTATAATCAACTTTTCACAAGATTATTTTCCAAACTATTCATTCACCTGAAATTCATATTTGTTTCCTAGTACTGACAACTAACTTCAGTGAATGGTGTATACAAATCCTAATATTTCTACAGTAACTAACCCAGTTTAACATCAATGCAAGTAGATTCCTATGGACATGATACGTATTTTGACGTTCATATTTATTCAACAGTGGGACATTATTATTTCTTCAGTTTATGCACATCATAATATATATATTTCATCCAAAAGTTCAAAAATATATAGGAATTTGTTTCACTTTCAATCACTTCCTGCTTCTGAAAACATGTATTCCTCCATGTTTCTTTACTGCTCTTTTCATGAGACTTCTTTCCAAACACATTATTTTTGATTTCCATAATCAATTTTGAAGCAAAACTCACACACTCTTCATGAAAATCCTAATACTAATATTATCATTGATGTATAACTGGTTGTAATGAATGTCTGTATATTAATATTTGATTTCCTGTATTTTTTCAGATATCAATTCAATCCATTATTTATAGTGGAATGAGTATATGTTTTATTCAGAGTATGTTCCATTCATGCATTATCTGTATATTCATAGAAACAGGGTACACCTGTTTGTACCCCCAATACTAATTTATAAGTCTTCAAAATATTGCTCCCAGAAATGGTGGAAGATATACTCATGTCACCTGATCTACATATATATTTTATTACAGTAATATTATGGACACAAAATGCAAAGATCACACTTATGATTGTACCAAAGCCTAAATGGAAAGTGAGCATGGATTAGTAATAACATCCATGTCCAGGTTGCCTAATGCTCTCAAATGTCAATCCAATTGGTGACTACATATTTGTTTCTTGCTAAGATTATATATTCAACCTCAACCCTGTTGAAAATGTCTAATCCTATAACTCACATTATACTTTGCCTGATTTCCTTTTGTCTCAATTGATATTTACTTTCCTACATATTTTCCCCAGTTCATCATTGTGAATGACTCTTCACATGTGCTGACATTTACATTCAGTCTCTACCCGAAACCCTATTGCTAAAAAAGTTTTTGTCCAAATCCTATACTCACTCTTCTTTCTAAACCTACTGACTATCTTCCTAATCCTATCGACTATCCCTTTTTGACTGCATGTTCTCTTCGACATTCAATCATCCAAGGTAAAGGTCCTATGCCATTGTATAGCGATTAATCAGAGACATCTGTGCAGAACATAATTCAAAGCTAAGTATCCTACCCAAGGGCCCAATACACTTCTGGGCTTCAAAACTTACATAGATTTGGGTTTTCAAACTTATATTTCACCTATATATTCTTTTAAATTTCGCAGGGTCCCAATAACATTATTCATCCCGCAGAATGATTCCCAACCGAATTCGAACCTGTTATTAACCCTAACCATACGCTGTTCCCTCAATCTACCTTTACAGAGGAGCAGGGATAGAGTTGGTCTTACAATACAGGAATGTAGGGGATCTTCCACCTGCTGAGAACCTCAAAGGTCAATGCAGAAATGATCCTTGGAGAAGTTGTAGGCAGCTATGTAGTACCAAAGAGAGCAAAAGTCTTCTGACATGGTAAAGAACCTGGACAGGATGAAAGGATGTGTCTGAATCAGCCTCTCTCTTCTTAATGTAGAGAAGATGGACCAAAGCAGGCCTGTATGGAGAGAAGTTCCCCGGTGCATATGGTTGATATACCATTCTAACTTGTGACAGTGTCACAGAAAGTAGGAACAGCCTCCATCTCATGAGACCCTTGGCAGCAACTGTTAGGACAAAGTGGTTGCCAAGGCAGTGACCTCATTCATTTCATGAAGAAAGTGACTTCACCTAACTTACTTGGTGATGGAACTCTCTGAACTTGGGATTCAGGAAGCCAGGCATCCAGAGCCAGTCCCAGTAACAGTCCTAGTGGGATCACATGTTTGGTTTTACCAAGGGCAGAGAGAGTCTTTTTTGGTACCTACTGATGTGAGAATGGCCAAATGCCAGGACAGCTCTGAAGAGGGTCCTTTCCTAAGAAAACAGGTAGTTGGTCATCGCTGGCTCCTGACAACTTCACAGATTTGGCCACGGAGACCAGATCTGAGACAGGGCAGGCCAGTTCAGGGTAACAATATGGTCCACAGTCAGAGGACACTCCGGATTGTCACAGACATATTGGGGGAAGGAAGTGCCTTTGTGGGTGTGGGTGTGAGTTTGTGGTTTTGTCTCATGTTCTGAGAATAGGTAGGAAAGGCGATTTGTTTGGTTTGGAGTGGACTGCTTCTAAAAAGTCGTTTGACAAGGTGAGTGTTTCTATATCTGTGTATCTCACTGTGTCCGTGGTTGTAGACATAAGAAAAGAGAATGCATCAATGGATATGTCCTGTCTAGAAGAAAGTTTTCCATCATTCATCCTACCCAATTTATGACTGGACTGCAGGTTGCTTTATGGATGGGCAACCCCTACTATCTTCCTAAGTTCCTGTTTTCTTCCTAAATTTTGGCCACTACCCAGAATAGGCTCATGGTTTTGTGTCCAAGATATGTAACACCTCCAAGCTCTGTGACATGGCCATGTACTGGATAGCTGAATGGAATGGCGAGCATCTCAGGAAACTCAGATATCAGTGTGACCAGGAAAGTCTCAGTGGAGAAATACTGTTTTGGGCCTTCTGCTTACCTATTTTTCTGTTGCCCTGAATGTCAGGAAGGTCCTTACCTCAGGCCACTCCTTTTTGAAGCCTGAAGTAAACAGTTTTTAAATGCAAATGAATGGGCATCACCTGTGGTGCTTTGCTTAATTGCTTTCGAAAGGGATGTGTCTGAATCAGCTGCTTGCCTCTGGGTCAGGCTATGGATTAGATTCTCAGCACCTGATGGATATAAAGAAAGTTCCCATGTGTGTATTGAAAACGAAAATGGTAAAAATATCCGTCATTGTGGATGAAGTTTCTTGCCTTCCTCTGTTAGGTTCCTAACCTCCATCAAGTGAGAATAGGATCCTCTGGGTCAAATGAGTTCTTTGAAATCCTGCAGAAGTGCTTGGGTTCTCCCATGATGCCAAATCACATAAAGAATCTATATCTGACAGTCAGTTGGCCTCAAATTGGAGAAGCAGAGCAGTATTAAAGGCAGGCCTATTTGATCACTCCTGGTTCACAGGAAGGGTGTCAAGGCCACCCTCATTTTAGGCAAATGACGGGCAAGGGTGCATATTTTGGACATTGCCTTGGGCTGCGCTCCTCATGGAAACCTCCAGCAAGAGTTTATGATGAGTGTGTATATGGAAGAAGATGAGGGTCATGTGGGAATGTTTTGGTTTCAATTGTGGTCATTTGTGTGGCGGTTGGAAGAGATGACTGGGTCCACATGGGCTTGAACTCGGGTGTGATTCTCCTTCGAGACTGAGTTCTGGAACTGACCTCAGAGAATTATTGCCATTAATTGTGTTGGGATTGTAGGAGGCCACGCATGACAGTCACCCTTGAAACCTGAGATTGGGCCCTGGGTGGCTTTCCACAGAGCACTGAGAATCTCAACCAGGATATCACATGATTTTATTCTGAAAGACTTGGCAGCCATAGTTAAGAGTCAAAACACACATGGACCTCACATTTTAGACCTCAATGGGCCTGTCTGCATATGACATTTTGACCACTCTTTGGAAAGCCTTGCCTGTGAGAGTTCTCCAGAGCTTTCATTGAAATGAGCTTCCTCACCATTTAATGGTTCTTGGATGAATGAAAACCCCAAAGTGCCTCCAACTTCATTCTTGAACAATGGATAGATAAATACCATGAAATTTTTGAAATTCCCAATGACCAGGTGGCACTGGAGAACCATTGGATGTCCTATTGCTGCTCATGAGTGTACCAGACAGTGCCTTGATTGACTGGAGTTCTTGAAAATGGTGTGGAACACAGATGCCAGTAAGTTGGAGCCTGCTGAGTAGTGGGCCTAGAGCAGTGGTGTGCAGTTGTCTGATAACATATTTGTGGTGTGGCCATGTGGGTGTGTCATTGGCTTCCAAATGGCTTGTGACTGACTTGGTGCAGCCAGCAGAAAATTATATGAAAAGGCATCTGGTTAAATGGACAGGTTTCAGGGCAATGTTCAGAATCAGGTTGCTATGGTCAAGGGAGCAAGAAATGTGGGATAGAAGCCTGGTTGGTGCATTCTCCTGAAGTCCCTGACCCACCACACCTTACAGGACTCCCACCAGCACTGTGACCCATTTAAAATCCTTGTATGTTGTGAAGCAAATACAAAACACCCAGTGCAGCAGCAAGAAACACCACGAAAATTGGAGAATGACCAAATGGCTTCAAAGTCCACACAGGGAGACACTTAGCCCCCAGTGGCCACAGTTTATCTACAAAGAGAGAATTCATCACTGCTTCCTCATGTTCATTAGAAAATAAGAAACCATATCCTCCAGGTCACATAGATGCAGACCCAGCTTTGATGGTCTCCGTACACAGGGAGCTAAAGCTCCTGACAACAACATATTTTTCAAGTGTCCAACCTCAGAGGCAGTTTCTCAAGAAGTCTTAATGCCAGCATAACTCCATGTTTGTGGAGTGTTTACACTGTCCCTTACTTTTGGAAACTCCTCTACCACCTCCAAGGTTGTGAACTCCTGAACATTTTCCATTCCAGGTATGTATTCACAGATTTTCTAACTCTTCTTCTCTAATTGTGTCTTACTAGGGGCGAAGATATTGTCAAGGCATTGTTCTGGATGATAGTGGGAATTTTTTGTAGCACATATTTGCATACACATTGGATTTATTTTCCTATTTTCCATTTGAAATACTGAATAACTGACACTAACCCATACCCTAATAGACTCTTACTACTAATCCTAATATGATGGAGTAAAATAACCCAAACAGAATAGAAATGCAAGCATTTCAGAGGAGGCATGGTGTATAGTTAGACTTGGCTTTTGCATGATAAAGTGTAGGTGTTATAATTCAAGTTAATTTTTAATTGAAATAGTTCCATGGGTACTTAAAGTAAACAAATATGTGAATTCCTCTCTCCCTTTCTCTGTAGCCTATTCAGCACATGTATTTTTATATGCACATATAGAATTCTACCTGGTACCACAGGTACACTCTTGTGAGGTGGCTGACTTGGCAGATAGAAATTGTGAGAATAGATCACTCCGCCTAAACGCTGTTGAAACTGAAATTTCAAACTATGGGTGAGCTTCCTAGTTGAACAACATTATACATAAATCCATGTTCAGTAAAATGAATATTTTTGGATCTGTGGATGATATATATTTCATGGTGAATTTCGATTGGCATATGTATTACTAATTTTTAATGTCTCTCTGTGTGTGTGTGTGTGTGTGTGTGTGTGTGTGTATATATATATATATATATATATATATATATATATACACACACACACACACACACTAAATTTTTTTAAAATATAAAATATATGTGTCTTATTATACACTCCCTAAATTCATTCATATTCATGTATGTGGATTTAGAGTTAACAATTCACAAGATTATTCACGGAAATATTCATCCACCTGAAATACATATTTTTTCCTAGAAATGAAAAATAACTTCAGTGAATGGTGGATACAAATCCTAATATTTCTACAATAATTGATCCAGTTTGTCATCAATGCAAGTAGATTCCTATGGGACATGATGTGTATTTTGATGTTCATTTTTATTCACCACTGGTATGTTACAATTTCTTCAGTTTATGCACATTATAGGATATATATTTCATCCATACGTTAGCAAAATTATAGGCATTTGTTTCACTTTCAATCATTTTCTGCTTTAGAACACATGTAATCCTCCATGTTTCTTGACTGGTTTTTTCATGAGACTTCATTCCAAACATATTATTTTCGATTTCCATAATCAAATTTGAAGCAAAACTCACACACCCTTCATGATAAAGTATAACCCTAATATTACTATTAGATGTATAACTGGTTGGAATGAATGATTGTATATCAATATAAGATTTCTTATATATTTTCAGATATCAAATCAATCCATTATTTAAAGTGGAACCAGTTATATTATTTATTCACACTATTGTCTATTCATGCATTGTCTCTATATTCATAGACACAGAGTACACCTCTTTGTAAACCCAATACTAATTTATACGTCTTCAAAATTTTGCTCCCAGTAATGGTGGAAGAAATACTCATGTCATCTGATCTACATATACATTTTATCAGAGTAATATTCTGGACACAAAAAGAAATGGTCACACTTATGTTTGCACGAAAGCCTAAATGTAAAGTGAACATGGATTACTAAAACCATCCATATCAAGTTTGGCTAATGCTCTCAAAATTCAATACTATTTGTGACAACATATTTGTTTCTTGCTAAGATTATATATTCAAACTCAACCCTGTTGAAAATATCTAATCCTATCTCTCACTTTATACTTTTCCTGATTTCATAATGTCTCTATTTATATCAGCTTTCCTACATACTTTCCGCAGTTCATCATTGTGACTGACTCTTCAATTGTGCTGACACTTACATTCACACTCTAATCCAAACCCTATTGCTAAGGAACTTTTGTTCCAAATCCTATACTCACTCTTCTTCTTAAACCTACTGACTATCTTCCTAATCCTACCCATTATCCCTTTTTGACTGGATGTTCTCTTATACATTCAATAATCCAAGGTACAGGGTCTAATGCCATTGTATATCGATCTATCTCAGACATCTGTGCAGAACATAATTCAACGCTAAGTATCACAATCAAGGGCCCATCCCCATTCTGCGCTTCAAATCTTACTTAGATTTCTGTTTTCATACATATATTTCACCTATATATACTTATAAATGTCGCAGGTTCCCAGTACCATTATTCATCCAGCAGAATGATTCCTAATTCAAATTGAACATATTATTAACCCTAACCATACACTGTTCCCTCAATCTAACTTTACAGAAGAGCAGGGACAGAGTTGGTCTTACAATACAGGAATGTAGGGGATCTTCCACCTCCTGAGAACCTCAAGGTCCATGCAGAAATGATCCCTGGAGAAGATGTAGACAACTATGAAGGACCTGAGAGAGCAAAAGTCAGCTTCCATGGAAAACAACCTGGTCAGGATGAAGGGTTGTTTATGAATCAGCCTCTCTCTTCTTAATGTAGAGGAGATGGACCAAACCAGGTTGGTGTGGAGAGCTGTTCCTAGGTGCCTATGGTTGATATACCATTCTACCTTGTGAAAGTGTCACAGAAAGTAGGGGCAGCCTCCATCTCATGGTAGTCTTGGAAGCAACTGTTAGGACAAAGTGGTTACCAAGGCAGTGATCTGATTCAGTTCCTTAAGGAAGTGACCTCACCTCACTTCTTTGTTGATGGAACTCTCTGAACTTGGTATCCAAGAAGCCAGGCACCAAGAGGCAGTCCCAGTCTTAGTGGTCTCACTTGTTTGGACTTACCAAGGACAGAGTCAGTCATTCTTGCTACCTACTGATGTGAGGACGGCCATAACCAGGAAAGCTCTGAAGAGGGGCTTTTCCTGAGAAAGTAGGTAGTGGCTCACTGCTGGCTCCTGACAACTTCACAGAGTTGGCCAAGGAGACCAGATCTGAGACAGGACAGGCCATTTCATTGGAACATAGTATGGCCCACCAGTCAGAGGACACTCCGGATAGTCACAGACCTACATGGGGGAAGGAGGTGTCTTTGTGGGTGTGGGTGTGGGTTTGTGGTTTTGTCTCATATTCTGAGAATAGGTAGGAATGGCGGTTTGTTTGGTTTGGAGGGAACTGTTTCTAGTAAGTCATTTGACAAGGCGAGTGTTTCTATGTCTGTTTATACCACTGTGTCCCTGGTTGTAGACATTAGAAAAGAAAATGCATCAATTGGTGAGTCCTGTCTAGTAGAAAGCTTCTCAGCTTTCATCCTGCACAATTCATGAATGGACTGTGGCATGACTTATCGATGGGGAACACCTGCTAACTTCTTAAGTTCCTGTTTTCTTCCTGAATTGTGTGCACTCTCCAGAATAGGCTCATAGTTTTGTGTCAAATATATGTACCACCTCAAATCTCTGTGACATGGCCATGTACTGGATAGCTGAAGGGAATGGCGAGCATCTCAGAAAGCTCAGATATCAGTGAGACCAGGAATGCCTCATTGGAAAAACTCTGCTTTGGACATTTTGCTTACCGATTCTTCTCTTGCCCTGAAAGTCAGGAAGGTCTTTGCATCAGGTGTGTCATGTGGGAGTGTTTTGGTTTTAATTGTGGTCATTTTTGTGGCCGTTGGAAGACATGGCTATGTCCACCTGGGCTTGAACCCTTATGTGATTCCCCTTAGAGACTGAGTTCTGGAACTGACCTCAAAGAAGTATTGCCATGTATTGTGTTGGGATTTTAGGAGGCCACGCATGAGAGTCGCCCTTGGAAACTGAGATCTAGGCCCAGGGAGGCTTTCCGAAGAGCACTGGAAATCTCAGGAAGGACATCACATGATTTTATTCTTAAAACTTGGCAGCCATCGTTGCAAGTCAAAACACACATGGACCTCACATTGTAGACCTCAAATGCCTGGCTTAATGTGACATTTTAGCCTGTCTTTGGGAAGCCTTGCCTGTTAGAATTCTCCAGAGCTTTCATTGAAATGAGCTTCTTCTCCATTTAATGGTTCCTGAATAAATTGAAACCCACAGTGCCTTCAACTTCATCCATGAAAAATGCCTAGATAAATATCATTAAAGTTTGGAAATTCCCATCACCTGGTGGCACTGGAGAACCTTTAGGTGTCCTATTACTGATCATGAATGTACCAGACAGTGCCTTGATTGACTGGGTTTCATGAAAATGGTGTAGAACAGAGATGCCAGTAACTTGGAGCCTGATGAGTAGTCGGCCTAGAGCAGTGGTGTGCAGGTGTGTGTTAAAACATCTGTGGTGGGCTGATGTGGATATGCCATTGGCTTTCAAATGCCTTGTGACTGATATAGTGCAGCCCCCATACCCTTGTATGTAAAGGCATCTTGTTATATGGACAGGTTGAAGGGCAATGTTTAGAATCAGATTGCTGTGGTCAAGGGGGCAAGCTATGTGGGATATAAGCCAGGTTGGTGCATTCTCCTGCAGACCCTTACCCACCACACATGACAGAACTCCCTCCATCACTGTGTCCCAGTTGAACTTCTCGTATTTTGTGAAGCAAATACCAAACTCCCAGTGCAGCTGCAAGAAACACCACGAAAAGTGGAGGATGACCAAATGGCTTCACAGTCCACACTGCAAGACACTTAGCGCCCAGTGGCAACAGTTTACCTATAAAGAGAGAATTCAGCCCTACTGCTTCATGTTCATAGGAAAAAAAGAAACCATGTCCTCCAGGTCATATAGATGCAGACCCAGCTTTGATGGTCTCACTACAAAGGAAGCTAAAGCTCCTGTCATCAACATATATTTCAGGTGCCCAATCTCAGAGGCAGTTTCTCAAGAAGTCTTTAGGCCAGCAGAGCTCCATGTTTTTGGAGTTTTTACCCTGTCCTTTACTTTTGGAAACTCCTCTACAACCTCGAAGGTTGTGAACTCCTGAGCATTTTCCATTACCGATATGTATTCACAGATTTCTAACTCTTCTCCTCTAATTATGTCTTACTTGGAGTGAAGGAAATGTCAAGGCATTGTTCTGAATGAGAGTGGGAAGATTTTTGGGTAGCACATATTTGCCTACACATTGGATTCATTTTCGAATTTTCCATTCGAAATACTGAATCCCTGACTGTCAGGGGTAGAAGGAATTCTTCTTCAAAGAACAGCCTGACACTTACAAGAAACAGCCCCCAGGAGACATCCTGTCTGGAAGACATCCTGTAGCCATATATGTCCCTGAGACATCCTGTGGCCATCTTTCTTCCAGAAACATCCTGAAGTTATCTCACCTTGTGAAGACATCCAGGAACTGCTGATAATAGAGCTTTTCCATATCCAGCATATTAATACCCATGTGTGAACAATAAAATTTTGCAGCTTGATCAGAACTCCTGTGTTGCTCTCATCTCTCATGCCTCTTGTCCCTTCATTCCTCCCCATCTAGGTTCGCTGACCACGTTGATGTGTCCTGCCGGCCGGGACATCTGGCACCCACCGACTGGGGCTCAAGCCTTTGACTGAGGGGGAACCCCTTCCTCCTGGAAGACTTGGTCAAGAGGAGCTCACGATCGCCTCAGCAGACACCACCCGGAGACATATCCAGGAGGAAGGTGGGGATGATGCACGGTGAGTGACGCACCATGTGACAAGCAGTATCGTCACATGATTTTTTTATTTCAGGCCTCAAGGAGTCCTTCAAGACATGAGGGGCACATGTTAAGAAAAAGGACTTAAAATTTTTCTTTTCATACATAGAAGAATTGTGTCCATGGTTTCCTCTTGAAGGGACCATTGATGGCAAAAATGGCTTAGAGTAGGAGACTGTTTAAAAGATTATTATGAATCATTTGGCCCAGAAAAAAATGCCAGTTCCCACCTTTTCTTACTGGAACTTAATTAATGAAATTCTTAAAAGTTTTCGCTTTGACAATGGTACCTTACAACTTGTCAGGATTGGGGAAGAGATTATGCAAAAGACCTCTCGTCCCCCCTCTGCATGCCCATCATTAGTATAGACATAGAACCTTCTCAGTCTTCCCAGGACCCTGAGAACCTTCCTGGTCCCCCTCAAAATACGACCCTAATTAATAAGGCTCCAATGATTAAAAACCACCTTTATCCAGTTTTAAATCCCAGAGACACATTGACCCCTGGGGAGGACGCTATCTTGGAGAAGGAAGCACCTCTCTAACATTCAGAACACCCGCGACCTCTCAGGACCGTGCCACAGCCTATAGGATTTACCAAGCGAAGGTGAAAGCACCTATGTAAAACATCTTGCCTTTGAAAATGCTAACCCAGCATGTCAGAATGTTCTTCAACCACATAAGAATAAAGGGAAACTTTCTGAAGTTATTAGACTCTGTGCAGACGTGGGTGCAGCCCATGCCATGGGTCTGGCTTTAGGGACCGCCTTTACCAAGGCCTTTCACAATCCTGGCTCACGTACTTGCTTTACTTGTAAACAACCTGGCCATTTTGCATGTGAGTGTCCCACAGGCAAACAAAGCCTAGGAATAGCGTCTCCTCAAACTGGGGCTTAACCGCCCCCAGCTACCCTTTTCCATAGAAGTGGTAAAGGTCATCACTGGGCCAGTGAGTGTAGATCTAAGACAAATGCCCTCACACAGCCTATTTCTTCCTACTTCTCGGGAAACTCCCTGCGGGGCCAGCCCCCGGCCACAACATCCCCCACGACAAACACAGGAGCAATAAAGTTTGTTCCCTCCTAAACTCCCAACCTACCACAAAATCCTTCTCCACAATTGCCTCCCTCCAACTAGCCACCCCAGGCAGCACAAAATTGGACCTCTGTGCTGCCACAAATACAATATTAGACCCAATGCAAGGGCCCCAGATAATACCCAATGAAATTATGGGTCCCCCTCCATCTCATACATGTGCCCTTAATCTTGGAAGAGCCTCCACTACCATACAAGGTGTTCAGGTCTTCGTTGGCATTAATGATAATGATTTCACTGGAGAAATAAAAATACTGGCCACTGCTATTAATGGAGTTGCCGCCATCCCAGCAGGAACAAGACTTGCACAATTAATTCTCCTTCCCTTGGATTCAGGAGGCATTTCCAAAACCCAAACCTACCTCGGGGGACTGCCTTCTTGGGCTTCTCTGATGTGTATTGGGTTCAGCCCATTTCTCACAATAGACCCACCCTTACCTTACTTACTGAAGGAAAGGAATTCCAAGGAGTTCTAGATATTGGAGCTGATGCCACAATTATTTCTCAAAAATACAAGCCATCAGGTTAGCCCCTCACTCCATCCTTGACTGACCTTAAAGGGATAGGAAAATAAAAAAATCCTCTGGTCAGCTCTAGGTCTATTAGCTGCACTTATAAAGATGGTAATAAGTCAACTGTCACTCCTTTCGTTGATTCTGACCTCCCTGTTAACGTATAGGGAGGAGATATTTTGAGTTATTGGAAGTTATTCTCGCCAGTCCCAATTCCATGGTGACTCATCAAATGCTTCCTATGAATTTTGTTCCTGGTACAGGCCTGGGGATACTGAAACAAGGACTGGTGGAGGCTATACAACCCATACAAAAACAAATACATGTGGACTTGTGTATTCAGATTTTTAGTGTCAGTCCCTGACCCTCCTGTACCCCATGCAGATAAAATTATTTGGGAGACTCAGACTCCTGTGTTGGTGGATCAGTGGCCCCTTACCCAAGAAAAATTGGAGGCTGCCTCCACGTTAGTGCAGGAACAGCTTGCAGCCGGCCATGTAAAGCCCTCAACCTCATCATGGATTACTCCTATTTTTATTATCAAGAAAAAATCAGGCAAGTGGTGCCTTTTACAATATTTGTGTGCCATTAATAAAGTTATGCGCCCGATGGGAGCACTACAGCCAGGCATTCCCACACCAGTGGCGATTCCAAAAAACTATTGTAAAATGGTTATTGACTTAAAAGATTGCTTTTTTACCATCTTTTTACATCCTGAGGATAGACCCTATTTTGCCTTTAGTCTCCCTCACATTAATTTTCAGGGCCCTATGCAGAGATTTCAATGGAAGGTTCTTCCCCAAGGTATGGCCAACAGCTCTAGTCTTTGAAAAAAACACGTTGCTCAAGCAGTAGACCCTGTGAGAGAGCGATGAGCACAAAATTATATTTTACATTATATGGATGATTTGTTAATTGCTGCACCTAATACCCATGACCTTAATAATTGTTACTTGGACTTTTACAAAACCTCACTACCTTGGGACTACAGATAGCTCCAGATAAGTTTCAAACACAGGACCCTTATACCTATTTGGGCCTTAAACTTCAAGATAATCAGATCCAAATTCCTAAAATACAAATATGTGTTTACCATCTTCACACACTTAATGATTTTCAAATATTACTGGGGGATATTCAATTGCTAGGAACATATTTAAAATTACCCACTTGTGTACTTTTGCCCCTTAATGATATTTTGATAGGTGATTCCCACCCCTCCTCCCCTCAAAAGCTTACTCCCGAGGCATGACATGCATTAAACCAAGCCACAGAAGCCATTGCCCAAAAGTTTGTTACACAAATTTCTTATAACCTTCCTCTGGTTCTGGTTATTTTCCACACTCCTCATACACCCACAGGAATATTTTGGCAGCGAGATCCACATTTTAAAAATAAAGGCTGCCCCTTGCTTTTGGTCCTTGTATCCACCACATCCTCCAAGGTTATTACTGTTTATCTTGCTCAGGTAGCTTCTCTTATTTTTGAAGGTCGTTTGCTTTCTCGACAACATTTTGGCAAAGACCCTGATAATATTTTAATTCCATATACTAAGGACCAAACCCTTACTACAATTTTTACTAGAGACATGGATCAATGGGGTATTGCCCTATCAGGCTTTTTGGGAACAATTCATAACCACATCCCCAATGACCCCGTTTTAAATTTTGTCCAGTTACATTCATTTATTTTTCCCAAAATTACTCAAAAGGCTCCCATTCCTCAAGAACTTACTGTCTTTACAGATGGTTCCAGTAATGGCCGTGCAGTCTTTGTTGTCAATAACAAGCCTACCACCTTTGATACTGTCTATCAGTCAGCTCAGTTTGTGGAATTGTTCACCATAACACAAGTTTTCATAAAGTTTTTTTGATAATCTTGTTAATATTTATACAGACAGTGCCTACATTGCTCTTTCTGTGCCCCTGCTGGAGATTTCACCAACCATTATGGCTTCTTCCAATTCCCCCTTTCTGTTTCACCAGCTTCAGCAGCTAATTCAGGCCAGAAAACATGCATTTTCCTTAGGACACATCATGACACACTCTGACCTTCTGAGCCCTCTAACACAAGGTAATGCCCAAGCTGATGCAGCAACACGTTCCATCTTTCCAATTTTTGTTGGCTCCATTCAAAAGGCTATGGAGTTACAAAATCTTCACCATCTAAATTCCCAGAGCCATCGATTACTTTGGAAAATTACCAGGCAACATGCATGAGAAATAGTAAAAGCATGCCCTGGTTGCACTGTCTCCCTCCCCATTCAACACTTGGGAGTTAACCCCCGAGGATTACAGCCCAATCAGGTTTAGCAAATGGATGTTATTCATTTTCCTGAATTTTGAAAAACCAAATATATATACGTTTCTATAGATACCTTCAGTGGCTTTAGTTTTGCATCACCACATTCTGGAGAGGCTACCAAAGATGTCCTTTCTCATCTTGTTTCAGCCTTTTTTGTAATGGGTAAACCAATACATATTAAAAAAGATAAATGTCCTGCATATACCAGTGCCAAGTTTAAACAGTTTTGTGCTACCTTGCAATTTTGTCATACTACTGAAATTCCATACAACTCTCAGGGCCAAGGCATGTGGAACTTGCCCAGCTTAGCTTAAAGACTTGGCTATCCCGTCTTAAGGCTTCCGCCCTTGTATTTACCACTCCCAGGGATCGCCTTAACCATGCATTATTTGCCCTTATTTTTCTTACCTTAGACAGTGAAGGCCATTTGGCCACAGACAGACACTGGCATCCTTCGTCCAATTCTGTTCGCTCGCCTGTTATGTGGTGCAATCCCATTACAAATAAATGAAAACGCCCAGATCCTATCCTCATCAGGGGATGAGGCTCAGCTTGTGTTTTGGACCAAGAGCAAGCATCCCCAAGATGGTTACCAGAATGCCTGGTTAAACAGGTAAATTACTTACCTCAACCCAGGGACGGAGGCCCTCCCCCTGAGGACAAATTTTCCTCCATTTCAGATACAGCCAACAATCTGTGTGAGGATCCTGCTTAAGGCACTTCTGCTGAACAGGTTTGAACACGGAGACCTTGGACCTCCAATTTCCAACATCATGGAGTACCTTTTTGCCCCCCCCCCCCGTGAATGCAAAGGAGGATTTTGGACTGAGGCTCCCACTAGTTGGACCCAGACTGCTGACTGCATGACTAAGGTGACTTACCTCCGTGCCAAGGTTGACCATAATCTCGGAGGAGTTCATCAGCCTAAATGGGAATGTGTTAACAAGCCAAAGATTATTCCCCCTAGTACAAGTAAAGCTCTCCAAAATTGTTCTGCAACTTGTACGCATACCCAGGCGATGCATGTCTCTTGTAATGTGTCGGCTTCACTTTGTGTTAATAAACAGGGAGAACAATTTTTTGAAGCCTCCCTAACTAAAACTCATGCAGCAGGGGGACCACTATTCATTATACCCCCATTCTCTTTGACCATGGAGGAGATGGCAAATACACCAAGCTACAGTCAGCTGGGTGCCAAGGCACTGTCGGAAAAGGTTCCTACTGGCCCATTAAGGCCCCTACAGGGGTCTCTGATGGTGGAGGACCCACTTATTCTGTCAAGCATCCTCAGATAATCAAACTTTTGAAACCCCAAATCCCTGAGCTCACATATCATCCCTTAATGTAGCCTAAATCCCAGTTCCCAGGTTTAGATACCAATACATTAGATATTTTGCAAACTGCATTCTCCTAGCTTAATAATTCGAACCCCACCCTTGCTGGTGATTGCTGGCTCTGCATGACAGCAGGGGCAATCATGCCTATGGCAGTTCCTATTAATTCTATCATGGACAATGATAATACATGCCAACCCGGATTTCCCTTTAAAGTACAGCCTATAGGCACTTTTACATTATTTCTTTTAGGCGCGATGCAGAATAATACCTATGATACTGATGTTCGACTTACTTCCTTTGGAAATTGCTCAACAGTATAAAATTATTCCTCACCCACCCCATCTCTTTGTTCCTCCAATGGCACAGTTTTTATGTGTGGAGGAAACTCGGCCTTCCCACGCTTCCAGCGAATTGGACCATTGGTTGTGTTCTTGCTTTATTACTCCCTGATATAACTATTGTCCCAGGAGATGAACCTCTACCAATTTCTAGCCTAGACACTTTAGTCAAAAGACATAGGTGGGCAATACAGGCTTTACCACTCATTGCCAGCCTTGGAATATCAGCTGCTGTGGGCACAGGTACAGTGGCTTAGGCACGGCTATTCACTCTTACCATCGCCTGTCTCAACAACTTATAAATTATGTACAAACTTTATCAGGAACCTTTAAAGATTTGCAGGACCAAATAAATTCCCTGGCAGAAGTGTTCCTTCAAAACAGACGGGGCTTAGATTTGCTGACAGCTAACCAGGGAGGTATTTGCTTAGCCTTAGGGGAACGATGCTGCTTTTATGCCAATAAATCAGGCATAGTACGCATTAAAATTAAGCAGCTTCAAGAAGATCCAGAAAAGAGACAAAGGGAACTATTTGAAAATCCCCTCTGGATTGGGCATAATGGTTTTCTACCCTACCTTCTTCCCCTATTAGTCCCTTTGTTGGGTTTACTTTTAATGGTGTCCATAGGCCCCTGCATTATAAAGAGGCTGGTACAATTTATTAAAGAACAGATTAATATTTTGGTTTCTAAGCCCATACAGGTCCACTATCATGGTCTGGAGATGGAAGACAGCACTGCCCACATTTAAAAGAATGTTCAACCCTTCTCACAGGCTTATTAAGTTTACATCCCCACAGATCTCTCTTTCTTACAGAAAACTATAAGTAACAGCTCTGAGCAACCATCTTCTACCCTTGCAATAAGGGTTTGTTCTCCATGGGCCCCTCCGCTTGGGGGAGGACACACCCTTGGAATGAGCACGTTAGGCCATAATAACGGAGGGTCCAGGAAGGACTGCAGGAGGATGGATCCACGGATCCCCAAACACAAGACCTCTGAATGACACGCTCTGGTGCATGGCGGTTGGCATGCTATCCCCTCAAAGACGTCTCCTCCAAAAACATGCCAAAGCCAACACGAAATCTCCTAGGAAAGATGCTCGCTCAAATCAGGAGATATTCTAAGGCATTCTAGAGAAACAGAGCCACTATCACCCCCTAAATCCATGGCCTGTAAGGTATGGTCGAATATTTTATATAACAAAAGGGGAGATGTCAGGGGCTACAAGGAAGTTCTCCTTCAAAAAATAGACTGACACAAGAAACATCCCCCTGGGACACAACCTGCCTGGGAAACATCCCACAGCCATCTATCTCCTTTTGACATCCGGCTACCATCTGTCTACCTGAAACATCCTGAGGTTATCTCACCCTGTGAAGACATCCAGCAACTGCCGATAAGAGAGCTTTCCCATCCGCAGCATATAAATACCCTCTGAGAATAATAAAAGTTTGCAGCATGATCAGAACTCCTGTCTTGCTGTCATCTCTCGTGTCTCTTGTCCCTTCATTCCTCCCCAACTAGGATCGACACCCAAGTTGATGTGTCCTGCCAGCCGGGCCATCTGACACTAACCCATACCCTCCTAGACTCTGATGACAAATCCTAATATGATGGAGAAAAATAACCCAAACAGAATAGAAATACAAGCAGTTCAGAGGAGGCATGGTGTATAGTTGCACTTGCCTTTTGCATGATATAGGGTAGGTGTTATAAATCTAGTTAATTTTTAATTGAAATAGTTCTCCATGTGTTTTTAAAGTTAACAAATATGTGAATTCCTGTCTCCCTTTCTCTGTAGCCGATTCAGCACATGTATTTTTATATGCACATATAGAATCCTACCTGGTATCAGATGTACATTCTTGTGAGGTGGCTGACTTGGAAGATACAAATTGTGAGAAGAGATCACTCCTCCTAAATGCCGTTGGAACAGAAAATTCAACCTATGGGTGAGCCTCCTAGTAGAACAACATTATACATAAATCCATGTTCAGTAAATTAAATATTTTTGCATCTGTGGATGATATATACTTCATGATGAATTTCGATTGGCATATATATTGCTACATTTTATTGCCTGGGTGTGTGTGTTGTGTGTGTGTGTGTGTGGGTGTATATATATATATATATATATATATATATATATATATATATATATATACACTCTCCAAATATTTCAAAATATGAAATATATGTGTCTTACATATACTACCTAAATTCATTCATGTTCATGTATGTGGATTTATAATCAACTTTTCACAATATTATTCTCAGAAATATTCATCCACCTGAATTACATATTTGTTTTATAGTACTGAAAACTAACTTCAGTGAGTGGTGCATACAATCCTAATATTTCTACAGTAACTGACCCAGTTTAACATCAATGCAACTAGATTCCTCTTGGATATGATGTCTATGTTGAAGTTCATTTTATTCAACACTGGTACATTACTATTTGTTCAGTTTATACACATCATAGGATATATATTTCATCAACAACTTCAATAATTTATAGGATTTTGATTCACTTTCAATCATTTCCTGATTCAGAACACATGTATTCCTCCAGGTTACATGATTGTTTTTTCATGAGACTTCTTTCCAAACGCTTTTTTTTTCGATTTCCATAATCATTTTGAAGAAAAACTGACACACTCTTCATGATAAACCATAACCCTAATATTACCATTAGATGTATTTCTGGTTGGAATGAATGATTGCATATAAATATACGATTTTCTGTTTATTTTCAGATATCAATTCAATCGAATATTTAAAGTTGGAACAAGTTATAATATTTAATCACAGTATCGTCTATTCATAAATTATCTCTATGTTCATAGACACAGAGTAAATCTATTTGTAACCCCAATACTAATTTTTTCATCTTCAAAATGTTGCTCCCAGAAATGGTGGAAGAAATACTCATGTCACCTAATCTACATATACATTTTATCACAGTAATATTCTGGACACAAAAAGAAGAGGTCACACTTATGATTGTATCAAAGCCTAAATGAAAAGTGAGCATAGATTACTGAAAACATTCATGTCCAGTGTGCCTAATGCTCTCAAATGTCAATCCTATTGGTGACTACATATTTGTTTCTTCTTAAGACTATATTTTGAACCTCAACCCTGTTGCAAATGTCTAATCCTATCACTCAATTTATACTTTGCCTGATTTCCTAATGTCTCTATTGATGTCTGCTTACCTAAATATTTTCCCCAGTTCACCATTGTGACTGACCCTTCACGTGTGCTGACATTTACATTCACTCTCTACCCGATACACTATTGCTAAAGAACTTTTGGTCCAAATTCTGTACTCAGTCTTCTTCTGAAACTTATCGAATATCTTCCTAATCCTACCGACTATCCCTGTTCTAGTGGATGTTCACTTCTACATTCAATCATCCAAGGTACAAGGTCCTATGCCATTGATTATCGATTTATCTGAAACACCTGTGCAGAACGTATATCAAAGCTAAGTATCCCAATCAATAGCGCAATGCCCTTCTGGGCTTCAAATCTTACCTAGATTTTTGTTTTCATACTTATATTTCACCTATATATTCTTATAAATATCACAGGTTCCCAATACCATTATTCATCAATTAGAATAATTCCTAACCCAAATCAAACTTGTTATTAACCCTAACCATACACTGTTCCCTCAATCTAACTTTACAGAAGAGCAGGGACCAAGTTGGTCTTACAATACAGGAATGTAGAGAATCTTCCACCTGTTGTAAAACTCAAAGGTCCATGAAGAAGTGATCCCTGGAGAAGATGTAGGCAGCCATGAAGGACCTGAGAGAGCAAACGTCATCTTCCATTGCAAACAACCTGGTCAGGATGAAGGGTTGTGTCTGAATCAGCCTCTCTGTTCATAATGTAGAGAAGATGGACACAAACAGTCCTTTTTGGAGACCTGTTCCTGGGTGCCTATGGTTCATATACCATTCTAACTTGTGAAAGTGTCACAGGAAGTAGGAGAAGCCTCGATCTCATGGGACCCTTGGAAGCAACTGTTAGGACAAAGTGGTTGCCAAAGCAGTGACCTCATTCAGTTCCTGAAGGAAGTGACCTCACCTCACTTCCTTGGTCATGGAACTCTCGGTACTTGGGATCCAGGAAGCAAGGTACCAAGAGCCTGTCCCATTCCCAGTCCCAGTGGGCTCACTTGTTTGGATTTACCAAGGACAGAGTCAGTCTTTCATGGTACCTACAGATATGAGGATGGCCAACTGCCAGGAAAACTCAGAAGAGGGGCCTTTCCTGAGAAAGCAGATAGTGGCTCACCGCTGGCTCCTGACAAGTTCACAGAGTTGGTGTTTTCCGGGGAACATAAGTTGGCCCACCAGTCAGAATACACTCTGGATAGTCACAGACATACTTTGTAGAAGGTGGTGCCTCTGTGGTTGTCGGTGTGGGTTTGTGGTTTTGTCTCATGTTCTGAGAATAGGTAGGAAAGGCGGTTTGTTTGGTTTGGAGTGAACTGTTTATAGTAAGTCGTTTGGCAAGCAAGTGTTTCTATGTCTGTGTATCCCACTATGTGCATGGTTTTAGATATTAGAAAACTGAATGCATCAATTGTTGTCTCCTGTCTAGCAGAAAGCTTCCCAGCATTCATCCTGCCTAATTTATGAATGGATTTCAGCTTGCCTGATCGATGGGCAACATGTGGTATCTTCCAAAATTCCTGCATTCTTCATGAATTCTGGCTACTCTCCAGAATAGGCTCATGGTTTTGTGTCCAAGATATGTAGCAGTTCCAAGCCCTGTGACATGGCCATGTACTGGATAGCTAAAGGGAATGTCGAGCATCTCAGAAAACTCAGATATAAGTGTGACCATGATAGTCTCAGTGGAGAAACCCTGCTTTGGGCCTTTTGCTTACCTATTGTTCTGTTGCCCTGAATGTCAGGAAGGTCTTTGCCTCAAGACATCCGTTTGTGAAGCCTGAAGAAAACAGGTTCAAATGGAAATGAATGGACATCACCTGTGGATATTTGCTTAATTCCTTTGAAAATGGAAGTGTCTGAATCAGCCTCTTGGCCCTGTGTGAGGCCGTGGCTTAGATTCTCAACCCCTGAAGAATCTAAAGAAACATCACATGTGTGCATCCAAAACAAAAATGGCCAAAAGTGCAGTTATTGTGGATGAAGTCTCTCCCCATTCTCTGTAAGGTTCCTGACCTCCATCAAGTTAGAATAGGGATCCATTGGGCCAAATCATTTCTTCAAATCCCTAAATTGCTTGAGTTTTCCCGTGACTACAATTCACATAAAGAATCCAAACTGCACAGTCAATACGCCTCAAATTGGAGAAGCAGAGAAGTATTAACAGCAGGCCTATTTGAACACTCCTGGTTCACAGGAATGGTGTCCAGGCCACCCTGAATTTAGGCAAATTAGGGGCAAGAGAGATTATTTAGGAGACTGTCTTGGGCTTCGCCCCTCGTGGAAATTTCCAGCGATAGGTTTTGATGAGTGTCTATATAAAAGAACATGAGGGCCATGTGGGATTGTTTTGGTTTTAATTGTGGTTGTTAGTGTGGTGATTGGAAGAGATGACTGGGTCCACCTTGACATGAACTCTGGTGTTTTTCCCCTTAGAGACTGAGTTCTGGAACTGACCTCAGAAAAGTATTGCCATTAATTGTGTTGGGATTTTAGAAGGCCATGCATGAGAGTCGCCCTTGGAAACTGAGATCAAGGCCCAGGGTGGCTTTCAACAGAGCACTGGGAATCACAGCCAAGATATCACATAATTTTCTTCTGAAAGACTTGGCAGCCGTAGTTGAGAGTCAAAAGTCACATGGACATCACACTGTAGAACTCAATGGGCCTGGCTTCATTTGACCTTTTGGCCATTCTTTGGGAAGCATTGCCTGTGAGATTTCTCCAGAGCTTTCATTGAAATGAGCTTCGTCAACATTAATGGTTCTGGAATGAACTGAAACTCACAGTGCCTCCACCTTCATTGTTGAAATATGGCTAGAAAAATACCATGAAATTTTTGAAATTTCCATGACCAGCTGGCACAGGAGAACCTTTGGATTTCCTGTTGCTGATCATGAGTATAACAGACACTGCCTTGATTGACTGGTTTTAATGAAAATTGTGTAAAACAGAGATGCCAATAAGTTGGAGCCTGATTATTAGTGGGCCTAGAGCAGTGGTAGGCAGGTGTGTGATAAAACATCTGTGGTGGGGCCATGTGGATCTGCCATTGGCTTCCAAATGGCTTGTGACTGACATGATACAGCCAGCAGTCCCTTCTAAGTAAAGGCATCTTGTTATTTGGAGAGGTTTCAGGGCAATGTTCAGAATCGATTTGCTATCGTCAATGGGGCAAGCTATGTGATACAGAAGCATGGTTGGTGCATTCTCCTGCAGAAATTAAAATACCACACGTGACAGAACTCCCTCCTGCACTGTGTCCCAGTTGAACTCCGTGTATTTCATGAAGCAAATACCAAATTCCCATTGTAGCAGCAAGAAACACCATGAAAATTGGAGGATGAACAAATGGCTTCACAGTCCACACAGGGAGACACTTAGAACCCAGTGGCCACAGTTTACCTACAAAGATCAAATTCAGGACTGCTGCCTCATGTTCATTGGAAAATAAGAAACTATGTTTTACAGGTCACATAGGTGCAGACCCAGCTTTGATGATCTCACTACAAAGGAAGCTAAAGCTCCTGATAACAACATATGTTTCAAGTGACCAAACTCAGAGGCAATTTCTCAAGAAGTCTTTAGGCCAGCAGAGCTCCATGTTTGTGGAGTGTTCACCCTGTCCCTTACTTTTGGAAACTCCTCTACCACCTCCAAGGTAGTGAACTCCTTAGCATATTCCATTCCAGATAAGTATTCACAGATTTTCTAACTCTTCTCCTCTAATTATGTCTTACTTGGGGCGAAGATAATGTCAAGCCATTGTTCTGGAGGAGTGGGAAGATTTTGTGTAGCACATATTTGCATACACATTGGATTCATTTTCCAATTTTCCATTCGAAATACTGAATCCCTGACTCTAACCCCTACCCTACTAGACTCTGACTACTAATCGTAATATGATAGAGAATAAAAACTCAAACAGAATAGAAATACAAGCAGTTCAGAGGAGGCATGGTATATAGTTGGAATTGCCTTTTGCATTATATAGGTTAGAAGTTATAAATCTAGTCAATTTTTTGTTGAAATAGTTCTCCGTGTGTTTTGAAAGTTAACAAATATGTAAATTCCTGTCTCCCTTTCTCTGTAGCCTATTCAGCACATGTAATTTTATATGCACATATAGAATCGTACCTGGTATCACACGTACATTTTTGTGAGGTGACTGACTTGGCAAATACAAATTTTGAGAAGAGATCACTCCTCCTAAATGCTGTTGGAACTGAAAATTCAACCTATGGGTAAGCCTCCTAGTTGAACAACATTATACATAAATCCATGTTAAGTATATGAATATTTTTGGGTCTGTGGATGATATGTATTTCATGATGAATTTCAATTGACATATATATTGCTAGTTTTTAATGTCTGTGTGTGTGTGTGTGTATATGTATATATATATATATATATATATATATATATATATATATATATACTCTCCGGATTTTTCAAAATATGAAATATTTGTGTCTTATTATGCACTCCCTAAATTCATTCATATTCATGTATGTGGATTTATAATCCACTTTTTAAAAAATTAATCTCAGAAATATTCATCCACCTGAAATACATATTTTTTCCTAGTACTGAAACAGTTTTCAGTAAATGGTGCATCCATATCCTAATATTTCGGCATTGCAAGATGACTGTGAAGACAGTGTATCACACCCAGTGTACCCTGCCACTGCGCAGGTGAATAACGAGTTAGAACGATGAAAAACTATCTTGTTAGGATCTTACAGGAAAATGGGTGTTTACCGAAATCTAGAAGAATGATTTCCACCACCGAGGTCCGGTAATTGAGTCTCAAACACAAGCCACTTGTGCAACCGGAGATCCATTCTGATTTATCCGCGTGACCTGCCCCGTGTCTACAAATGGTGAGGCACCACCGAGAAGCGACCAGCAAGCAGGGAGAAACGTTGCTGCAGATTCTGTGGAATCCTGCTGGCTGAGCATCCACTGAGCCCCCAGCTGAATTTGGGATTTCAGACGGGAAAGTTAGCAGTACATTTCTATCCCCCAAAGTGGAAACTCCACAAAGGAAACCAGCAGCCACCATCTTGGAGAGCTGAAGTAACCACCACCACTCCCAGACAGATTGCAACAATAAAACAGGTGTGTGTTTCTCAGCTCATCTCACATACAGAGGAAAATTCGCATAAAATCTCTCCTAGGCTTTTGGGGGAGGGATAATCAGAGCAAGTCTGCATAAAGACTGGGGGAAAACTAGAGGCACCTGACCTTCATCTCCCCTTCCCATCAGCGGCAAAAATGAAACTTGTCTAGCCAGTGCGGGGCGAGGGGCAAGCGGAAAATATTAAAACAATAGAGTTCCAGGGTTCACAATAGACACCCTCCCCACCCAACAAACGGCAGACCCGGAGAACAGTTTGAGCTGCCGAGAAGCATCACTCAGGAGAAATCTGGTCTAGCAGGAGAAATCAGGACTAGCAGGATAAACCAGGGGACTAGAGGCCAGGCCCTCCTGACTGGGTGGCTGGAGAACGCCAGACCGCTGCCAGTGTGACTGGGCAACTGGAGACCACCTTCCTGCCGGCGCCAGCCCACCTGCTGACGGCATGTCTTGATGGCTGGAGAACGCTCGCCTGCCGACGACCGAACGCGCAACTGTGTGGCTAGAAATCACCCACCCGCCGGCGACAGCCCATCCGCTGCCCGCGCTACTGGGTGGCTAGAGACTGCCGGCATGCCAGCGACCGGGTGCTGAAACCAACAAGAGACAATCCAGTCCACCCCCCCAATTCGGACACTCCGGCAAGGAGCCTGGGGCCCACCACAGCAGAGAGGTGACATCACTGGAGCTCGGCTGTCAGAATTCCTTAACAGCGAAATCCACTTAAGCAGGCATAGTCTAGCAACACAAAGGAGAGAAAACAGAGATATATAAACCCATAACAAATCTATAGAAGAGAGCAGAAACACAGCAATCAAATAGAGCCAGAAAATAACGTGAACATCATGAAAAAACAAGGGGAAAAAAAGGTGTAGAAACAATGAAGGACAACTTAATACTACAGGAGAACCTAGAAGCATCAGAAACAGGGATAGGGAAAAAACTTAAGTCATACCTAACTCAGATGGAAAGGAATAATAGAGAAGACATGAGGCAGCAAGTCCAAGAAATAAAAGTATATTTTGAAAATGAATTAAACAACCAAATTCAAATGGCAAAGAACAAGGTTTACCAGGAGATAGAGATCTTTTAAAAAATCATACAGTAATTCTAGAAATGCAGGAAACTATAAACCAAATTAAAAACTCAAACAAGAATATTTCAAATAGACTAGATCAAGTAGAAGTCAGAACATCAGATAATGAAGACAAAGTTTGTCAACTTGAAAAGAATATAGTCAACACAGAAAACATGCTTAAATCCCATGAGCAACTATTCAAGAGATATGGGATGTCATAAAAAAACCAAAATTGGGAGTCATCGGGATAGAAGAAGGCATAGAGATTCAAACCAAAGGAATGGACAACATATTAAATGAAATAATTCTAGAAAACATCCCAGAGATGAAAGATGGAATGGATTGCCATATCCTGGAAGCCTACAGGACCTCAAACATTCAAAACCATAATAGACAAACTCCAAGACATATAATTATGAAGATAGCCAACATACAGAACAAGGAGAGAATATTAAAAGCTACGAGAGAAAGTAGGCAGATAACATTCAGGGGTAAACCAATTAGGTTAACAATTGATTTTTCATCACAGATTTGAAAGCGAGAAGATCTTTGAACAATGTATTTCAAACACTGAAAAATAATGGATTCCAACCAAGAATACTGTATCCAACAAAATTAAGCTTCAGATTTGACAATGAAATTAAGTCTTTCTTGATAAACAAAAGCTAAAAGAATTCGCAGACAGAACACCAGCACTGCAAAGCATTTTGAGCAAAATACTACAAGAAGAGGAATTGAAAAATAGTGCCCAAAACTAACAGTGGGAGGTATCTCAGTAAAGGGGTAAGAAAATAACCAAAAAGTAAAAACTACCCAAATTAAAATAAATAAATAAATAAACATGACTGGAAGTATAAATCATATTTCAATTGTAACCTTAAATGTTAAAAATCTAAACTCACCAATCAAGAGACATAGGCTAGTAACCTGGATCAAAAAAATAAATCCAACAAAATGCTGCCTTCAGGAGACTCTTTTGATAGGTAAAGACATACACAGGCTGAAAGTGAAAGGTTGGGAAAAATCTTACCACTCACATGGCCCTCGGAAGCAAGCAGGAGTGGCCATACTCATATCATATAAAATCAACTTCAAACCTACGTTAATCAAAAGGGATAAAGTAGGACACTATATATTGTTAAAAGGAACCATCCACCAACAAGACATAACAATTATCAATTGGTATGCACCAAACAATTGAGCTGCAACGCTTATAAAACAAACTCGCCTCAAGTTCAAGAGTCAAATAGACTACAACACAATAATTATGGGTTACTTCAACACACCGCTCTCGCCATTAGACAGATCCTCTATAAAAAACTGAATAAAGAAACTATAGAATTCAACAGCACAATCAATAACCTTGACTTAACCGACATATATAGAATATATCAACCATCATCAAGTGGATACACTTTATTCTCAGCAGCACATGGATCCTACTCCAAGTTAGACCATATATTATGCCATTGGGCAACTCTTAGTAAATATAAAGGCGTGGAGATAATACCATGCACCATATCTGATCATAATGGAATGAAACTGGAAATCAATGAGATTAGAAGGAAGGAAAAATCCTACATCACATCTAAAATGAACAATATTCTACTGAATGATCAATGGGTTACAGAAGACATAAAGGAGGAGATAAAAAAATTCTTAGAATCAAATGACAATACAGACACAACATACTGGAATCTATGGGACACAAAGAAGGCAGTTTTAAGAGGAAAATTCATTTCTTGGAGTTCTTTCCTCAAAAAAAGAATAAAACAACAAATAAATAAACTCACAGTACACATCAAAAACCTAGAAAAGGAAGAGCAAAACAACAGCAAATGTAGTAGAAGACAAGAAATAATTAAAATTGGAGCAGAAATCAATGAAACTGAAACAAACAAAAAAAAAACATTGAAAAAATTGATAAAACTAAAAGTTGATTCTTTGAAAAAATAAATAAGATTTACAGGCCCTTAGCCATGCTAAGGATGAGAAGAAGAGAGGGAACTCAAATTACTAACATACGGAATGAAAAAGGCAATATCACAACAGACAGTACACAAATACAGAAGATAATTAGAAAGTATTTTGAAATCCTATATTCCAATAAAATAGAAGATAGTTATAATATCGATAAATTTCTTAAGTCATACGATCTGCCCATATTCAGTCAAGAAGACACACACAATTTTAACAGACCAAAAACAAAGAAAGAAATGGAAGAAGCCATCAAAAGACTACCAATCAAAAAAAGCCCTGTACCTGATGGGTATACAGCGGAGTTCAACAAAACCTTCGAAGAAGAATTAATACCAATACTATTCAAGCTATATCAAGAAATGGAATAATAAGGAGCTCTTCCAAATTCATTCTCGGAGTCCAAAATCACCCTGATCCCAAAACCAGACAAAGACACCTCAAAAAAGAAAACTACAGACCAATATCTCTAATGAAGTTGGATGCAAAAATTCTCAATAAAATCCGTGTGAATTGAATACAAAAACATATCAAAATAGTTGTGCACCATGATCAAGTAGAATTCATCCCTGGAATGCAAGGCTGGTTCAATATACGGAAATCAATAAATGCTACTCACCACATCAATAGACTTAAGGACAAGAACCATATGATCATCTCGATAGATGTAGTAAAACATTCAACAAAGTTCAGCATCCCTTTATGTTCGAAACACTAGAAAAACTAGGGATAACAGGAACTTACCTCAACATTGTAAAAGCTATATATGCTAAACCTCAGGCTAGGATCATCCTAAATGGAGAAAACTGAAGGCATTCCCTCTGAAATCTGGAACAAGACAGGGATGCCCTCTATCACCACTTCTATTCAATTTAGTTCTTGAAATACTAGCCAGAGCAATTAGACAGACAAAAGAAATTAAAGGCATAAAAATAGGAAAAGAAGAACTTGAATTATCGCTATTTGTGGATGACATGGTAATATATTTAACAGACCCAAAAGGGTCTACAAAGAAACTGCTAGAGTTAATAAATGAAGGATATAAAACCAACACGCATAAATCAAAGGCATTTCTGTATATCAGCAACAAAACTTCTGAAATGGAAATGAGGAAAACCACTCCATTCAAAATATCCTCAAAGAAAATAAGATACTTGGAAATCAACCTAACAAAAGAGGTGAAAACCACAGAACCCTAAAGAGAGAGATAGAAAAAGATCTTAGAAGATGGAAAAATGTACCCTGTTCATGGATAGGCAGAACTAAATTCATCAAAATGGCGAAATTACCCAAAGTTCTCTACATGTTTAAAGCAATGCCAATCAAAATCCCAACGGCATTTCTTGTAGAAATGATAAAGCAATCATGAAATTCATATGGAAAAACAAAAGACACAGAATAGCAAAAGGAATTCTAAGCAGGAAGTGTGAATCGGGAGGTATAGCGATACTAGAGTTCAAACTTTACTACAAAGCAAGAGTAACAAAAACAGTGTGGTACTGGTACCAAAACAGGCAGGTGGACCAATGGTATAGAATGGAGGACAGAGAAACCAATCCAGAAAATTACAACTTTCTTATATTTGATAAAGTGGCTATAAACATGCAATGGATGAAGGATAGCATCTTCAACAAATGGTGCAGGGAAAATTAGAAATCCATGTGCAACAAAATGAAACTGAATCCCGTTCTCTCACCATGCACAAAAGTTAACTCAAAATAGATCAAGGAGCTAGATATCAAATCAGAGACACTGCGTCTCATAGAAGAAAAAGTTGGCTATGATCTATATACTGTGGGGTCGGGCTCCAAATTCTTTAATAAGACATCAATAGCCCAAGAGTTAATAACAAGAATAAACAAATGGGACTTACTTAAACTAAAAAGTTTTTTCTCAAGAAGAGAAACAATAAGAGAGGTAAATAGAGAGCCTACATCCTGGGAACAAATTTTTACCCCTCACACTTCAGATAGAGCCCTAATATCCAAAATATACAAAAAACTCAAAATATTAAACAATAAGATAACAAATAACCCAATCAACAAATGGGCCAAGGACCTAAACAGACACTTCACAGAGGAGGACATACAATCAATCAACAAGTACATGAAAAAATGCTCACCATCTCTAGCAGTCTGAGAAATGCAAATCAAAACCACCCTAAGATACCATCTGACTCCAGTAAGATCAGCAGCCATTATGAAGTTAAACAACAATAAGTGTTGGCGAGGATTTGGGGAAAAGGATACACTTGTACACTGCTGGTGGGACTGCAAATTGGTGAGGCCAATTTTGAAAGAAGTATGGATATTCCTGGAAAAGCTGGAAATGGATCCACCATTTGACCCAGCTATCACCCTTCTTGGAATGTTCTCTCAGGATCTTAAAATAGCATACTATAGGGATACTGCCACATCAATGATCATAGCAGCACAATTCACAATAGCTAGACTGTGGAACCAACTTAGATGCCCTTCAATAGATTAATAGATAAAAAAAATGTTGCATCTATACACAATGGAGTATTACACAGCACAAAAAATGACAAAATCATAGAATTTGCAGGGAAATGGATGGCATTAGAGCATATTATGCTAAGCGAAGCTAACCAATCCTTAAAAAACAAATGCCAAATGTCTTCTCTGTTATAAAGAGAGCAAATAAGAACAGAACAGGGAGGAAGAGCATGAGGAAAAGATTAACATTAAACAAAGACGAATGGGGGGAGAGAAAGGGAGAGAGAAGGGAAAGCTTATGAAAATTGTAGGAAACTCTCAATGTTACACAAAATTGCATATAAGATGTTGTGAGGGGAAGTGAGGGGGAAACAATAGAGAGAATTGAACAATAGCAGATGAGGTAGAGAGGGAAGATGGGAGGGGAGGAGAGGGTGGATAGTAGGGGATAGGAAAGGTAGCAGAATACAACAGTCACTAATATGCCATTATGTAAAAATGTGAATGTGTAACCGATGTGATTCTACAATTCGTATTTGGGGAAAAAATGGGAGTTCATAACCCAATTGAGTCAAATGTATGAAAGATGATATATCTTGAGCTTTGTAATGTTTTGAACAACCAATAAAAATAAATAAATAAATAAAGGTTTAAAATTTAGTGGGAAGAAATCAGCTAAAAATGGGTTCAGATGTATTCATTTTGCTATACAGAAACTTTGTTTTGTGAATATCACAAATTTATTTTACCAGAAAATGCACATAAATTGAGATTAAAGGATAATTCACCTAACTTCATGAAAAATTCATAGCATTTTCTACACTTTTCATATTTCATTTTTTTCGTGAATATTTTGTCATGGACAAGGTCTAGTCTTAGGCTATTCTTCCAGAATACTACCTCATCTGACAAGTTCGTATAATGTGTTGGATTGTTCTTTTCATCTTTTATTTAATAGTTTCTAGCTGATAATGTGTATTTTTTCTTATCTTTATTTGGACATACAAACCTAACTATATCTTTGCATTTTATGTTTTACTGGGGAAGAGACTCATCAAAAGCTCTTTGTTATATGTATCAACAATCAAACATCCAGAGCATACAATTATTCTTAATTTTGCATGAAAATAAATTTGTACCATTTTTCTTATAAAGATGTAGTATTATTAATAATGTCCCTACTGTAATAAGTAACTACTTACAAGAAGAATTAAACAATTGACTTTATATCAATTTTGAACATGAAAAGTACTAAAATAAGTATTTGGCAATTAATACACAATTGATAGAAATTGAAATCACAAGAAAGCCATTTAAAATGTCAGTGCATATGGTCCTTAAATAATAGGTTGTTCAAATAAAATTTCTCTAATTCATAAGAGTTAATATGCCACATTACAGCTTAATGTGATATAAAACTTTAAATTATCAGTATTGATAAATAAGAATGATACCTGTTTACTTAAATATGTTTATTTGATTTTCACTGTAAGATGTTAATTATGGAAGAATTGAGAATTAAGAAAGACTTGGTCTATATTATTTCTAACAGGAAAATCAAAGTACTTTTAAATATATATATATATATATATATATATATATATATATATATATATATATATATATATATAATATATGTAATGCATATGCATGAATATAGATACATATGTATAATAAATGTATTGTAATATATCTATCAGGTGATTATAATTTTTAAATTTTCTCAAGAAAAAGAATGACTATAAAAAACAGTCTTAAATTTAAATTTCATAGCATACTACTGTTTGTAATGACATGAGAGAAAAATAGATATGGAGGGGAAACCAAAAAGGAAGGGAGAGAAGGGGGAAAATGAGGAAGAAAGTGAGTAAAGAAGAGGGACATGAGTGTATGATGTTAAGATAGAAGTGGAGGGGCTGGGTTTGTGGCTCAGAGGTAACATGCTTATCTAGCATGTGTGAGGCACATGGTTCTATTCTCAGCACCACATACAAATAAACAAAATGAAGGTCAATCAACAACTGAAAAAATAAAAAAAGAAAAAAGAAGAAATATTACGAAAATTCCAAGCTTTGATGAATGTTAAATAAAAAAAAATATGTTACATAGCCTTATGTAATTTCTAGACTATCCAAAATAGTCACTAAATGTTAGATTATTAGTGCTATAACTAAAAATCCATTGATCTTTCCTCTACATTCTGTGGCATGCTAGTGCTAAAATAAATTGTATTATTAATTCCCCCCCAAATCCTAATATTTCTACAGTAACTGACCCAGTTGAACATCAATGCAAGTAGACTCTATGAGACATGATGTGTATTTTGACGTTCATTTTTATTCAACACTGGTACATTACTATCTTCAGTTTATGCACATCATAGCATATATGTTTCATCAAAATTTCTCAAATTTATAGGCATTTGTTTCACTTTCAATCACTTCCTGCTTGAGAACACATGTATTCCTCCATGTTTCATAACTGCTCTTTTCATGAGACTTCTTCCCAAAAACATTATTTTCGATTTCCATTATCACATTTGAAGCAAAACGCACAAACCCGTCACAATAAACCATAACACTAATATTACCATTAGATGTATAACTGGTTGGAATGAATGGTTGTATATCAATATAAGATTTCTTACTTAGTTTCAGATATCAATTCAATCCATTATTTAAAGTGGAACCAGTTATATTATTTATTCACAGTACAGTCTATTCACGAATTATCTCTATATTCATAGACACAGGTACACCTCTTTGTACCCCCAATACTAATTTATACGTCCTCAATATATAGCTCCCAGAAATGGTGGAAGAAATACCCATGTCACCTGATCTCCATATACATTTTATCACAGAAATATTCTGGACACAAAAAGCAAAGGTCACACTTATGATTGTACAAAACCTAAATGGAAATTGAACATGGATTACTAAAAACATCCATGTCCAGGTTGCCTAATGCTCTCAAATGAAAATCCTATTGGTGACTACATATTTGTTTCTTCCAAAGATTATATATTCAAACTCAAACATGTTGAAAATGTCTAATCCTGTCACTCACTTTATACTTTGCCTGATTTTGTAATGTCTCTATTGATATCTGCTTTCCTACATATTTTCCCCAGTTAATCATTGTGACTTCCTCATCACATGTGCTGATATTTACATTCACTCTCTTAGCGATACCCTAGTTCTAAAGAACTTTTGTTCCAAATCCTACACTCATTCTTCTTCCTAAACCTACCGACTATCTTCCTAATCCTACCGACTATCACTTTTTGACTGGATGTTCTCTTCTACATTCAATCATCGAAGGTGAAAGGTCCTATGCCATTGTATATCGATTTATCTGAAACATCTGTGCAGAATGTAATTCAACGCTAAGTATCCCAATCAAGGGACAAATGAAGTTCTGGGCTTCAAATCTTACTTAGATTTCTGTTTTCATACATATATTTCACCTCTATATTCTTATAAATATCACAGGTTCCCAATACCATTATTCATCCAGCAGAATGGTTCCTAACCCATATCGAACATGTTAATAACACTAATCATACACTGTTCCCTCAATCTAACTTTACTGAGGAGCAGCGACAGTGTTGGTCTTACAATACAGGAATGTATGGGATCTTCCACCTGCTGAGAACATCAAAGGTACATGCAGAAATGATCTCTGGAGAAGATGTAGGCAGCTATGAAGGACCTGAGAGAGCAAAAGACATCTCCATGGCAAAGAACCTGGTAGGATGAAGGAATGTGTCTGAATCAGCCTCACTCTTCTTAATGTAGAGTAGACCAAACCAGGCCTGTGTGGAAAGCTCTTCCCAGGTGCGTATGGTTGATATACCATTCTAACATATGAAAGTGTCACAGGAAGTAGGGGCAGCCTCCATCTCATGGGACCCTTGGAAGCAACTGTTAGGACAAAGTGGTTGCCAAGGCAGTTACCTCATTCAGTTCCTGAAAGATGTGACCACACCTCACTTCCTTGGTGATGAAAGTCTCTGAACTTGGGATCCAGGAAGCCAGGCACCCAGAGCCATTACCAATCCCAGTCCCAGTGGTCTCACTTGTTTGAATTTACCAAAGACAGAGTCAGTCTTTCTTCTTACCTGTTAAGGTCTGTAAACAAGTCAGATTGGCACCTGTTATTTTGCCAGAGAAATGTTAGAGTCTGTAAAAAAAGTCTGGATGGCGCCTGGCAAAATGCCAGAGGGAGTGGTTTGTGAAGTAACAAAAGCGAGCCATTAAGTGTGGAGATTCCTTATTGTTTGACTGCTGTATCTATTTCATGCTAATTAGATAGGCTGTGTAAAATGTATAAATACCGCTCTTATTCAACAATAATTGGCTTCCACTCCTGCTGCATCAGTCTACCCAAGTTGTTCGTCACCCCCCCGGTTATTTTGCCCAGCCAGCCGGGCTGCGGCACTTACCTACAGATGTGAGGATGGCCAAATGCCAGGGAAGCTCTGAAGATAATTCTTTTCTGATAAAGCAGGTATTGGCTCACTGCTGACTCCTGACTACTTCACAGAGTTAGCAAAGGAAAGCAGATTTGAGAGAGGACAAGCAATTTTGGGGAACATAGTATGGCCCACCAGTCAGAGGACACTCTGGATAGTCACAGACCAACTTGGAGGAAAGAGTTGCCTTTGTGGGTGTGGTTGTGGGTTTGTGTATTCCACTGTGTCTGTGGTTATAGACATTAGAAAAGAGAATGCATCAATGGAATTGTTCTGTCTAGTAGAAAGCTTCTCAGCATTCATCCTGCCAAATTTATGAATGGACTACGGCTTTCCTTATGAATGGGCAACACCTGCTATCTTCCTAGGTTCCTGTTTTCTTCCTGAATTCTGGCCACTCTCAAGAATAGGCTCATGGTTTTGTGTAAAAGATATGTACCACCTCCAAACTCTATAACATGGCCTTGTACTGGATAGCTGAAGGGAATGGAGAGGAACTCAGAAAACTCAGATATCAGTGTGACCAGTAAAGTGTCAGTGGAGAAACACTGATTTGGGCCTTTTGTTTACCTATTGTTCCGTTGCCCTGAATGTCTGGAAGGTCTTTGCCTCAGTCCACCCCTTTGTGAAACCTGAAGAAAACAGTTGTCTAATGGAAAATAATGAGCATCACCTGTGGCTCTTTGCTTAATTGCCGTGGAAAGGGATGTGTCTGAATCAGCCTCTTGGCCCTGTGTGAGGCTGTGACTTAGATTCTCACCACCTGATGAATCTAAGGAAAGATCTCATGTGTGCATCCAAAACCAAAATGGAAAAAGAGCAGTCTTGTGGATGAAGTCTCTCGCCTTCCTCTGTAAGGTTCCTGACTTCCATCAAGTGAGAATAGGTATCTTTGGTTCAAAAAGTTTTTCAAAGCCCTGCAGAGGCAAGCCCATAGGTGCTTGAATTTTCTCATAACTCCAATTCACATAAAGAATCTAAACCCCACAGACATAAGGCTCAAATTGGAGAAGCAGAGCAGTATTAATGGCAGGCCTAATTGATCACTCCTTGTTCACAGATAGGTTGTCAAGCCACCCTGACATTAGACAAATGAGGGTAGGGAGCATATTTTGGATACTGTCTTCAGCTGCACCCCTCATGGAAACTTCCAGCCAGAGGTTATGATGAGTGTCTATGTGGAAGTAGTTGAGAGCCATGTGGGAGTGTTTTGGTTTTAATTGTGGTCATTTGTTTGGCTGATGGAAGAGATGACTGGGTCCACCTTGGCTTGAACTCTGGTGTGAGTCTTCTTAGAGACTGAGTTCTGGAAATGACTGCAGAGATGTATTGCCATGAATTGTGTTGGGATTTTTGGAGGCCACACATGGTAGTGGCCTTTGGAAACTGAGATCTAGGCCCGGGGGGCTTCCCACAGAGCACTGGGAATCTGAGCCAGAATATCACATGATTTTATTCTGAAAGACTTGACAGCCATAGTTGAGAGTAAAAACACACATGGACCTCACATTGTAGACCTCAATGGGCCTGGCTTCATTTGATCTTTTGGCCACTCTTTGGGAAATCTTGCCTGTGAGAGTTCTCCAGATCTTTCATTGAAATGGGCTTTCTCACCTTTTAATGTTTCCAGAATGAATTAAATCCCACAGTGCCTCCAACCTCATCCTTGAAAAATGGCTAGATAAACATCATAAAAATTTGAAATTCCCATCACCTGGTGACACTGGATACACTTTGGATTTCCTGTTGCTCATCATGAGTGTACCAGACAGTGCCTTGATTGACTGGGTTTCATGAAAATGGTGTAGAACAATGATGCAAATAAGTTAAAGTCTGCTGAGTAGTGGGCCTAGAGCAGTGTTTTGCAGGTCTTTGATAAAACTTCTGTGGTGGGGTCATGTGGATCTGCCAAAAGGCTTGTAACTGACATGGTGCAGCCAGCAGACCCTTGTATGTAAAGGCATCTTGTTGAATGGAGAGGTTTCAGGGCAATGTTCAGAATCAGGTTGCTATGGTCAAGGGGGCAAGCTATGTGGGATAGAAGCCTGGTTGGTGCATTCTCCTGCAGACCCTGACACACAACACGTGACAGATCTCCCTCCAGCACTGTGACCCAGTTGAATTCCTTGTATTTCCTGAAGCCAATACCAAACTCCCAGTGCAGCAGCAAGGACACCATGAAAAGTGGAGGATGACCAAATGGCTTCACAGTCCACACGGGGCCACACTTAGCCTTCAGTGGCAAGAGTTTACTTACAAAGAGAGAATTTAGCCTTGCTGCCTCACGTTCTTTGGAAAATAAGAAACCATGTTCTGCAGGTCACATAGATGGAGACCCAGCTTTGGTGGTCTCACTAGAAAGGAAGCCATAGGTCCTGACTACAACATATACTTCAAGTGGCCAACCTCAGAGGCAGGTTCTCCAGAAGTCTTTAGGCTGGCAGATCTCCATATTTGTGCAGTATTTACCCTGTCCCTTACTTTTGGAAACTCCTCTACCACCTCCAATATTGTGAACTCGTAACCATGTTCCATTCCTGATATGTATTCACAGATTTTCTAAATCTTCTTCTTTTATTTTGTCTTACTTGGGGCAAAGATAGTGTCAAGGTATTGTTGTGAATGAGAGTAGGAAGATTTTGTGTAGCACATATTTGCATACACATTTGATTCATTTTCCTATTTTACATTCAAAATACTGAATCCCTGACACTAACCCATACCCTACTAGACTCTGACTACTAACCCTAATATGGTGGAGAGAAATAATGCAAACAGAAGTGAAATACAAACAGTTCAGAGGAGGCATGGTGTATAGTTGGATTTGCCTTTTGCATGATAAAGTGTAGGTGTTATAAATCTAGTCAATTTTTAATTAAAATAGTTCACCATGGGTTTTTGTAGTTAACAAATACGTGAATTCCTGTCTCCCTTTCTCTGTAGCCTATTCAGCACATGTATTTTTATATGCCCTTTCTCTGTAGCCTATTCAGCACATGTATTTTTATATGCACATATAGAATCCTACCTGGTATCACACGTACATTTTTGTGACTTGGCTGACTTGGAGATACAAATTGTGAGAAAAGATCACTCCTCCTAAAAGCAGTTGGAACTGAAAATTCAACCTATGTGTGAGCTTCCTAGGAGAACAACATTGTACATAAATCCATGCTCAGTAAAATAAATTATTTTGCATCTGTGGATGTTATATATTTCATGATGAATATTGATTGGCTTATATATTGGTACTTTTTAATATCTCTGTGTGGGTTTTGGGTGTGTGTTATATATATATATATATATATATATATATATATATATATATATATATATACACACTCTCAAGATTTTTCAAAATATGAAATATATGTGTCTTATATACACTACCGAAATTCATTCATGTTCATGTATGTGGATTTATAATAAAAATTTCACAAGATTATTCTCAGAAGTATTCATTTACCTGAACTACATATTTGTTTTCTAGTACTTAAAACTAACTTCAGTGAATGTGCATACAAATACTAATATTTCTACAGTAATTGACCCAGTTTAACATCAATGCAATTAGATTCCCATGGGACATGGTGTGTATTTTGATGTTCATTTTTATTCAACATTGGTTCGTTAATATTTCTTCAGTTCATGCACATCATAGGATATATATTTCATCCACAAATTCACAAATTTATAGGCATTTGTTTCTCTTTCAATCACTTACTGCTTCAGAACACATGTATTCCTCCAGGTTTCTTGACTGGTCTTTTAATGAGACTTCTTTCCAAACACATTATTTTCGATTTCTATAATCACTTTTGAAGCAAATCTCACACAATCTTTATAATAAAACATAACGCAATTATACAATTAGATGTGTAACTGGTTGGAATGAATGATTGTATATCAATATAAGTTTTTGTGTATATTTTCACATATCAATTCAATCCATTATTTAAAGTGGAAACAGTTATATTATTTATTCACAGTATTGTCAATTCATGCATTAATTCTATATTCATAGACACAGAGTACAAATCTTTGTACCGCCAATAATAATTTATACATCTTCAAAATATTGCTCTCAGAAATGGTATAAGAAATACTTATGTCACCCAATCTACATATACATTTTATCACAGTAATATTCTGGACCCAAAATGCAAAGGTCAAACATATGATTGTACCAAAGCCTAAATTGAAAGTGAGCATGGATTACTAAAAACATCCATGTACATGTTGCCTAATGTTCTCAAATGTCAATCCTATTTGTGACAACATATTTTTTTCTTCCTTAGATTATATATTCAAACTCAAAACTGTTGAAAATATCTAATCCTATCACTCACTTTATACTTTTCCTGATTTCTTAATGTCTCTATTGATATCTGCTTACCGACATATTTTCCCCAGTTCATCATTGTGACTGACTCTTCACATGTGCTCACATTTAAATTCACTCTCTATCCGAAACCCTATTGCTGGAGAACTTTTGTCCAAAACCTATACTCACTCTTCTTTCTGAAACTGAATATCTTTCTAATAATTTCAACTATCCCTTTTTGACTAGAAGTTCTCTTCAACATTCCATCATCCAACGTACAAGGTCCTATGCCATTGTACTGAATTTATCTGAGACATCTCTGCAGAAAATAATTCAAATCTAAGTATCCCAATCAAGGGCCCAATGCCCTTCTGGGCTTCAAATCTTACCTACATTTCTGTTTTCATACTAATATTTCACCTATATTTTCTTGTAAATATTGCAGCTTCCCAATCATTCCTGCAGAATGATTCCTAATTCATATCGAACATGTTATTAATCCTAACCATACACTGTTCCCTCAATCTAACTTTACAGAAGATTAGAGACAGAGTTGGTCTTTCAATATAGGAATGTAGCAGATCTTCCACATGCTAAGATCCTCAAAGGTCCATACAGAAATGATCCCTGGAGAAGATGTATGCAGCTATGAAGGACCTGAGAGAGAAAAAGTCATCTCCATGTAATGGCTCACCGCTGGCTCCTAATAACCTCACAGAGTTGGCCAAGGAGACCAGATCTGAGACAGGACAGGCCATTTCTGGGAACATAGTATGGCCCACCAGTAAGAGGACACTCCGGATAGTCACAGACCTACTTGGGGGAAGGAGGTGCCTTTGTGGGTTGGGTGTGAGTTTGTGGTCTTGTCTCATTTTCTGAGAATAGGTAGGAAAGGCAGTATGTTCATTTTGGAGTGGATGGTTTCTAGAAAGTCGTTTGACAAGGAGTGTGTTTCTATGTCTGGGTATCCCACTGTGTTCGTGGATGAAGACATTAGAAAGAGCATGCATCAATGGATGTGTTCTGTCTAGTAGAAAGCTTCCCAGCATTCATCCTTCCCAATTTATAGATGGACTTGGCTTGCCTTCTGGATGGGCAACACCTACTGTCTTCCTAAGTTCCTGTTTTCTGCCTGAATTCTGGCCACTAACCATAATAGGCTCATGGTTATGTGTCCAAGATATGTACCACCTCCAAGCTCTGGGACATGGCCATGTACAGGATAGCTGAAGGGAATTGGAGCATCTCAGAAAACTCAGATATCAATGTGACCAGTAAAGTCTCTGTGGAGAAACCCTGCTTTGGGCCTTTTGCATACCTATTCTTCTGTTGCACTGAATAACAGGAAGGTCTTTGATTAGGCCACGCCTTTGTGAAGCCTGAAGAAAACAGTTTTCAAATGGAAATGAATGGGCATCACCTGGGGCTCTTTGCTTAATTGTTTGGAAAGGGATGTGTCTGAATTGGCCACTTGGCCCTGTGTGAGGCTGTGGCTTAGATACTCAGCACCTAATGGACCTAAAGAAAGATCCCATGTGTGCACCCAAATCCAAAATGTCCAAAAAGCATTTATTGTGGACTACGTCTCTCGCCTTCCTCTGTAAGGTTCCTGATCTCCATCAAGTGAGAATAGGGATCCTTTGCATCAAATGAGTACTTCAAAGCCTTACAGAGTCTAGCCCACTGGTGCTTGTGATTACTCATGACTCCAGTTCACATAAAGAATCTAAATCCCACAGTCAGTAAGCCTCAAATTGTAATTGTGGAGCAGTATTAAAGGCAGGGCTCTATGATCATTCCGTGTTCAAAGGAAGGGTGTCCAGGCAACCCTGACTTGTGACAAATGAGGTGCGAGGGTGCTTATTTTGAACACTGTGTTGGTCTGTGCCCCTCATGAAAACCTCAAGCCAGAGGTTATTATTAGTGTCTATATGGAAGAAGATGAGTGCCATGTGGGAGTCTTTTGTTTTTAATTGTGGTCATTTGTGTGGCGGTTGGAAGAGATGTCTGGTTCCACCTGGGCTTGAACTCTGGTGTGATTCCCCTTAGAGACTGAGTTGTGGAACTGTCCTCAGAGAAGTATTGCCATGAATTGTGTTGAGATTTTAGGAGGCCACACACGAGATTCGCCCTTGGAAACTGAGATCTAGGCCCAGGGTGGCTTTCCACAGAGCATAAGTAATCTCAGCCAGGATATCACACGATTTTATTGTTAAAGACTTGGCAGCCATAGTTGAGAGTCATAACACACATGGAGCTCACATTGTAGACCTCAATGAGCCTGGCTTCATGTGACCTTTTGGCCACACTTTGGGAAGCTTTGCCTGTGATAGTTCTCCATTTCTTTCGTTCAAATGAGTTTCCTCGCCATTTAATGGTTCCTGAATGATTGGAAACCCACAGTGCCTCCAACTTCATCCTTAAAAAATAGCTAGATAAATACCACCAAATTTTTGAAATTCCCTTGACCAAGTGGCACTGGAGAAACTTTGGATTCCTGTTGCTGATTATGAGTATACCAGACAGTGCCTTGATTGACTTGGTTTCACGAAAATGCTGTAGAACAGAGATGCCAGTAATTTGGAGCCTGCTGAGTAGTTGGCCTAGAGGAGTGGTGGGGAGGTGTCTGAAATAACATCTGTGGTGAGGCCATGTTTATCTGCCATTGGCTTCCAAATGGCTTGTGACTGACATTTTGCATCCAGCAGACCCTTGTATGTAAAAGCATCTTGTTATATGGAGAGGTTTCAGGACAATATTCAGAATCAGGTTGCTATGGTCAATGGGGCAAGCTCTGTGGGAAAGAAGCTTGCTTGGTGCATTCTCCTGCAGACCCTGACACACCACATGTGACAGAATTTTCTCCAGCACTTTTTCCCAGTGGAACTCCTTGTATTTCAAGAAACAGATACCAAACTCCCAGTGCAGCAGCAAGAAACACCACAAAAAGTGGAGGATGAAAAAATGGCTTTACAGTAAAGACGAGGAGACACTTAGCGCGCAGTGGCTACAGTTTACCTACAAAGAAAAAATTCAGCACTGCTGCCTCATGTTCATTGGGAAATAAGAAACAATGTCCTCCAGGTCACATAGATGCAGACCCAGTTATGATGGTCTAACTAGAACGGAAGCTAAACCTCCTGACAGCAACATATATTTCAAGTGCCCAAACTCAGAGGCAGTTTCTCAAAAGTCTTTAGGCCAGCAGAGCTCCATGTTTGTGGAGTGTTTACCCTGTCCCTTACTTTTGGAAACTCCTATACCACCTCCAAGTATATGAACTCCTGAGCATATTCCATTCCAGATATGTATTCACAGATTTTTGTAAATCATGTCCTCTAATTGTGTCTTACTTTAAGCGAAGATGATGTCAAGGCATTGTTCTGGAGGAGAGTGGGAACATTTTTTTGTATCACATATTTGCATAAATATTGAATTTATTTTCCTATTTTCAATTCGAAATACTAAATCCCTGACACTAACCCAAAACCTACTAGACTCTGACTACTAATCCTAATATGATGGAGTAAAATAACCCACACAGAATAGAAATACAACCAGTTCAGAGGAGGCATGGTGTATAGTTGTACTTTCCTTTTGCATGATAAAGGGTTGGTGTTATAAATCTTGTCAATTTGTAGTTAAAATAGTTCTCTATGTGTTTTTAAAGTTAACAAATATGTGAATTCCTGTCTCCCTTTCTCTGTAGTTGATTCAGCACATGCATTTTTATATGCACATATAAAATACTACATGGTATCACACGTACATATTTGTGAGGTAACTGACTTTGCAAATACAAATTGTTAGAAGAAAACACTTCTTCTAAATGCTGTTGGAACTGAAAATTCAACCTATGGGTGAGCTTCCTAGTTGAACAACATAAATCCATGTTCATTAAAATGAATATTTTTGGATCTGTGGATGATATATATTTCATGGTGAATTTCGATTGCCATACATAATGCTACTTTGTAATGTCTGTATTTAGGTGTGTGTGTGTGTGTGTGTGTGTGTGTGTGTGTGTGTATTCACTCTGCTGATTATTCAAAATATAAAATATATGTGTCTTATTATACACTAACTAAATTCATACATATTCATGTATTTGGATTTATAATCAACGTTTGAGAAGATTATTCTCAGGAATATTTTTCCACCTGAAATACATGTTTGTTTCCTAGTACTGAAAACTAACTTCAGGGGATCATATTATGGCAGCGATGGGAGTTCATTACCCACCTGTACCGCGTCACTTTGCAGGAGAAGGACGAGTTAGAACGGCTAAAATCTATCTTATTAGAAATTTCCAGGAAAATTGGTGTGCTCCAAAACCTACAGGAAGGATTTCCATTGCACAAGGACCAGCTACGGGGACTCAAACACCAGCAATTTGTCCTCACGGAGGGTCACGCTGCTTATTTAGCAAATCGCCCCACGGCTAGTGTCTGCAATGCGCGCTGGGAAACGACGAGAGAGCAACACAAAGATACAGTCTGTGGATTATGCGGGCTCCTGCCATCTGCGCAATCACTGTGCTCAGTGCTGAATTCTGGGTTTGAAATGGGGGAAGGAAGTGGTCCAATTCGGTTTTCCACACCGGTGAGACCACAGAGGAAGATAGCGGTCACCATCTTGGAGAGCTGATGTCACCATCCCTGTTTTCGACTGATCACAGCTCATTCAGATACAGAATAGGTAATTTCAGGCTGCCATTTGCCTTCATCTTGCAGACAAATTACTCAGGGTCAGTGCTAAAGAACCCATGAAAATTGCTTCTTGGATCGTTCTCCTATCAGAACATACACCGAGCCCGGAGCGGCTGAATTCCGGGTCCCGGAACTGCTCTGGCCCAGGGCTAAAGAACCTGCGGAAACTGTTTCTTGGTCTGGGTCCTGCTGAATACTGTAGAGGTAAATGCCAACTGAGCCTTCATAGACAGTGGCAACAGGATTGAGACGGGGCTTGTGAGGGCCGGTCAGGACTCACCCGTTGCTTTGGTCACCCGACAAAGGGAATGAAATGCTGCCATTTACATGGGATACCAACATGGCAGACATCTGATGTGATCACAAAGCAGTGGAGGAGATAACTTCATCGATACCAGCGGCGAGAGAAATAGTTGGTCTCCTGGTAAAGAAAGTGAGTCACAAACATCTGAGTCTCTCTCATTTTGTCATCAAGCCAGAGGTGCAGAGCAGAGCTGCCACCTGTGCCTGGAACAGGCCCAGCGACCCACCGGCGTGGTAGTCACGTCACCCCAATTGGAGTAGGGGCAGAGCAGAGCCGACACCCATGCCTGCAAGGTAGGCAGACGTACGACCGACCGGCAGAACAGGCCTAGCGGCCGGTCAGCATGGTAGACAGATCACCCCAATTGGAGGAGCAGCACAGCCGCCAACCGCACCTGCAATGGAGACTTTTCCACAATACAAGAGCAATATAAATATACAGGGGGGAAATTACAAAAACACAACAGTTTCACCAAGCAGAAAGAAACGCAAGCTGTATGAAAAGACAAGGAAAGAAAGGACCACAAGCAATGCAGGTCAACTCAACTTTAGAAGAGGTAATAGATGCAGCATATGGAATGTCAGATAAAGAATTCAGGATATACATGCTTCAGGTGATCTGGAATCTCAAGGAAGACATTAGACAGCAAAAATCAGTCAATGAAAGATCACTTCGACAATGAATTACATAAAAAAATCCAAGTAGCAAAGATCAACTATACAGGGAGATAGAGGTTATTAAAAACAAACGAACTGAAATCTTAGAAACGCAGGAAGTAATGAACCATCTTAAAAACTCAATTGAGAATACTACCATCAGAGCAGAATACTTAGAAGATAGAACATCAGACAATGAAGACAAAGTATTTCAACTCAAAAAGAACATATACAGCTCAGCAAGACTGTTAAGAAACCATGAGCAAAACTGCAAGAAATATGGGATAACATAAAGAGAATAAACATAAGAGTCATTGGGATACAGGAAAGTATAGAGGTCCAAACCAAAGGAGTGAGCAATCTATTCAATGAAATAATAGGAGAAAAATTCCTAGACTTGAAGAATGAGACAAAATCCCAAATCCTAAAAGTCTACAGGACGCCGAACGTGCAAAATCATAAGACATCCACACCTAGACACATTGTAATGAAGATACCCTACATACAGAATAAGGAGAGAATTTTAAAAGCTACAAGAGAAAGGAAGCAGATTATAGTTAGTGGTAAACCAACCAGGATAACAGCTGATCTTTCAACACAGACTCTGAAAGCTAGAAGATCCTTTAATAACATATTTCAAACACTGAAAGAAAATGGGTTCCAGCCAATTATCATGTATCCAGTGAAATTAAGCTTCAGATGGAAGATGAAATTAAAACCTTCCACGATAAACAAAAGTGAAAAGAATTTGCAGCTAGAAAACCATCTCTTCAAAACATCCTCGGCAAAACATTACAGGAAGTGGAAATGGAAAATACCAATGAAAACCAACAGTGGGAGGTAGGACATTGAAGGGGGGGAAATAATCAAAGAGGAAAACAAACTATGTTTAGTAACATAAATAAACAAATATGGCTGGAAGGACAACCCATATCTCAATAATAACCAAAAATCTTAATGGCTTAAACTCACCAATTAAGAGACACAGGCTAGTAGAATGGATCACAAAACAAGAACCAACAAAATGCTGCCTACAGGAGACGCATTTTATAGGAAAAGACATACATAGACTGAGGGTGATACTTGGAAAAATCGTATCACTCTTATGAACTTCGGAAACAAGCAGGAGTGTCCATACTCATATCAAATAAAATAGATTTCAAGCCAAAGTTAATCAAAAGGGATAAAGAAGGACACTACATACTACTCAAGGGAACCATACGCCAACAAGACATAACAATCATAAATATATATGCCACAAACAATGGTGCAGCTTTGTTCATCAAACAAACTCTTCTCAATTTCAAGAGTCTAATAGACCACAATACAGTAATCATGGGAGACATGAACACACCTCTCTCACCACTGGACAGATCTTCCAAACAAAAGTTGAATAAGGAAACTATAGAACTCAATAACACAATTAATAACCTAGACTTAATTGACATATATACAATATACAACCCATCATCAAGAAGTTACACTTTTTTCTCAGCAGAACATGGATCCTTCTCAAAAATACATCATATATTATGACACAGGGCAATTCTTAGACAATAAAAAGGAGTAGAGATAATACCATGCATTTTATCTGATCATAATGGAATGAAATTAAAAATCAACGATAAAAAAAGGAAGGAAAAATCATTCATCACTTGGAGAATGAACAATAGGTTTCTGAATGATCAATGGGTTATAGAAGACATCAAGGAAGAAATTAAAAAATTCTTAGAGATAAATGAAAACACAGACACAATATATCGGAATCTATGGGACACATTGAAAGCAGTTCCAAGAGGAAAATTCATTGCTTGAGTTCATTCCTTAGAAAAAGAAAAAACCAACAAATAAATGATCTCATACTTCATCTCAAAATCTTAGACAAACAAGAGCAAACAACAGCAAAAGAAGTAGAAGGCAACAAATAATTAAAATCAGAGAAGAAATTAATGAAATCGAAACAAAAGAAACAATTAAAAAAATTGACAAAACAATACATTGGTTTTTTGAAAAAATAAATATAATCGACAGACCCTTAGCCATGCTAACAAAGAGAAGAAGAAAGAGAACTCAAATTACTAGCATATGAAATGAAAAAGGAAATATAACAAGAGACACTTCAGAAATACAGAAGAAAATCAGAAATTATTTTGAATTAATATACTCCAATAAAATAGAATATAGTGAAGGCATTGATAAATTTCTTAAGTCATATGATGTGCCCAGATTGAGTTAGGAGGATATAGACAACTTAAACATTCCAATATCAATTGAGGAAATAGAAGAAACCATCAAAATACTACCAACTAAGAAAAGCCCAGGACCGTATGGGTATAGAGCAGAATTATACAAAACCTTTAAAGAAGAACAAAAACCAATACTTTTCAAGGTATTTCAGGAAAAATGCAAAAATCCTCAAAAAAATTCTGGCGAATCAGACACAAAAACATATATATAAAAAAAATGTGCACCATAATCAAGTAGGATTCATTCCTGGGATGCAAGGCTGGTACAATATACGGAAATCAATAAATGTTATTCATCACATCAATAGACTTAAAAATAAGAACCATATGATCATCTCGAGAGATGCAGAAAAAGCATTTGACAAGGTACAGCATCACTTTACGTTCAAAACTCTAGAAAAACTAGGGATAACAGAATCATACCTCAATATTGTAAAAGCAATCTTTGCTAAGCCTCAGGCTAGCATCATTCTGAATGGAGAACAATTGAAGGCATTCCCCCTAAAATCTGGAGCAAGACAATGATGCCCTCTCTCACCCCTTCTGTTCAACATAGTTATCGAAACACTGGCCAGAGCAATTAGAAAGACTAAAGAAATTAAAGGCATTAAAATAGGAAAAGAAGAACTCCAATTATCGCTATTTGCAAAAGACATGATTCTATACCTAGCAGACCCAAAAGGGTCTACAAAGAAACTATTAGAGGTAATAAATTAATTCAGCAAAGTGGCAGGATATTAAATCACCACGCATAAATCAAAGGCAATTTTGTATATCAGCGACAAATCCTCTGAAATGGAAATGAGGACAATCAGTCCATTCACAATATCATCAAAAAAATAAATAAAATACTTGGGAATCAACCTAACAAAAGAGGTGAAAGACATATACAATGAAAACTACAGAACCCTAAAGAGAGAAATAGAAGAAAATCTTAGAAAATGGAAAAATATACCCTGTTCATGGATAAGCATAACTAACATCATCAAAATGACGATATTACCAAAAGTTCTCTATAGGTTTAATGCAATGCCAATCAAAATCTCAAGGTCATTTCTTGTAGAAATAGATAAAACAATTATGAAATTCATATGGAAAAATAAAAGACCCAGAATAGCAAAAACAGCTCTAAGCAGGAAGTGTGAATCAGGCAGTATACCGATACCAGACCTCAAACTATACTACAGATCAATAGTAACAAAAATAGCATGGTACTGGTGACAAAACAGGCGGGTGGACCAGTGATACAGAATAGAGGACACAGAAACCAATCCACAAAACTACAGCTATCTTATATTTGATAAAGGGACTAAAAGCATGCAATGGAGGAAGGATAGCATCTTCAACAAATAGTGCTGGGAAAACTGGAATTCCATATGTAACAAAATGAAACTGAATCCCCTCCTCTCACCATGCACAAGAGTTAACTCAAAATAGATCTAGGAGGTTGATATCAAATCAGAGACACTGCATCTGGTGGAAGAAAACTTTTGCCACCATCTACATACTGTGGTGTCGGGCTCCAAATTTCTCAATAGGACACCCATAGCACCAGAGTTAATCCCTAGAATCAACAAATGGGACTTACTCAAACTAAATACATTTTTCTCAGCAAAAGAAACAATAAGAGAGGTAAATAGGGAGCCTACATCCTTGGAACAAATCTTTACTCCTCACACTTCAGATAGAGCCCTAATATCCAGAGTATACAAAGAACTCAAAAAAATTAAACAATAAGAAAATGAATAACCCAATCAACAAATGGGCCAATGACCTGAACAGACACTTCTCAGAGGAGGACATACAATCAATCAATAAGTACATGAAAAAATGCTCACCATCTCTAGCAGTCAGAGAAAAGCAAAACAAACCCACCCTAAGATACCATCTCACTGCAGTAAGATCGGCAGCCATTATGAAGTCAAACGCCATCATGTGCTGTCGAGGATGTGGGGAAAAGGGCACACCTGTACATTGCTGGTGGGACTGCAAATTGGTGCAGCCAATTTGGAAAGCAGTATGGAGATTTCTTGGAAAGCTGGGAATGGAACCACCATTTGACCTATTCCCCTTCTCGGTCTATTCCCTAAAGAACTAAAAAGAGCATGCTACAGAGATACTGATAAATCGATGTTCATAGCAGCACAATTCACAATTGCAAGACTGTGGAACCAACCTAGATTCCCTTCATTAGATGAATGGATTAAAAATGTGGCATTTATATAGAATGGCTTGTGACTCACAAGGTGCAGCCAGCAGACCCTTATATGTAAAGGCAAATTGTTATATGGTTTGGTTTCAGGTAAATGTTCAGAATCAGGTTGTTATGGACACGGGGGCAAACAATGAGAGATAGAATATTGGATGGTGCATTCTCCTGCAGAACCTGACCATACACACGTGACAGAACTCCCTCCAGCACTGTGTCCCAGTTGAACTCCTTGTATTTCATGATGCAAATACCAAACTCCCAGTGCAGCAGCAAGAAACACCACGAAAAGTGGAGGATGACCAAATGGCTTCACAGTTCACACGGGGAGACACTTAGGTTCCAGTGTCCACAGTTTACTTAGGAAGAGAGAATTCAGCACTACGGTCTCATGTTCATTGGAAAATAAGAAACCATGTCCTCCAGGTCACATAGATGCAGACCCATCTTTGATGGTCTCACTACAAAGGAAGCTAAAGCTCCATACAACAAAATATATTTCAAGTGCCCAACCTCAGAGGGACTTTCTCAAGAAGTCTTTAGGCCAGCAGAGCTCCATGTGTGTGGACTGTTTAAACTTTCCCTTACTTTTGGAAACTCCTTTACCACCTCCAATTTTTTGAACTACTGAGTATATTTTATTCCACATATGAATTCACAGATTTTCTAACTCTTCTCCTCTAATTGTGTTTTACTAGGGTCGAAGGTAATGACAAGGCATTGTTCTTGATGAGAGTTGGAAGATTTTTGTGTAGCATATGTTTGCGTACACATTGGATTCATTTTCCTATTTTCCATCCAAAATACTGAATCTCTGACACTATCCCATACCCTACTAGACTTTGACGATTAATCCTAATATGGTGAAGAAAAATAACCCAAAGAGAATAGAAATACAAGCAGTTCAGAGGAGGCATGGTGTATACTAGGTCTTGCCTTTTGCATGATAAAGGGTAGGTATTATAAAAATTGTCAATTTTTAATTGAAATAGTTCTACATGTGTTTTTAAAGGTAACGAATATGTGACTTCCTGTTTCCTTTTCTCTGTAGCCTATTCAGCACATGTGTTTTTATACGCACATATAGAATCCTACCTGGTATCACACATAATTTCTTTTGAGGCTACTGACTTGGAAGATAAAAATTGTGAGTAGAGATCATTCCTCCTAAACGCTGTTGAAACTGAAAATTCAACCAATGTCAGCTTCCTAGTAGAACAACATTATACATGAATCCATGTTAAGCAAAATGAATATTTTTTGATATGTGGATTATATATATTTCATGATGAAATGCGATTGGCATATATATTGCTACTTTTAATGTCTGTGCATGTGTCTGTGTGTGTGTGTGTGTGTGTGTGTGTGTGACTCTCCAAGTTTTCTAAAATATGAAATATATGTGTATTATATAAACTCCCTAAATTCATTCATGTTCATGTATGTGGATTTATAATCAACTTTTCAGAAGATTATTCTCAGAAATATTCATCCACCTTGAATACATATTTGTTTCCCATTACTGAAATCTGACTTCAGTTAATGGTTCATACAAATCCTAACATTTCTACATTAACTGACCCAGTTTAACATCAATGCAATAGATTCCTATGGGACATGGTGTCTATTTTGAACTTCATTTCTATTCAACACTGCTACATTACTATTTCTTCACGTTTAGCCCATCATAGCATATATATTTCATCCACAAGTTCACAAATTTAGAGGCATTTGGTTCACTTTAAATCCCTTCCTGCTTTAGAACACATGTATTCCTCCAGGTTTCTTGACTGGATTTTTTGAGACTTCTTTCCAAACACATTATTTTCGATTTCCATAATCCTTTTGAAGAAAATCAGACACACCCTTCATGATAAACCATAACTAATATTACCATTAGATGTATAACTGGTTGGAATGAATGATTTTATATCAATATTAGATTTCCTGTATATTTTCAGATATCAATTAAATGAATTATTTAAAGTGGAACCAGTTATATTATTTATTCACAGTATGGTCTATTCATGCATTATCTCTATATTCACAGACACAGCGTACACCTCTTTGTACCCCCAATACTAATTTATATGTCTTCTCAATATTGCTCCCGGAAATGGTGGAAGAAATACTCATGTCACCTGATCTACATATACATTTTATCACAGTAATATTCTTGACAAAACTGCAAAGGTCACACTTATGATTTTACAAAGCCTAAATGGAAAGTGAACATGGATTACTAAAAACATCCATGTCCAGGTTGCCTAATGCTCTCAAATGTCATTCTTTGGTGACTACATATTTGTTTCTTCCTAAGATTATATATTCAAACTCAATCCTGTTGAAAATGTCTAATCCTAACAATCACTTTGTACTTTGCCTAATTTCCTATTGTCTTCCTTGATATTTGCTTTCCTACATTTTTTCCCTAGTTCATCATTGTGAATGACTCTTCACATGTGCTGACATTGGCATTCACTCTCTAATCGAAACCCTGTTGCTAAAGAATTTTTTTTTTCCAAATTCTATACTCACACTTCTTCCGAAAACTACCGACTGTCTTTCTAATCTTACCGACTATCCCTTTTGGAGTTGATGTTCCCTTCTAAATTCAATCATCCAAGGTACAAAGTCTTATGCCATTGTATATTGATTTATCCAAGAAATCTCTGCTGAAGGTAATTCAATGCTAAGTATCCCAATCAAGGGCCCAATTCCCTTCTGGGCTTCAAATCTTACCTAGATTTCTGTTTTCATACATATATTTCACCTCTATGTTCTTATAAATATAGCAGATTCCCAATATCATTATTCATCCCTCAGAATAATTCCTAACCCAAATTGATCAAGTTATTAATGCTAACCATACACTGTTCCCTCAATCTAACTTTACAGAAGAGCGGGACAGAGTTGGTCTTACAATACAGGAATATAGGGGATCTTCCACCTGCTGAGAACCTCAAATGTCCATGCAGATATGACCCCTGGAGAAGATGTAGGCAGATATGAAGGACTGCCTACATCTTCTCCAGGTCTGTGTGGAGAGCTGTTCCCGGGTGCCTATGGTTGATATACCATTCCAACTTGTGAAAGTGTCACATGAAGTAGGGGTAGCCACCAGCACTTGTCCCCGTTGAACTCCTTGTATTTAGTTAAGCAAATACCAAACTCCCAGTGCAGCAGCAAGAAACACCACGAAAATGGAGAATGAACAAATGGCTTCACAGTCCACATGGGGAGACACTTAGCCCCCAGTGGCCACAGTTTACCTACAAAGAGGGAATTCAGTACTGCTGCCATATGTTCATTATAAAATAAGATACCATGTCCTCCAGGTCACATAGATGCACACCCAGCTTTGATGGTCTCACTACAAAAGAAGCTATAGCTCCAGACAACAATATAAATTTAAGTGCCCAACCTCTTAGCCAGTTTCTCAAGAAGTCTTTAGGCCAGCAGAGCTCCATGTTTGTGTTGTGTTTACAATGTCCCTTACTTTGAGAAACTCCTCCACCATATCCAAGGTTGTGAACTCCTGAGAATTCCCATTCCAGATTGGATTTATTTTGCAATTTTCCATTCTACACTAACTGACCTAGGTTTACATCAATGCAAGTAGATTCCTTATGGAACATGATGTGTATTTTGAAGTTCATTTTTATTCAACACTGTTGCATTACTATTTCTTCAGTTTATGCACATAATAGGATATATATTTATTCCACAAGTTATGAAGTTTATAGGCATTTGGTTCACTTTCAATCATTTTCTGCTTCAGAACACATGTACTCCTCCATGTTTCTTGACTGGTCTTCTCATGAGACTTCTTTCCAAACACATTATTTTCTATTTCCGTAATCACTTTTGAAACAAAACTCACACACCCTTCATTATAAACCATAACTCTAAGATTACCATTAGATGTATAACTCTTTGGAATGAATGATTGTATATCAATATAAGATTTCCTATATATTTTCAGATATCAATTCAATCCATTATTTAATTGGAACCAGTTATATTTTTTCCCAGTATGATCTATGTATGCATAATCTCTATATTCATAAACACAGCATACGCCTCTTTGTACCCCCAATACTAATTTATTTGTCTTCACAATATTGCTCCCGGAAATGGTGGAAGAAATACGCATGCCACCTGATCTACATATACATTTTATTACAGTAATATTCTGTACACAAAATGCAAAGGTCACACTTATTATTGTACCAAAGCCTAAATGGAAAGTGAGCATGGATTACTAAAAACATCCATGTCCACATTGCCTAATTCTCTCAAATGTCAATCCTATTCGTGACTACATATGTGTTTCTTCCTAAGATTATATATTCAACCTGAACCCTTTGAAAAAGTCTAATCCTATCACTTTATAGTTTGCCTGATTTTGTAATGTCTCTATTGATATCTGCTTTGATACATATTTCCCAAGTTCATCATTGTGATTGACTCTTCACATGTGCTGACAAATATTCACTCTCTAACCAAAACCCTATTGCTAAAGAACTTTTGTTTCAAATACTATACTCACTCTTCTTCCTATACCTACCGACTATCTTCCTAATCCTACCGACTGTCCCTGTTTGACTCGATGTTCTCTTGTACATTCAATCATCCAAGGTAGAAGATCCTATGCCATTGATTATAGATTCATCTTAGACATCTGTGCATAACATAATTCAATGCTAATTATCCCAGTCAAGGTCCCAATGCCATTCTGGGCTTTGAATCTAAACTAGATTTCTGTTTTCATAATTATATTTCACCTCTATATTCTTTTAAATATTTTAGGTTCCAAATACCATCATTCATCCAGCAGAATGATTTCTAACCCAAATCAAACATGTTGTTAACCTTAACCATTCACTGTTCCATCAATCTAACTTTACAGAAGAGCAGGGATAGAGTTGTATGAGATCTTTCACCTGATGAAAACCTCAAAGGTACATGCATAAATGATCTCTGAAGAACATGAAGGCAGCTATAAAAGACCTGAGAGAGCAAAAGTCATCTTCAATGGCAAACAACCTGGTCAGGATGAAGGGTTCTGACTGAATCAGCCTCTCTCTTCTTAATGTAGAGAAAATGGACCAAACCCAGCCTGTGTGGGTAGCTGTCCCAGGGCGCCTATGATTGATATACCGTTCTACTTTGTGAAAGTGTAACAGGAAGTAGGGGCAGCCTCCTTCTCATGTGACACTTGGAAGCCACTGGTAGGACAAAGTGGTTGCCAAGGCAGTAACCTCATTCAGTTCCTGAAGGAAGTGACCTCACCTCACTTCCTTGGTGATTAAAATCTCTGAACTTGGGATTCATGAAGCCAGTCACCCATAGCCAGTCCCAGTCTCAGTCCCAGTGGTCACACTTGTTTGGATTTACCAAAGACAGAGTCAGTCTTTCTTGGTAACTACTGATGTGAGGATGGCCAAATGCCAGGAAAGCTTTAAAGAGGAGCCGTTTCTGAGAAAGCAGGTAGTGGCTCACCTCTGGCTCCTGACACCTTCACAGAGTTAGCCAAGGAGACCAGATCTGACACAGGTCAGGCCATTTCAGGGGAACATAGTATGGTCCACCAGTCAGAGGACACTCTGGATATTCACAGACCTACTTGAGTTAAGGAGGTGCCTTTGTCGGTGTGGGTGTGAGTTTGTGGTTTTGTCTCATGTTCTGAGAATAGGTAGGAAAGGCAGTTTGTTTGGATTGGAGTGGACTGTTTCTAGTAAGTCGTTAGACAAGGCGAGTGCTTCTATGTCTGTGTTTCCCACTCTGTCCGTGGTTGTAGACATTAGAAAAGAGAATGCATCAAGGATGTGTCCTGTCTAGTAGAATGCTTCCCAGCATTCTTCCTGCCCGATTTAGGAATGGACTGTGGCTCGTCTTATGCATAAGAAACACCTACTAACTTTCTAAGTTCCTGTTTTCTTCCTGAATTCCGGCAAACCTCAAGAATAGGCCCATGGTTTTGAGTCCAAGATGTGTACCACCTCCAAGCTCTGTGACATGGCCATGTGCTTGATAGCTGTAGGGAATGGGAACATCTTAGAAAACTCAAATATCTGTGTGACCAGTAAACTCTCAGTGGAGAAACCCTGCTTTGGTTCATTTGCATACTTATGGTTATGTTGCCCTGAATGTCAAGAAGGTCTTTGCCTCAGGCCACCCCTTTGTGAAGCCTGAAGAAAACTGTTTTCAAATGGAAATAAATGGGCATAACATGTGGCTCTTTGCTTAATTGCTTTGAAAAGGGACGTGTCCGAATCAGCCTTTTGGGCCTGTGTGAGGTTGTGGCTTAGATTCTCAGCACATGGTAGATCTAAAGATAGATTCCATTTGTGCAATCAAAACCAAAATGGCAAAAAATCACTCATTGTGGATGAGTCTCTTGCCTTCCTCTGTTAGGTTCTTTACCTCCATCAAGTGTGAATAGGAGTCCTTTAGGTCAAATGAGTTCTTCAAATCCCTGCAGAGGTGCTTGTGTTTTCTCAAGATTCCATATCACATAAAGAATTTATACCTGAGAGTCAGTAGGCCTCAAATTGGAGAAGGAGAGCAGTATTAATGGTAGGCCTATTTGATCACTCCTGGTTCACAGGAAGGGTGTCCATGTCACCCTCACTTTAGGCAAATGAGGGGCAAGCGACATTATTTTGGACACTCTCTTGGGATGCATCCTGCATGGTAACCTCCAGCCAGAGGTTAAGATGAATGTCTATATTTAAGAAGATGAGGGCCATGTGGGTGTCTTTTGGTTTTAATTGTGGTCATTCTTGTGGCAGTTGGAAGAGATGACTGGATCCACCTGGGCTTGAACTCTGGTGTCATTCCCCTTAGAGACTGAGTTCTGGAACACATATCAAAGAAGAATTGCCATAAATTGTGTGGGGATTTTAAGAGGCCGCGCATGAGAGTCGCCCTTGGAAACTGAGATCTATGCCCACGGTGGCTTTCCACAGAGCACTGGGAATCTCAGACAGGATATCACATGATTTAATTCTGAAAGACTTGGCAGCCATATTTGATAGTCAAAAAACACATGGACCTCAATTTTAGACCTCAATGGGCGTGGCTTCATGTGACCTTTTGGCCACTCTTTGGGAAGCCTTGCCTGTGAGAGTTCTCCAGAGCTTTCATTGAAATGATCTTCCTCAACATTGAATGATTCCTGAATGAATTGAAATAAACAGTGCCTCCAACTTCATCCTTGAAAATTGGCTAGATAAATACCATGAAATATTTAAAATTCCAATGACCAGGTGGCACTGAAGAACCTTTGGATGTCCTGTTGCTGATCATGAGTGTACCAGACAGTGCCTTGATTAACAGGCTTTCATGAATATGGTGTAGAACAGAGATGCCAGTAATTTGGAGCCTGCAGAATAGTGGGCCTAGAGCAGAGGTGATTAAGTGTGTGATAAAACATCTGTGGTGGGGTCATGTGGATCTGCCATTGTCTTCCAAATGGCTTGTGACTGACATGGTGCAGCCAGCAGAACATTGTATGTAAACGCATCATGTTATATGGAGAGGTTTAAGGGCAATGTTCAGAATCAGGTTGCTATGGTCACGGAGGCAACCTATGTGGTATACAAGTCCTGTTGGTGCATTCTCCTGCAGTCCCTGACCCACCATATGTGACAGAACTCCCTCCAGGACTGTGGTCAAGTTTAACTCCTTGCATTTCATGAAGCAAATACAAAACTCTCAGTGCAGCAGGAGACACTATAAAAAGTGGAGGATGATGAAATGGCTTCACAGTCCACATGGGGAGACACATAGCCCCCAGTGGCCATAGTTCACCTACAAAGAGAGAATTCAGCACTACTGCTTCATGTTCATTGGAAAATTATAAACCATGTCCTCCAGGTCACAGAGATGCATAAAGACGTTTGATGGTCTTACTAGAAAAAAAGCTAAAGTTCCTGAAAACTACATATATTTCAACTGTCCATCTTAGAGGCAGTTTCTCCAGACGTCTTTAGGCTGGCAAATCTTCATGTTTGTGGAGTTTTTACACTGTCCCTTACTTTTGGAAACTCCTCTACCATCTCCAAGGTTGTGAAATCCGGAGCAGTTTTCATTTCAGGTATGAATTCAAAGATTTTCTAACTCTTTTTCTCTAATTGTGTCTTACTTGGGGTGAAGGTAATGTCAAGTTATTGTTCTAAATGAGAGTGGGAAAATTTTTGTGTAACACTAATTTGCATACACATTGATCCATTTCCAATTTTCCATTCGAAATACTGAATCCCTGACAGTAACTCATACCCTACTATACTCTGACTACTAATCCTAATATGATGAAGAATAATACCCAAATAGAATAAAAATACGAGCAGTTCAGAGGAGGCATGCTGTACAGTTGGACTTCCCTTTTGCATGATTAAGGGTAGGTGTTATAAATCTACTCAATTTTTAATTGAAATAGTCCTCCATGTGTTTATAAAGTTCACAAATATGTGAATTCCTGTCTCCCTTTCTCTGTAGCCTACTCAGCACATGTATTTTTATATGCACATACAGAATCCTACCTGGTATCACACGTACATTTTCATGAGTTGGCTAAATTGGCAGATACAAATTGTGAGAAGAGATCAGTCCTCCTAAACGCTGTGGGAACTGAAAATTCAAACTATGTGTAAGCTTCCCAGTAGAACAATATTATACATAAATCCATGTTCAGTATAATAAATATTTTGCATCTTTGAATGATGTATATTACATGATGAATTACGATTAGCATATATATTGATACTTTTTAATGTATATTTGTGTTTATTTAAAATATATATATATATATATATATATATATATATATATATATATATATATACACACTCCAGATTTCTCAAAATATAAAAGGTATGTGACTTATACACACTCTGTAAATTCATTCATGTTCATGTATATAAATTTATAATCAACTTTTCAGAAGATAATTCTCAGAAATATTCATCCACCTGAAATACATATTTATTTCCCAGTACTGAAAACTAATTTCAATCAATGGTGTTTACAAATCCTAATATTTCTACAGTAACTGACCCAGTTTAACATCAATGCCAGTAGATTCCTATGGGACATGATGTCTATATTGACCTTCATTTTAATCCAAAACTGGTACATTACTATTTCTTCAGTTTTTGCACATCATAGGATATGTATTTCTTCCACAAGTTTAAAATATATAGGAATTTGTTTCACTTTCAAACACTTCTTGCTTCAGAACACATGTATTCCTCCATGTTACTTGACTGGTCTTTTCATGAGACTTCTTTCCAAATACATTATTTTCAATTTCCATAATCAATTTCGAAGCTAAACTCACACACTCTTCATGATGAACCATAACATTAATATTAACATTAGATGTATAACTGGTTGGAATGAATAATTGTATATCAATATAAGATTTCCTCTATATGTTCACGATTCAATTCAATCCATTATTTAAAGTTGGAACCAGTTATGCTTTTTATTCACAGTATTGTCTATTAATGCATTATCTCTATATTAATAGATACAGTGTACTCTTCTTTGTCCCTTCAATACTAATTTATATGTCTTCAAAATATTGCTCCCAGAAATGGTGGAAGAAATACTCATGTCACCTTATCTATATATAGATTTTATCACAGGAATATTCTGGACACAAAAAACGAAGGTCACACTCATGATTGTATCAAAGCCTAAATGCCAAGGGAGCGTGGATTACTAAAAAGAACCATGTCCAGGTTGCCTAATGCTCTCAAATGTAAATCAAATTGGTGACTACATATTTGTTTCTTCCTAAGATTATATATTCAACCTCAACCATGTTGAAAATGTCTAATCCTATCACTCACTTCATACTTTGCCTGATTTGGTAATATCTTTATTGATACCTGCTTTCATACATATTTCCCCCAGTTCATCATTGTGACTGACACTTCACATATGCTGACATTTACATTCACTCTCTACCCGAAACCCTATTGCTAAAGAACTTTTGGTCCAAATCCTATACTCACTCTTCTTTCTAAACCTACTGACTATCTTCCTAATGCTACTGACTATAGTTTTTTGACTCGATGTTCTCTTCGACAATCAATTATCCAAGGTATAAGGTCCTATGCCATTGTATATCAATTTATCTGAAACACATGTGCAGAACATAATTCAAACCTAAGTATCCCACTCAAGGGCCCAGTTCCCTTCTGGCTTCCAATCTTACCTAGATTTCTGTTTTTATACTTATATTTTACCTATATATTTTTGTAAATATCACAGGCTCCAAATACCATTATTCATCCGGCAGAAAGATTCCTAACGCAAATCAAACATGTTATTAACCCTAAACATACACTTTTCCCTCAATCTAACTTTACAGAAGAGGAGGGACAGAGTTGGTCTTACAATACAGGAATGTAGGGGATCTTCCACCTGCTGAGAACATCAAAGGTATATGCAGAAATGATCCCCTGAGATGATGAAGGAAGCTATGAAGGACCTGAGAGAGCAAAAGACATCTTCCATGGCAAACTATCTGGTCAGGATGAAGGGATGTGTCTGAATCAGCCTCTACCTTCTTAATGTAGAGAAGATGGACCAAACCAGGCCTGTGTGGAGAGCTGTTCTCAGGTACCTATGGTTGGTATACCATTCTAACTGTGAAAGTGTGACAGGAAGTAGGGACAGCCTCCATCTCATGGGACCCTTAGAAGTAACTGTTAGGACAAAGTGGTTGCCAAGTCAGTGACCTCTTTCAGTTCCTGAAGGAAATGACCTCACCTCACTGCCTTGGTGATGGAACTCTCTGGACGTTTGATCCTGGAAGACAGGCACCAAGAGCCAGTCACAGTCCCAGTCCCAGTGGTCTCACTTGTTTTGATTTACCAAGAACAGAGTCAGTCTTTCTTAGTACCTACTGATGTGATGATGGCCAAATGACAGGAAAGCTCTGAAGAGGAGCTTTTCCTGGGAAAGCAGGTAGTGGCTCACCCATGGCTCCTAACAACTTCAAAGTGTTGGCCAAGGAGACCAGATCTGATACAGGACAGGCCATTTTGGGGGAACATACAATGGCCCACCATTCTGAGGACACTATGGATAGTCACAGACTTACTTGAGCAAAGGAGGTGCCTTTGAGTGTGTGTGTGTGGGTTTGTGGTTTTGTCTCATGTTCTGAGAATAGGTAGGAAAGGCTCTTTGTTTGGATTGGTGTGGACTGTTTCCAGTAAGTGGTTTGACAAGCGAGTGCTTCTATGTCTGTGTATCCCACTCTGTCCGTGATTGTAGACATTAGAAAAGAGAATGCATCAATGGATGTGTCCTGTCTAGTAGAAAGCTTCCAAGCATTCATCCTGCCCAATTTACAAATGGACTGCAGCTTGTCTTATTGAAGGGCAACATCTGCTCTCAGTAGTTTCTGTTTTCTTCCTGAATTCTGGAAACTCTCCAGAATAGCCTCATGGTTTTGTGTCCAAGATATGTACCACCTCCAAGCTCTGTGAAATGGTGATGTACTGGATAGCTGAAGGGAACGGCGAGAATCTAAGAAAACTCAGATATCAGTGGGACCAGGAAAGTCTCAGTGGAGAAACCCTTCTTTGGGCCTTTTGCTTACCTATTGTTCTGTTGCCCTGAATTTCAGGAAGGTCTTTACCTCAGGACACTAATTTGTGAAGCCTGAAGAAAACTGTTTTCAAATGGAAATTAATGGGCATCACCTGTGGCTCTTTGCTTAATTGCTTTGGAAATGGATGTTTCTGAAACAGCCTCTTGGCCCTGTGTGAGGCTGTGGTTAGATACTCAGCACCTTATGCATCCCACGTGTTCATCCAAAACCAAAATGGCCAAAAGAGCAGTTTTTGTGGATGAAGTCTCTCCCTACCTCTGTAAGGTTCCTGACCTCTATCAAGTGAGAATAGGGTGCCTTTGGGTCAAATGAGTTCTTCAAAGCCCTTCAGAGGCTAGCCCATAGGTGATTCCAATGATTCCAATTCACATGAAGAATCTAAACCCCACAGTCAGTAGTCCTCAAATTGGAGAAGCAGAGCAGTATTAACGGCAGGCCTATTTGATAAGTCATGGTTCACAGGAAGGTGTTCAGGCCACCCCAACGTTAAGCAAATGAGGGGCAAGGGAGCTTATTTTGGACACTGTCTTGGGCTGTGCCCCTCATGGAAACCTCCAGCCAGAGGTTAAAATGAGTACCTATATGGAAGAAGATGACGGCCATGTGGAAGTGTTCTGGTTTTAATTGTGGTTATTAGTGTGGTTGTTGAAAAATATGACTGGCTCCACCTGGTCTTGAATTCTAGTGTGATTCCCCTTAGAGACTGAGTTCTGGAACTGATCTCAGAGAGGTATTGCCATGAGTTTTGTTGGGATTTTAGGAGGCCATGCATGAGAGTCACCCTTGGAAACTGAGATCTGTGCCCAGGAAGGCTTTCCACAGAGCACAGGGAATCTCAGCCAGGTTATCACATAATTTTTTTCTGAAAGAATTAGCACCCATAGTTGAGAGTCAAAACACGCAAGCATTTTACATTGTAGACCTCAATATGCCTGGCTTTATGTGACCATTTGGCAACTCTTTGGGAAGCCTTGCCTGTGAGAGTCTTTCAGAGCTTTCATTGAAATGGGCTTCCTCACCATTTAATGGTTACTGAATTAAATGAAACCCTCAGTGCCTCCAACTTCAACCTTAAAAAATGGGCTCGATAAATACCATGAAATTTTTGAAATTCCCATTACCAGGTGGCACTGGAAAACCATTGGAGATCCTGTTGCTGATCATGAGTGTACGAGAAAGTGCCTTGATTGACTGGGTTTCACAAAAATGGTGTAGAACAGAGATGCCAGTAAGTTGGAACCTGCTGAGTAGTGGGCCTACAGCAAAGGTGGGTAGGTGTGAGATAAACCATCTCTGGTGGTTTCATGTGGATTGGCCATTAGCTTTCAAATGGCTTGTGACTGACATGATGCAGCCAGCAGACCCTTATATGTAAAGGCATCTTGTTATATGGATAGGTTTCTGGGCAATGTTCAGAATCAGGTTGATATGGTCAAGCGGGCAAGCTATGTTGGACATAAGCCTGGTTGGTGCATTCTCCTGGAGACCCTGTCCCACCACACGTGACAGAACTCCCTCCAGCACTGTGTCCCAGTTAAACTCCTTGTATTTCATTAAGCCAATACCAAACTCCCAGTGCAGCAGCAAGAATCACCACGAAAAGTAGAGTATGACCAAATGGCTTCACAGTCCACACGGAGAGACACTTATCCCCCAGTTGCCACAGTTTACCCACAAAGTGAGAATTCAGCACTGCTGCCTCCTTTTAATTGGAAAATAAGATACCATGTCCTCCAGGTCACATTGATGTTGACCCAGCTTTGATGGTCTCACTACATAGGATGCTAAAGCTACCGACAACAACATACATTTTAAGTGTCCCAACTCAGAGGCAGTATCTCAAGAAGTCTTTAGGCCTGCAGAGCTCCATGTTGTGGAGTGTTTACCTTGTCTTTTACTTTTGGAAACTCATCTACCACCTCCAAGGTTGTGAACTCCTCAGCATATTCCATTCCGGGTATGTATTCACAGATTTTCTAACTCTTATCCTCTAATTGTGTATTTCTTCCAGTGAGGGTAATATCAAGGGATTGTTTTTAATGTGAGTGGGAAGATTTTTGTGTAGCACATATTTGCAAACACATTGGGTTTACTTTCCTATTTTCCATTTGAAATACTGAATCTCTGACACTAACCCATACCCTACTAGACTCTGACTACTAATCCTTATATGATGGAGAATAGTAACCCAAAAAGAATACAAATACCAGCAATTCAGAGAAGGCATGGTATGTAGTTGGACATCCCTTAATGTTTATTGACATAGTTCTCCATGTGTTTTTAAAATTAACAAATATGTGAATTCCTCTCTCCCTTTTTCTGTAGCCTATTAAGCACATGTATTTTAATATGCACAAATAGAATCCTACCTGGTATCACATGTACATTCTTCTGAGGTGGCTGACATGGCAGATAAAAATTGTGAGAAGAGATCACTCCTCCTAACCTCTGTTGGAACAGAAAATTCAACCTATGGGTGAGCTTCCTAGTTGACCAACATTATGCATAAATCCATTTTCAGTAAAATGTATATTTTTCGATAAGTGGATGTTATATATTTAATGATGAATTTCGATTGGCATATATATTGCTACTTTTTAATGTCTCGGTGTGTGTGTTTGTGTGTGTGTGTATATATATATATATATATATATATATATATATATATATATATATATACTCTCCCGATTTTTCAAAATATGAAATATATGTGTCTTATCATACACTTCCTAAAATTATTCATATTCATGTATGAGGATTTATAATGAACTTTTCACAAGATTATTCTCAGAAATATTCATCCACCTGAAATACATATTTGTTTCCTAATACTGAAAACTAACTTTAGTGAATGGTGCATACAAATCATAATATTTTGACATTGCAAGATGGCCGCGAATAGAGAGCATCATACCCAGTGTACCGCGCCACTGCGCAGGTGACTAACGACTAAGAACGACAAAAAACTATCTTGTTAGGAACTTACAGCAAAATGGGGGTGCACTGAAACCTAGAAGAAGGATTTCTAGCACTGAGGTCCGGTAAATGAGTCTCAAACATGAGCCAACTCTGCGACCGGAGATCCTGTCTGACTGATCCGCGCTACCAGTCCAGTGGCTACAGACAGCAGGGCACCACCGAGATGCGATCAATAATCACGGAGAAACGTTGATGCAGATTCTGTGGAATTCTGCCAGTAGAGTCCCCACTGAGCCCTGGGCTGAGTTCAGGGTTTCAGATGGGGAAGGAAGTGGTACAGTTCTAACCCCCACAATAGAAACTCCACGAAGGAAACCAACGGCCACCATCTTGGTGAGCTGAAGTAACGACAGCCACTTCCCTACAGAATGCAACAATAAAATGTTGTTATTCTGTTACTGTTACTCAGCTCCTCTCCCATACTTCGGGGAATTTGCATCAAATCTCTCCTAGGCTTTCTGGGGGAGAGATTATCAGAGGGAGCCTGCATAAAGATAGGGGAAAACTAGAGGCACCTGACTTTCAACTCCCCCTCCCATCAGTGGTGAAAAAAACCTGTCTAGCCAGCGCTGAGAGAGGGGCAAGCGGAAAAAAAAAAATCAAAACAATAGAGTGCCGGGGTTCCCAATAGCCAACTGTGCAATCAGAGATCTGGGCTGATTGAATCATGCAGCCAGGCCTGCTGTTTCAGATGGCGGGGCACCACCGAGAAGGGACCTGAAGCAGGGAGAAATGTTGCTGCGGATTCTGTGGAATCCTGCCGGCTGAGCTCCCACTGATACCCGGGCTGAGTTTGGGAATTCAGACAGGGAAGAAAGTGGTATAGTTCTATCCCCCACAAAAGAAACTCCACCAAGGAAACAAGCGGCCACCATCTTTGAGATATGAAGTAACCACCGCCCCTCTCCAATAGACTGCAACAATAAAACAGATGTGTGTTACTCAGCTCATCTCTCATACAGCGGGGAATTCGCATAAAATGTCTCCTAGGCTTTCCGGGGGAGGGTTAATCAGAGCAAGCCTGCATAAAGATGCAAGAAAAACTAGAGACACCTGACTTTCGACTCCCCCTACCATCAGTGGCCATAACGAAACGTGTATAGCCAGTGCTGGGGGAGGGGTAAGTGGAAAAACTCAAAACAATAGAGTGTCTGGGTTCCCAAAAGACACCCTCCACACCCAACAAACGGCAGGCACAGAGTACAGTTTGAACTGCCGAGAGGCATCACTCAGGGGAAATCTGGTCTAGAAAAAGAAACCAGGACAAACAGGAGAAACCAAAGGACTAGAAGGCAGGCCCTTGTAACTGGGCGGCTGGAGACCGCAGGCCTGCACATGACATTCCACCCACTGCCTGAGTGACTGGGGGGCTGAGGAATGCCCGCCCGCCGGCAACCGAGCGTGAGACTGCGTGGCTAGAGATTGACAACCCAACGGCGACAGCCCACCTGCTGCCCGCGTGACTGGGCGGCTGGAGACCGCCTGCCCGCTGGCGACCAACCGCGCAATTGGGCGGCTGGAGACCGCCCGCCTGCCAGTGACCCAGAGCTAAAACAAACCAGAGACAGTCAAGTCCCACCCCCCAATTCGGACACCTCGGCAAGGAGCCTGGGGCCGGCCAAAGCAGAGAGGTGACATCACTGGAGCTCGGCCTTCGGAATTACTTCCAAGCGGAATCCACTTTAGCAGGCATAGTTTACCAACACAAAGGAGAGACAACAGAGATATACAACACCAAAACAAATCTAAAGAATAAAGCAGAAACACAGCAATCAAATAGAGCTGGAAAGTAACGTGAACATCATGAAAAAACAAGGGCAAAAAAGGAGTACAAACAATGCAGGACAACTTAAATCTACAGGAGGACCTTGAAGCATCAGAAACAGGGATAGGGAAAGAACTCAAGGCATACCGAACTCAGATGGAAAGGAATATTAGAGAAGACATGAGGCAGCAAGTCCAAGCAATAAAAGTATATTTTGAAAATGAATTAAGCAAACAAATTCAAATGGCAAAGAATGAGCATTACCAGGAGATAGAGATCTTAAAAAAATATTAAACAGTAATCCTAGAAATGCAGGAAAATATAAACCAAATTAAAAACTCAAACGAGAATATTACAAATAGACTAGATCAAGTAGAAGTCAGAACATCAGATAATGAAGACAAAGTTTATCAACTTGAAAAGAATTGAGTAAACACAGAAAAGATGCTTAAATCCCACCAGGAATTTATTCAAAAGATATGGGATGTCATAAAAAAACAAAAAACAAATTTAAGAGTCATCAGGATAGAAGAAGGCATAGAGATTCAAACCAAAGGAATGGACAACATATTAAATGAAATAATTCTATAAAACTTCCCAGAGATGAATGATGGATTGGATTGCCAATTCCTGGAAGCCTACAGGACCCCAAACATTCAAAACCAAAATAGACCAACTCCAAGACATATAATTATGAAGATAGCCAACATACAGAACAAGGAGAGAATATTAAAAGCTATAAGAGAAAGGAGGCAGATTACATTCAGGGGTAAACCAATTAGGTTAACAACTGATTTTTCATCACATTCTTTGAAAGTGAGAAGATCCTGGAACAGTGTAATTCAAATGCTGAAAAAAAAAAAGAATTCCAACCAAGAATACCATATAAAGAAAAGTTAAGCTTCAGATTTGACAATGAAATTAAAGTCTTTCACGATAAACAAAAGCTAAAACAATTCTCAGCCAGAAAACCAGCACTGCAAAGCATTTTGTGCAAAATACTACAAGAAGAAGAGTTAAAAAATAGTGCCCAAAACTAACAGTGGGAAGTATCTCAGTAAAGCGGGAGGAAAGTAACCAAAAAAGTAAAAACTATCCAAACTAAAATATAATAAATAAATAAACATGACTGGAAGTACAAATCATATTTCAATTGTAACCTTAAATGTTAATGGCCTAAATTCACTAATCAAGAGACATGTGCTAGTAACCTGGATCAAAAAAACAAATCCAACAATATTCTGCCTTCAGGAGACTCATATGATAGGAAAAGACATACACAGGCTGAAGGTAAAAGGTTGGGAAAAATCATAACACTCACATGGCCCTCGGAAGCAAGAAGGATTTGCCATACTCATATGGAATAATATCAACTTCAAACCTAAGTTAATCAAAAGGGATAAAGAATGACACTATATTCTGTTAAAAGGAATCATCCACCAACAAGAAAAAAACAATTATCAATTTGTATGCACCAAGCAATGGAGGTGCAACATTCATAAAACAAACTCTCCTCAAGTTCAAGAGTCAAATAGACTACAACACAATAATTATGGGTGACTTCAACACACCACTCTCGGCATTAGAGAGATCCTCTAGACAAAAACTGAATAAAGAAACTATAGAACTCAACAGCACAATTAATAACCTAGACTTAACCGACATATATAGAATATATCAACCATCATCAAGTGGATACATGTTCTTCTCAGCAGCACATGGATCCTACTCAAAGATACACCATATATTATGCCATAGGGCAATTCTTAGTAAATATAAAGGCATGGAGATTATACCGTGCACCATATCTGATCATAATGGAATGAAACTGGATATCAATGAGAAAAGAAGGAAGGAAAAATCCTACATCACATGGAAAATGAACAACATGCTACTGAATGACCAATGGGTTACAGAAGACATAAAGAAGGAGATAAAAAATTCTTAGAGACAAATGACAATACAGACACAACATACCGGAATCTATGGGACACAATGAAAGCAGTTTTAAGAGGGAAATTCATTTCTTGGAGTTCTTTCCTCAAAAAAAAAAAAAAAAAACAACAAATAAATGAACTTAAACTACACCACAAAAACCTGGAAAAGGAAGAGCAAAACAACAGCAAATGTAGTAGAAGACAAGAAATAATTAAATTTAGAGCAGAAATCAACGAAATTGAAACAAAAAAAAAGTTGAAAAAATTGATAAAACTAAAAGTTGGTTCTTTGAAAAAATAAATAAGATCAACAGGCCCTTAGCCACGCTAAGGAAGAGAAGAAGAAAGAGAATTCAAATTACTAACATGTGGGATAAAAAAGGAAATATCACAACAGACACTACAGAAATATAGAAGATAATTAGAAAGTATTTTGAAACACTATATTCCAATAAAATAGAATATTGTGAAGATATTGATAAATTTCTTAAGTCATACAATCTGCCCAGATTGAGTCAGGAAGACACAAACAATTTAAACAGGCCAATAACAAAGAAAGACATAGAAGAAGCAATCAAAAGACTGCCAACCCAAAAAAAGCCCTGGACCGGATGGGAATACAGCGGATTTCTACAAAACCTTCAAAGAAGAATTAAAATCAATATTTTTCAAGCTTTTTCAAGAAATAGAAAAAGAAGGAGCTCTTCCAAATTCATTCTATGAGTCCAACATCACCCTGATCCCGAAACCAGACAAAGACACTTCAAAGAAAGAATACTACAGACCAATTTCTCTAATGAACTTGGATGCAAAAATTCTCAATAAAATTCTGACAAATCGAGTACAAAAGCATATCAAAAAATTGTGCAACATCATCAAGGAGGATTCATCCCTGTGATGCAAGGATGGTTCAATATACGAAAATCAATAAATGCCATTCACCACATCAATAGACTTAAAGACAAGAACTATATGATCATCTCGATAGATGCAGAAAAGCATTTGACAAAGTTCTGCATCCATTTATGTTCAAAACTCTATAAAAACTAGGGATAACAGGAACTTACCTCAACATTGTAAAAGCTATATATGCTAAACCTCAGGCTAGCATCATCCTAAATAGAGAAAAAACTGAAGGCATTCCTTCTGAAATCTGGAACAAGACAGGGATGCCCTCTATCACCACTTCTATTCAATTTAGTTCTTGAAATACTAGCCAGAGCAATTAAACAGACAAAAGAAATTAAAGGCATAAAAATAGGAAAAGAAGAATTTAAAGTATCACTATTTGCAGATGACATGATAATATATTTAACAGACACAAAAATGTCTACAAAGAAATGGCTAAAGTTAATAAATGAATTCAGAAAAGTGGCAGGATATATAATTAACACGCATAAATCAAATGCATTCCTGTATAACAGAAAAAAAACTTCTGAAATGGAAATGAGGAAAACCACTCTATTCACAACATCCTCAAATAAAATAAGATACTTGGGAATCAACCTAACAAAAGAGGTGAAAGATTTATATAATGAAAACTACAGAAATCTAAAGAGAGAAATAGAAGAAGATGTCAGAAGATGGAAACATGTGCCCTGTTCATGAATAGGCAGAACTAACATCATAAAAATGGCAATATTACGCAAAGTTCTCTACAGGTTTAATGCAATGCCAATCAAAATTCCAACGGCATTTCTTGTAGAAATAGATAAATCAATCATGAAATTCATATCGAAAAATAAAAGACCCAGAATAGCAAAAGCAACTCTAAGCAGGAAGTGTGAATCTGGAGGTATACCGATACCAGAGTTCAAACTGTACTACAAAGCAATAGTAACAAAAACAGCATGGAACTGGTACCGAAAAATGCAGGTGGACCAGTGGTACAGAAGAGAGGACACAGAAACCAATCCACAAAATTACAACTTTATTATATTTGATAAAGGGGCTAAAAGCATGCAGTGGAGGAAGGATAGCATCTTCAACAAATGGTGCTGGGAAAATTGGAAATCCATATGCAACAAAATGAAACTGAATCCCGTTCTCTCGCCATGCACAAAATTTAACTCAAAATGGATCAAGGATCTAGATATAAAATCAGAGACACTGCGTTTCATAGAAGAAAAAGTTGGCTACGATCTACATACTGTGGGGTCGGGCTCCAAATTTCTTAATAGGACGCTCATAGCCCAAGAGTTCTTAACAAGAATAAAAAAATGAGACTTACTTATACTAAAAAGTTTTTTTTTCTCTGCAAGAGAAACAAAAAGGGAAGTAAATAGATAGCCTACATCCCGGGAACAAATTTTTACCCCTCACACTTCAGATAGAGCCCTAATATCCAGAATATACAAAGAATTCAAAAAAATTATCAATAAGATAACAAATAACCTAATCAACAAATGGGCCAAGGACCTGAAAAGACACTTCACCGAGGAGGACATACAATCAATCAACAAGTACATGAAAAAATGCTCACCATATCTAGCAGTCAGAGAAATGCAAATCAAACCCACCCTAAGATACCATCTCACTCCAGTATGATTGGCAGCCATTATGAAGTCAAACAACAACAAGTGTTTACGAGGATATGGGGAAAAGGGGACACTTGTACACCGCTGGTGGGACTGCAAATTGGTGAGGCCAACATGGAAAGCAGTATGGGGATTCCTGGGAAAGCTAGGAATGGATCCACCATTTGAACCAGCTATCGCCCTTCTCGGACTATTCCCTGAGGATCTTAAAAGAGTGTACTAAAGGGATACTGCCACATCAATGATCATAGTGGCACAATTCACAATACCTAGACTGTGTAACCAACCTAGATGCAATTCAATAGATGAATGGATAAAAAAAAATGTGGCATCTATACACGATGGATGCAGCACTAAAAAATGACAAAATCATAGAATTTGCAGGGAAATGGATGGCATTAGAGCAGATTATGCTAAGAGAAGCTAGCCAATCCTTAAAAAAAACAAATGCCAAATGTCTGCTTTGATAAAAATAGGGTAACTAAGAATAGAACAGGGAGGAAGAGCATGAGGAAAAGATTAATATTAAACAAAGACGAGTGGGAGAGAGAAAGGGAGAGAGAAGGGAAAGCATATGGAAATGGTAGGAGACCCTCATTGTTACACAAAATTACATATAAGACGTTGTGAGGGGAAAGGCGGGATCAAGAGAGAGAAGTGAAAAAGCATATGAGGAAGAGAGGGAAGATAGGATGAAAGGGGAGGGGGGATAGTAGGGGATAATAAAGGTAGCAGAGGTCAACAGTCACTAATGTGACATTATGTAAAAATGTGAATGTGTAACTGATGTGATTCTGCAATTCGTATTTGGGGAAAATTGGGAGTTCATAACCCATTTCAGTCAAATGTATGAAAGATGATATATCATGAGCTTTGTAATGTTTTGAAAAACCAATAAAAATAAATAAACAAAGGTTTAAAATTGAGTGGGAAGAAATCAGCTAAAAAGGAGTTGAGATGCATTCATTTTGATAAGCAGAAAGTTTGTTTTGTGTAGTTGTAAATATCACAAATTTATTTTACCAGAAAACTGGCTTTTGAAATGAACATATATTGAGATTAAAGGATAATCCACCTACCTTCATGAAAAATTCATATCATTTCCTATATTTTTCATATTTCATTTTTTTTCGTGAATATTTTGTCATGGACCAGGTCTAGTCTTAGGCTACCTCATCTGACAAGTTCGTACAATGTGTTGGATTGTTCTTTTCATCTTTTATTTGATAGTTTGTAGCTGATAATGTGTATTTTTCCTTATCTTTATTTGGACATACATACCCAACTATATCTTTGCATTTTATGTTTTACTGGGGAAGAGACTCATCAAAAGCTCTTTATTATATGTATCAACAATGAAACATTTAGAGCATGCAATTATTCTTAATTTTGCATGAAAATATCTTTGTACCATTTTTCTTATAAAGATGTAGAATTATTACTGTAATAAGTAACTACTTACAAGAAGAATTAAACAATTGACTTTATATCAATCATGAATATGAAAATTAATAAAATAAGTATTTGGCAATAAATATGCAATTGATAGAAATTAAAATCACAAGAAAGCCATTTAAAATGTCAGTGCATATGGTCCTTAAATAAAAGGTTGTTCAAATAAAATTTCACTAATTCATAAGAGTTAATATGCCATATCACAGCTTAATGTAATATAAAAACTTAAATGATAAGTATTGATAAATAAGAATGATACCTGTTTACTTAAATATGTTTATTTGATTTTCACTGTAAGCTGTTAATTCTAGAAGACTTGAAAATTAAGAAAGACTTGGTCTATATTATTTCTAACACGCTAATCAAAGTACTTTTAAATATATATGTATATATATCATATGTAATACATATGCATGAATATAGATACATATGTATAATAAATGTATTGTAATATATCTATAGGTTATTATAATTATTAAATTTTCTCAAGAAAAAAGAATGACTATAAAAAAATTCTTAAATGTAAATTTCATAGCATATTACTGTTTGTAATGACATGAGAGAAAAACTCCTATGGAGGGAAAATGAAAAAGGAAGAGAGAGAAGGGGGAAAATGAGGAAGAAAGTGAGTAAAGAAGAGGGAGAGGAGTGTTTGATTATAAGATAAATGTGGAGGGTCTGGGTGTCTGGCTCAGTGGTAACATGCTTGGCTAGCATGTGTGAGGCACTGGGTTATATTCTCAGCACCACATATAAATAAATAAAATGAGGTCGATCAACAACTGAAAAAATAAAAAAAAAATAAAAAAGTAGAAATATTACCAAAATTCTAAGTTTTTATGAATGCTAAATAAAAAAAAATGTTACATAGCCTTATGTAATTTCTAGACTCCCCAAAATAGTCATTTAATGATAGATTACTAGTGCGATAACTAAAAATCCATTGCTCTTTCCTCGACATTCTGTGGCATGCTAGTGCTAAAATAAATTGTATTATAACACCAAAAAAAATTCTAATATTTCTACAGTAACTGACCCAGTATAACATAAATGCAAGAAGATTCCTATGGAATATAATTGTATTTTGACGTTCATTTTTATTCAACACTGGTACATTACTATTTGTCCAGTTTATGCACATCATAGTATGTATATTTCATTCACAATTTAGCAAATTTATACGCATTTGTTTTACTTTCAATCACTTCCTGCTTCAGAACACATGTATTCCTCCACGTTTCTTGACTGCTCCTTTCATGAGACTTTTTTCCAAAGACATTATTTTTGATTTCCATTATCATTTTTGAAGCAAAACTCACACACCCGTCATGATAAACCGTAAACCTAATATTACCATTAGATGTAAAACTGGTGGGAATGAATGATTGTATATCAATATAAGATTTCTTGTATACTTTCAAATATCAATTCAATCCATTGTTTAATTTGGAACCAGTTATATTATTTATTCACAGTATGGTCTATTCATGCATTGTCTCTATATTGATAGACACAGGGTACACCTCTGTGTACCCTCGATAATAATTTGTATATCTTCAAAATTTTGCTCACAGAAATGGTGGAAGAAAGACTCATGTCAACTGATCTACATATACATTTTATCACAGTAATATTCTGGACACAAAATGCAAAGGTCACACTTAGGATTGTCCCGAAGCCTAAATGGAAAGTGAACATGGATTACTAAAAACATCCATGTCTTGGATGCCTAATTCTCTCAAATGTCAATCCTATTGGTGAGTACATATTTGTTTCTTCCCAAGATTATATATTCAACCTCAACCATGTTGAAAATGTCTAATCCTATCACTCACTTTATATTTTGTCTGATTTCCTAATGTCTCTATTGATATCTCTTTTCCTACATATTTTCCCCAGTTCATCATAGTGACTGATTCTTCACATGTGCTGACATCTACATTCACTCTTTATCCGAAACCCTATTGCTAAAGAACTTTTTGTCCAAATACTATACTCACTCTTTTTTCTAAACCTACCGACTATCTACCTAATCCTACCGACTATCCCTTTTTGACTGGATGAACTCTTCAACAATCAATCATCCAAGGTACAAGGTCCTATGCCATTGTATATTGATTTATCTGAGACATCTGTGCAGAACATAATTCAAACATAAGTATCCCAATCATGGGCCCAATGCCTTTCTGGTATTCAAATCTTACCTAGATTTCAGTTTTCATAATTACATTTCACCTGTATATTCTTATAAATATTGCAGGTTCCCAATACCATTATTCATCCAACAGAATGATTCCTACCACAAATCGAACATGTTATTAATCCTAACTATACACTTTTCCCTCAATCCAACTTTACAGAAGAGCAGGGACAGAGTTGGTCTTACAATACAGGGGTGTAGGGAACCTTCCACCTGTTGAGAACCTCAAAGGTCCATGCAGATATGATCCCTGGAGAAGATGCAGGCAGCTATGAAAGGCCTGAGAGAGCAAACGTCATCTTCCATGGCAAACAACCCGGTCAGGTTAAAAGCATGTGTCTGAATCATCCTCTCTCTTCTTAATGTAGGGAAGATTGACCAAACTAGGCCTGTGTGGAGAGCTGTTCCCAGGTGCCTATTGTTTCTATACCATTCGAACTTGTGAAAGTGTCACAGGAAGTAGGCGCATCCTCCATATTATGAGACCCTAGGAAGCAAATGTTAGGACAAAGTGGTTGGAAATGCAGTGACCACATTCAGTTGCTGAAGGAAGTGACCTCACCTCACATCCTTGTTGATGGAACTCTCCGAATTTGGGTTCCAGGAAGCCAGGCATCCAGACCCATTCCAAGCTCCAGTCACAGTGGTCTCACTTGTTTGGATTTACCAAGGACAGAGTCTGTCTTTTGTGGTACCTAGTGATGTGAGGATGGCCAAATGCCAGGAAAGTTCTGAAGAGGGGCCCTTCCAGAGAAAGAAGTTAGAGGCTCACTGCTGTCTCCTGACAACTTCACAGAGTTGACCCAGGAGACCAGATCTGAGACAGGACAGGCCATTTCTGGGGAACATAGTATTGCCCTCCAGTCAGAGGACACTCTGGATAGTTTCAGACCTACTTGGGGGAAGGAGGTGACTTCGTGGGTGTTTGAGTGGGTTTGTGGTTTTTTCTCATGTTCTGAGAATAGTTAGGAAAGGGGGTTTGTTTGGTTTGGAGTGAAGTGTTTCTAGTTAGTCCTTTGACAAGGCGAGTGTTTCTATGTCTGTGTATCCCACTGTGTCCATGGTTGTAGACATTAGAAAAGAGAATGCCTCAATGGGTGTGTCCTGTCAAAGAGAAAACTTCCAAGCATTCATCCTGCCCATTTTATAAATGGACTGTGGCTTGCCTTATCATTGGGCAACACCTATTATTTTCTTACATTCCTGTATCCTTCCTGAATTCTGGCCACTCTCCAAAATAGGCTCATTGTTTTATGTACAAGATATGTACCACTTCCAAGCTCTGTGACATGGCCATGTACTGGATAGCTGAAGGGAATGCATCTCAGAAAACTCTGATATCAGTGTGATCAGTAAAGTCTCAGTGGAGAAACCCTGCTTTGGGCCTTTTGATTACCTATTGTTATATTGCCCTGAATATCAGGAACATCTTTTCCTCAGGCTACTCCTTCCTGAAGCCTGAAGAAAACAGTTTTCACATGGAAATGAATGGGCATTTTACCTTTGTGTTTTACAATAAAAACTTCACAGAGATTAGGCTCTCATTAACTTAAAAATACTTTTAAATTTTATCTAAGGGTAAAAAGTAACATGTAACTGTACATATCTTTTTGATAACAAGTCCAATTATACAACACAAATGATACACATAAATCTCCAACATGTTTTTATTTTAAGCCTAGAATTACCATACAACCTTAGAACATTTCTGTTTTCATACTTATATTTCACGTATATATTCTTATAAATATCGCAGGTTCCCAATAACATTATTCATACAGCAGAACAATTCCTAACCCAAATCGAACATGTTATTAACCCTAACCATACACTGTTCCCTCAATCTAACTTTACAGAAGAGCAGGGAAAGAGTTCGTCTTACAATACAGGAATTTAGGGGATCTTCCACCCGCTGAGAACCTCAAACGTCCATGCAGAAATGATCCCTGTAGAAGATGTAGGCAGCTATGAAGGACCTGAGAGAGTAAGAGTCACCTTCCATGGCCAACAACCTGGTCAGGATGAAGGTTTGTGTCTGAATCTGCCTCTCTCTTCTTAATGTAGAGAAGATGCACCAAAACAGGCCAGTGTGGAGAGCTGCTCTGGAGTGCCTATGGATGATATACCATTCTAACTTGTGAAAGTGTCACAGGAAGTAGGGGCAGCCTCCATCTCATGGGGCCTTGGAAGCAACAATTAGGACAATGTGTTTGCCAAGGCAGTGACCTCATTCAGTTACTGAAGGAAGTGACCTCACCTCACTTCCTTGGTGTTCGAAATCTCTTAACATGTGGTCCAGGAAGCCAGGCACCCACAGCCAGTCCCAGTCCCAGTCCCAGTGATCTCACTTGTTTGGATTTACCAAGGACAGAGTCAGTCTTTCTTGGTACCTACTGATGTGAGGATGGCCAAATGCCAGTAAAGCTCTGAAGAGGGCCCTTTCCTGAGAAACCAGGTTGTGGCTCACCGCTGGCTCCTGTCAACTTCACAGAGTTGGACAAGGAGAACAGATCTGAGACAGAACAGGCCATTTCATGGAAACATAGTATGGCCCACCACTCAGAGGACACTGCGGATAGTCACAGACCTACTTGGGGGAAGGAGGTGCATTTGTGGGTGTGGGTGTGTGTTTGTGGTTTTGTCTCATGTTCTGAGAATAGGTAAGAAAGGCAGTTTGTTTTGTTTGGAGTTAATTGATTCTAGTAAGTCGTTTGAAAAGGCGAGTGTTTCTAGGTCTGTGTATCCCACTGTGTCAGGGGTTGTAGACATTAGAAAAGAGAATGCTTCAATGGATGTGTCCTGTCTAGTAGAAAGCTTCCCCGGATTCATACTTCCCATTTATGAATGGACTGTGGCTTGCATTATTGATGGGCAACCCCCGATATCTTCCTAAGTTCCTGTTTTCTTTCTGAATTCTGGCCACTTTCCAGAATAGGCTCATGGTTTTGTGTCCAAGATGTATACCACCACCAAGCTCTGTGACATGGCTATGTACTGGATAGCTGAAGGGAATGGCGAGCAACTCAGAAAACTCAGATATCAGTGTAATCAGGAAAGTTTCAGTGGAGAAATACTGCTTTGGTTACCTATTGTTCTGTTGCCCTCAATGTCAGGAAGGTCTTTGCCTCTGGCCACCCCTTTGGGAAGCCTAAAGAAAACAGTTTTCAAATGGAAATCAATGGGCATCACCTGTGACTCTTTGCTTAATTGCATTGGAAAGGGATATGTCTGAACAGGCTCTAGGTCCTGTGTTAGGCTTTGGCTTAGATTCTCAGCACATGATGGATGTAAAGAAAATCCCATGTTTGCATCCAAAACTAAATTGGCCAAAAGAGCAGTCATTATGGAAGAAGTCTCTCGCCTTCCCCTGTAAGGTTCCTCACCTCCATCAAGTGAGAATAGGAACCTTTGGATCAAATGAGTTCTTCAAAGCCCTTTAGAGGCTATCCCATAGGTGCTTGGGTTTTCTCCAGAATCCAAATCACATAAAGAATCTATACCTGACAGTCAGTAGGCCTCAAATTGGAGGAGCAAAGCAATATTAATAGCAGGCCTATTTGATCACTCCTGGTTCCCCGGACGAGTGTCCAGGACACCCTGACTTTAGGCAAATGAGGGGCAATGGAGGTTATTTTGGCCACTGTCATGGGCTGTGCCCCTCATGGAAACCTCAAGCCAGAGGTAATGATGAGTGTCCATATGGAAGAAGATGAGGGCCATGTGGGAGTGTTTTGGTTTTAATTGTGGTCATGTGTGGCCGTTGGAATAGATGACTGGGTCCACCTTGGCTTTAACTCTGTTGTGATTCCCCTTAGAGACTGAGTTGTGGACCTCACCTCAGAGACGTATTGCCATGAATTGTGTTGGGATTTTAGGAGGATTCACATGAGAGTCACCCTTGTAAAATGAGATCTAGGCCCACGGTGGCTGTTCACTGAGCACTGGGAATCTCAGCCAGGTTACCACATGATTTTATTCTGAAAGACTTGGCAGCCATATATGAGAGTCAAAACACACGGATGTCACAATGTAGATCCCAATGGGCCTGGATTCATGTGATCATTTGGCCACTGTTTGGGAAGCCTTGCCTGTGAGACTTCTGCAGAGATTTCATTGAAATGAGCTTCCTAACCGTTTAATAGTTCCAGAATGAAATGAAACACACAGTGCCTCCAACTTCAACCTTGAAAAATGGGTAGATAAATACCAAGAAATTTTTAAACTTCCCATGACCAGGTGGCACTGGAGAATCTTTGGATATCCTGTGGCTGATCATGAGATTACAAGACAGTGCTTTGATTGACTGGTTTTCATAAAAATGGTTCAGAACAGAGATACCAGGAAGTTGGAGCCTGCTGAGAGGTGGGCCTACAGCAGTGCTGGGCAGGTGTGCAATAAAACAACTGTGGTGGGGCCATGTGGATCTTCCATTGGCTTCCAAATGACTTGTGACTGACATGGTGCAGCCAGCAGACCCTTGTATGTAAAGGCATCTTGTTATATGGACAGGATTCAGGGCAATGTTTAGAATCAGATTGCTATGGTCAAGGGGGAAAGTCATGTGGGATATAAGCCTGGTTGGTGCATTCTCCTGCAGACCCTGACCTACCAAAAGTGACAAAACTCACTCACGCACCGGGTAACAGTTGAATTCTTTGTATATCATGAAGCAAATACCAAAATCCCAGTGCAGCAGCAAGAAACACGACGAAAAGTGGAGGATGACCAAATGGCCTCACAGTCCACATGTGAATACACTTATCCCCCAGTTGCCACAGTTTACCTACTAAAGAAAATTCAGCACTACTGCCACATATTCAGTGGAAAATAAGAAACCATGTCCTCGAGGTAACATAGATGCAGACACAGCTTTGATTGTCTCACTACAATGGAAGCTAAATCTCCCGACAACAACATATATTTCAAGTGCCCAAACTCAGAGTGAGTTTCTCAAGAAGGATTTAGGGAACCAGAGCTCCATGTTTGTGGACTGTTTTCCCTGTCCCTTACTTTTGAAATCTCCTCTTCCGTCTTCAAGGTTGTGAACTCCTGAGCATATTCCATTCCAGATATTTATTCACAGATTTTCTAACTCTTCTCCTCTAATTGTGCCTTAGTCTCCGTGATTGTAATGTCAAGGCATCCCTTTCTCTGTATCCTATTCAGCACATGTATTTTTACATGCAATTATAGAATCTTACCTGATACCACACGTACATTCTTGTGAGGTGACTGACTTGGCAGATACAAATTGTAAGAGATCACTCCTCCTAAAAGCTGTTGGAACTGAAAATTCAATCTATGAGTGAGCTTCCTTGTTTAAGAACATTATACATAAATCCATATTCAATAAAATAAATACATTTGGATCTGTAGATGACATATATTTCATGGTGAATTTCAATTGCAATATATTATGCTATTTTTAATGTCTGTGTGTTTGTGTATGTATATATATATATATATATACACACTCTCCAGATTTTTCAAAATATGAAATATATGTCTTGTTATACACTCCCTAAACTCATTCATATTCAAGTATGTGTATTTATAATCAAATTTTCACAAGAGTATTCTCAAAATTATTCATTCACCTGAAATACATATTTGTTTCCTAGTACTGAAAACTATCTTCAGTGAAAGGTGCATACAAATCCTAATATTTCCACAGTAACTGAACCAGTTTAACATCAATACAAGTAGATTCCTATGGGACATGTTGTGCATTTTGACATTTATTTTATTCAACACTGGTACATTACTATTTCTTCAGTTTATGCTCATCATAGCAAATATATTTCATCCAAAAATTTGCAAATTTATAGGCATTTTGTTCACTTTCAATCACTTTATTCTACAGAACACATGTATTCCTCCATGTTTTTGATGGGTCTTTTCATGAGACTTCTTTCCAAACACATTATTTTCGATTTCCATGATCACTTTTGAAGCAAAACTCAAAGACACTTCGTGATAAACCATAACCCTAATATTACCGTTAGATGTATTGCTGGTTGGAATGAATGATGGTATATCGATATAAGATTTCTTATATATTTTCAGATATGAATTCAATCTATTATTTAAAGTGGGACCAGTTATATTATTGATTCACAATGTGGTCTATTCAGGCACTATCTCTATATTCATAGACACAGTGTACACCTCTTTGTACCACCAATACTAATTTATAGGACTTCAAAAAATTGCTCCCAGAAATACTGGAAGAAATACTAATGTCACGCCATCTACATATACATTTTATCACAGTAATATTCTGGACACAAAATGCAAAGGTTACACTTATGATTGTACCAAAGCCTAAAAGGAAAGTGAACAGGGATTACTAAAAACATCCATGTCCACATTGCCTAATGCTCTCAAATGTCAATCCTATTGGTGACTACATATTTGTTTCTTCCTAAGATTATATATTCAAACTCAACCCTGTTCAAAATGTCTAATCCTATCACTCACTTTGTACTTTCCCTGATTTTGTAATGTCTCTATTATTATCTGATTTCCTACATATTTTCCAAAGTTCATCATTGTGACTGAATCTTCATATGTGCTGACATTTACCTTCACCCTCTAACAGAAACCCTATTGCTAAAAAAGTTTTTTTTTTCCAAATCCTATACTCACTCTCCTTCCAAAACCTACCAACTATCTTCCTAATCTTACCTACTATCCCTTTTTGACTGGATGTTCTCTTCCACATTCAATCATCCAATGTACAAGGTCCTATGCCATTGTATATTTATTTATCTGAGACATCTGTGCAGAAAGTAAGTCAACACTAAGTATACCAATGAAGGGCCCAATGCCCTTCAGGGTTTCAAATCTTAGATTTCTGTTTTCATACATATATTTCACCTACATATTCTTATAAATATCGTAGGTTCCCAATAACATTATTCATCCAGCAGAATAGTTCCTAACACAGATTGAACATGTTATTAACCCTAACCATACACTCTTCCCTCAATCTAACTTTACAGAAGAGCAGGGACAGAGTTGGTCTTACAAGACAGAAATTAAGGGATCTTTCACCTGCTGAGAACCTCAAAGGTCATTAAAGATGATCCCTGGAGAAGATGTAGGAAGCTATTAAGGACCTCAGAGAGCAAAAGTCATCTTTCATTGCAAACAACCTGGTCAGGATGAAGGGTTGTGTCAGAATCAGCCTCTCTCTTCTTAATGTAAAGAAGATGCAGCAAACCAGGCCTGTGTGGAGAGCTGTTCCTGGGTGCCTATGGTTTTATACCATTCTAACTTGTGAAAATGTCAGAGTAAGTAGGTGCAGCCTCCATCTCATGGGACCCTTGGAAGCAACTGTTAGGACAAAGTGGTTGCCAAGGTATGGACCTCATTCAGTTCCTGAAGGAAGTGACCTCACCTCACTTCCTTGGTGATGGAATTCTCTGAACTTGGGATCCAGAAAGCCAGGCATCCAGAGCCAGTCCCAGTCACAGTCCCAGTGGTCAAAATTTTTCGGATTTACCAAAGACAGAGTCAGTCTTTCTTGGTACCTACTTATGTGAGGATGGCCAAATGCCAGGAAGGTCTGAAGAGGGGCCTTTCCTGAGAAAGCAGATAGTGGCTCACCACTGGGTCCTTACAGATTCACAAAGTTGGCCACAGAGACTAGATCTGAGACAGGACAGCCCATTATGAGGGAATTTCTTATGGCCCACCATCAAACGACACTCCGTATTGTCACAGAGGTACTTGGGGGTCTGTGTGGGTGTGGGTGTGGGTATTGGTTTGTGGTTTTGTCTCATGTTCTGAGAATAGGTAAGAAAGTCGGTTTGTTTGGTTTGGTGTGAACTGATTCTAGTAAGTCGTTTGACAAGGCTAGTCTTTCTATATCTGTGTATCCCACTGTGTCCATGGTTGTAGACAATAGAAAAGAGAATGCATAAATACATGTGTCCTTTCTAGTAGAAATCTTCCCAGCATTCATTCTGCCCAATTTATGAATGGTCTGCGGCTTGCCTAATGGATGGGCAACACCTAATATCTTCTTAAGTTCCTGTTCTCTACCTGAATTATGGGCAACCTCCAGAATACGCTCATGGTATTGTGTCCAAGATATGAACCACCTCCACGCTCTGTGATATGGCCATGTACTAGAGAGCTGAAGGAAATGATGAGCATCTCAGAAAACTCAGATATCAGTGTGACCAGGAAAGTCTCAATGGAAAAACCCCGCTTTGGGCCTTTTGCTTACATATCCTTCTGTTGCCCTGAATGTCAGGAAGGTCTTTGCCTCAGGCTATGCCTTTTTGAAGCCTGAAGAAAACAGTTTTCAAATGGAAATGTATAAACATTACCTGTGGCTCTTTCTTAATTGCTTTGGAAAGGGATGTGTCTGAATCAGCCTCTTGGCCCTGTGTGAGGCTGTGGCTTAGATTCTCAGCACCTGATGGATCTAAAGAAAAATCCCATGTGTGCATGCAAATCAAAAAGCCAAAAGAGCAGTCATTTTGGATGAAGTTTCTCGCCTTCCTCTGTAAGGTTTCTGACTTCCATCATTGAGAATATGGATCCTTTGGGTCAAATGAGTTCTTCAAAGCCCTGCAGACACTAGACCATAGGTTCTTGGGTTTTCTCATGACTCCAATTAACATAAAGAATCTAAACACCACAGTCAGTAGGCCTCAAAATTGAGAATAAGAGCAATATTAACGGCAGGCCTCTTTGAACACTCCTGGTTCACAGGAAGGATGTCCCGGCCACACTGACTTTAGGCAAATGGATGCAAGGGAGCTTATTTTGGACACTGTCTTAGGCTGTGCCCCTCATGGAAACCTCCAGCCAGAGGTTATGATGAGTGTCTATATGGAAGAAAATGAGGGCCATGTGGGAGTGTCTTGATTTTAATTGCGGTCATTTGTGTGGCGCTTGGAATAGATGACTGGGTCCACCTGGGCTTGAACACTGGTGTGATTCTCCTTAGAGACTGAGTTCTGGAACTTACCTCAAAGAAGTATTGCCTTGTATTGTGTTGGGATTTTAGGAGGCCATGCATGAGAGTCGCCCTTGGAAACTGGGATCTATGCCCAGGTTGGCTTTCCACAGAGCACTGGGAATCTTGGGAAGGATATCACATGATTTTATTCTTAAAGACTTGGCAGCCATAGTTGCAAGTCAAAACACATATGGACCTCAAATTGTAGACCTCAATAGGTCTGGCTTCATGGGACCTTTTGGCCTGTCTTTGGGAAGCATTGCGTGTGATAGTTCTCCAGAGCTTTCATTGAAATGAGCTTCCTCTCCATTTAATCATTCCTGAATGAATTGAAACCCACAGTGCCTCCAACTTCACCCTTGAAAAATGGCTAGATAAATACCTTTAAATTTTTGACATTCCCATGACCGGGTGGACCTGGAGAACCTATGGATGTCCTATTGATGACCATCAGTGTACCAGACAGTGCGTTGATTGACTGGGTTTCATGAAAATGGTGTAGAACGGAGATGCCAGTAATTTGGAGCCTGCTGAGTAGTCGGCCTAGAGCAGTGGTGTGCTGGTGTGTGTTAAAACATCTGTGGTCGGGTCATCTGCATCTGCCCTTCGCTTCCAAATGGTTTGTGACTGACATGGTACAAGCCCCAGATCCTTGTATGTAAAGGCATCTTGTTATATGGAGAGGATTCAGGGCAATGTTTACAATCAGATTGCTATGGTCAAGAGGGCAAGCTATGTGGGATAGAAGCCTTGTTGGTGCATTCTCCTGCAGACCCTTACCCACCACACGTGACAGAACTCCCTCCATCACTGTGTCCCAGTTGAACTTCTTGTATTTTGTGAAGCAAATATCAAACTCCCAGTGCAGCTGCAAGAAACACCACAAAAATTGGAGGATGACCAATGGCTTCACATTCCACCCTGGGAGACACTTAGCCACCAGTGGCCACAGTTTCCCTACAAAGAGAGAATTCAGCACTGCTGCCTCATGTTCATTGGAAAATAAGAAACAATGTCCTCTAGGTCACATAGATGCTGACCCAGCTTTGATCGTCTCACTATAAAGGAAGCTAAAGCTCCTAAAAACAACCTCAGATGAAGTTTCTCAAGAAATATTTAGGCCGGCAGAGCTCCATGTTTGTGGTGTTTTTACCCTGTCTCTGACTTTTGGAAACTCCTATACCACCTCCAAGGTTGTGAACTCCTGAGCATTTTCCATTCCAGATGTGTATTCACAGATTTTCTAACTCTTCTCCTCTAATTGTGTCTTACATGGGATGAAGGTAATGTCAAGGCATTGTTCTGAATACACATTGGATTCTTTTTCCAATTTTCCATTTGAAATACTGAATCCCTGACTGTCAGGCATAGAAGGAATTCACCTTCAAAGAATAGCCTGACACTTACAAGAAACAGCCCCCATGGAGACATCCTGTCTGGGAGACATCCTGTAGCCAACTGTGTCTCTGAGACATCCTGTTGCCATCTGTATTCCTGAAACATCCTGAGTTTATCTCACCTTGTGAAGACATCCAGGAACTTTGGATAAGAGAGCTTTCCCATCTCCAGCATATAAATGCCCCTGTGTGAAAAATAAAAGTTTGCAGCTTGATCAGAACTCCTGTCTTGCTGTCCCTTCACTCCTGTCCCTTCATTCCTCCGCATCTAGGTTCGCTGCCCCTGTTGATGTGTCTTTCCAGCCGTGACTACTGGCACCCACTGACTGGGGCTCAAGCCTTTGACTGATTGGGAACCCCGTCCTCCTGGAAGACTTCATCAAGTGGAGCTCGCGATTGCCTCAGCAGACACCACAAAGAGACAGATCCAGGAGGAGAGTGGGGATGATGCACGGTGAGTGACCCACCATGGGACAAGCAGTTTCGTCACATGATTTGTTTTTGTCAGGCCTCAAGGAGTCCTTCAAGACATGAGGGGTGCGTGTTAAGAAAAAGGACTTAAAATTTTTCTTCTAATACATAGGAGAATTGTGTACATGGTTTCACATTGAAGTGACCATTGATGGCAAAAGATGGCTTAGAGTAAGAGACTGTTTAAAAGATTATTATGAAACCTTTGGCCCAGAAAAAGTGCCAGTTCCCACCTTTTCTTACTGGAACTTAATTAATGAAATTCTTAAAAGTTCACCCTTTGACAATGGTACCTTACAACTTGTCAGGATTGGAGAAGAGACTATGCAAAACACCTCTCGTCTCCCCACGGCATGCCCATCAGTTAGTATAGACATTGACCCTTCTCAGTCTCCCCAGGACCCTGGGAACCTTCCTAGTCCCCCTCAAAATACCACCCTAATGAATAAGGCTCCAATGGTTACCAAACACCTTTATCGAGTTTTAAATCCCAGAGACACATTGACCCCTGGGACGGAGGCTACCTTGGAGAAGGAAGCAGCAAGCTACCATTCAGAAGATGCGCCACCTCTCAGGACCCTGCCACAGCCTATAGGACTTACACATCTACCTACCTCCTATATCCCTCCTGCCTTTTGTGCTCCAGCCTTTCAGGAGCAAAATGCAACCCAGATATTTTTCCCCACTTCCCTTGCCTAGCCTGGCTCCCTTGTGAGAGTCTCTCCAACATAGACGGGAACAGATCAAACTTTTAAAAGAATTAAGATCCCTAGACTCTGAGCTCTGTTCATTAGCCTTAGGCACGGAGTCAATGCAAACTGGCCCACGGCGGTCTAATACAAAGGCTAAGCCACTCCATCAGCCTGTTCTCGCCTTCCCAGTCACCCGCAGTCAGATAGATAAGCCTGCCCAGGCTGAGGTCAAAGACTTAGACGAGGATCAAGAGGAGGAAGTGGGGGAAATGGATCAAGGAGATCAGGACTCAGAGGATGAGGAGTTCACCCCTAGGCAGGAAGGAACCCAGAGTGTCTACAAAAAAATTAAGCCTGCGTTTTCTTGAAAAACATAAAAAGACTTGTGCTCACAATGGCCCCACTGTGCCCTACAAGTTGACTTTATTAGAAAGCCACAGCGCACAATGGCTTACTCCCAATGATTGGAAATTTTTAGACCGAGCTACCCTCAGTGCCGGAGATTTCCTGTTATGGAATGCAGATTTCGAGGAGCACTGTCAGGAAACTGCTCAAAAAAAATTAACTAAGGCCTCCTCTAAATCCTGAACTTATGTTAAGCTAGTGGGCTATGCGCCATTTGACACTAAAACTAAATAGGCACGTTTCCCTGCTGGAATTTTGGCGCAGATTCAGATGGCTTGCTTACATGCTTGGAGATGCCTCCCTCAAACTGGCTCGGCTACCACTTCTTAGGCAAAAATTTGACAAGGACCCAACGACCCTTATAGAAACCTTGTTCCCCGGCTTAACCTAGCTGCAGAATGCTTGCTTGGACCAAGCGAAAGCAAAAGAACTTTTGTAAAACATCTTGCCTTTGAAAACGCCAACCTGTCATGTCAGGATGTTCTTTGACCACATAAGGAAAAAGGGAAACTTTCGGACTTTATTAGACTCTGTGCAGGGGTGGGTGCAGCCCATGCCATGGGTCTCGCCCTACATGCCCCCTTTATCAAGGCCTTTCACAATCCTGGCTCATGTACTTGCTTTACTTGTAAACAACCTGGCCATTTTGCACGCAAGTGTCTGAAAGACAAACAAAGCGTAGGAATATCGTCTCCTCAAACTGGGGCTAAACCGCCCCCAGCTACCCTTTGTTCTAGATGTGGTAAATGTCATCACTTGGCCAGTAAGTGTAGATCTAAGACAAATGGCCTCAGACAGCCTATTTCTTCCTGCTTCTCAGGAAAACCCTGCGGGGCCAGCCCCTGGCCACGACCTCCCCCAGGACAAAACCAGGGGCAATAAGGTTTATTGCCTTCCAAACTCCAAACCTACCACAAAATTCTTCCCCACAATTGCCTCCCTCCAACTAGCCACCCCAGGCAGCGCAGGATTGGACCTCTGTGCCACCACCGATACAATATTAGACTCAATGCAAGGGCACCAGATAATACCCACTAGAATTATGGGTCCCCCTTCATCTCATACGAGTGCCCTTATTCTTGGAAGAGTCTCTGCTACCTTAAATGGTGTTCAGGTCTTCCCTGGCATTAATGATAATGATTTCACTGGAGAAATAAAAATACTAGCAACAGCTATTAATGGAGTTGCGGCCATCCCAGCAGGAACAAGACTTGCACAATTAATATTCCTTCCCTTGGATTCAGGAGGCACTTCCACCGCCCAAACATAAAATGGGGGACAGCCTCCCTCGGCTCCTCTGATGTATATTGGGTTCAGCCCATTTCTCACAATAGACCCACCCTTACCTTACTTATTGAAAAAAAGGAATTCCAAGGAATTCTAGATACTGGAGCTGATGCCACAATTATTTCTCACAAATACTGGCCATCAGGTTGGCCCATCACCCCATCCTTGAATGACCTAAAAGGGTTAAGAGTCAAAAAATCCCCATGTCAGTTCTAGGGCTCTTAGCTTTACTGATAAAGAGGGTAATAAGGTGACTGTCACTCCTTTCATTGTTCCTGACCTCCCTGTTAACCTATGGGGCCGAGATATTTTGAGTCAAATGGAAGTCATTCTTGCCAGTCCCAATTCCATGATGACTCATCAAATGCTTCGTATAAATTTTGTCCCTGGTACAGGCCTTGTGAGACTGAGACAAGGACTGGTGGGGACTATAAAACCCATAAAAAAACAAATACATATGGACTTGGGTATTCTGATTTTTAGTGTCGGTTCCTGACCCTCCTGTACCCCATGCAGATAAAATTATTTGGGAGACTCAGACTCTTGTGTGGGTGGATCAGTGGCCCCTTACCCCCCAAAAAAATTGGAGGCTGCCTCCATGTTAGTGCAGGAACAGCTGGCAGCCGGCCATGTAGAGCCCTCAACCTCACCATGGATTACTCCTATTTTTGTTATCAAGAAAAAATCAGACAAGCGGCATCTTTTACAATATTTGTGTGCCAGTAATAAAGTTATGTGCCTGATGGGAGCACTACTGTCTCGAATTCCCACACCAATGGCTATTCCCAAAACTATTGTAAAATGGTTATTGACTTAAAAGTTTGCTTTTTTACCATTCCTTTACATCCTGAGGATAGACCCTATTTTGCCTTTAGTCTCCCTTGCATTAATTTCCACGGCCCTATGCAGAGATTTCAATGGAAGGTTCTTCCCCAAGGTATGGCCAACAGCCCTAGTCTTTGCTAAATATAAGTTGTTCAAGCAGTAGACCCTGTGAGAGAGTGATGACCACAATTTTATGTTTTACATAATATGGATGAATTTTTAATTGCTGCACCTAATTACCATGACCTTAATAATTGTTACTTGGACCTTTAGAAAACCCTCACTACCTTGAGACTACGGATAGCTCCTGATAAGGTTTAAACACAGGACCCTTATACCTATTTGGGCCTTAAACTTCAAGATAATCAGATCCAAATTCATAAAATACAACTGCGTGTGAACCATCTTCACACCCTTAATGATTCTCAAAAATTACTGGGAGATATTCAATGGCTAAGAACATATTTATAATTATCCACTTGTGTACTTTTGCCCCTTAATGATATTTTGAGAGGTGATTCCTACCCTTCCTCCCCTCAAAAGCTTACTCCCGAGGCATGACAGGCATTAAACCAAGTCACAGAGGCCATTGCCAAACAGTTTGTTACACAAATTTCTTATAACCTTCCTCTGGTTCTGGTTCTTTTACACACTCCTCATATACCCTCAGAAAAATTTTGGCAGTGATATCCATATTTTAAAAATAAAGGCTTCCCCTTGCTTTGGGTCCATTTATCCACCACATCCTCCAAGTTTATTACCGTTTATCTTGCTCAGGTAGCTTCTATTATTATTAAAGGTCGTTTGCTTTCTCGACAACATTTTGGCAAAGACCCTGATAATATTTTAATTCCATATACTAATGACCAAACCCAATTTTTACTACAGAGAGGGGATGAATGGGGTATTGCCCAATCAGGCCATTTGGGAACAATTGATAACCACGTCCCCAATGACACCCTTTTACATTTTGTCCAGATACATCCATTTATTTTTCCCAAAATTACTCAAAAGGCTCCCAGTTCCAAGCCCTTACTGTCTTTACAGATGGTTCCAGTAATGGCTGTGCGGTCTTTGTTTTCAATAACCAGCCTACAACCTTTGATACTGTCTATCATTCAGCACAGTTTGTGAAATTGTTTGCCATAACACAAGTTTTTATAACATTTTGTGATAATCCTGTTAATATTCATACAGACAGTGCCTACATTGCTCATTCTGTGCCCCTGCTGGAGATTTCACCCGCCATTAAAGCTTCTTCCAATGCGGCCTTTCTGTTTCACCAGCTTCAGCAGCTAATTCAGGCCAGACAACACCCATTTTTCTTAGGACACATCAGGGCACACTCTGATCTTTCCGACCCTCTAACACAGGTAATGCTCAAGCTGATGCAGCAACTCCTACCATCTTTCAAATTTTTGGTGGCTCCATTCAATAGGCCACGGAGCTAAACAATCTTCACCAACTAAATTCCCAGAGCCTTCGATTACTTTGTAAAATTACCAGGCAACAGAAACGAGAAATAGTAAAAGAATGCCCTGCTTGCGCTCTCTCCCTCCCCATTCAACACTTGGGAGTTAACCCCCGAGGATTACTGCCAAATCAGGTTTGGCAAATGGATGTTACTCATTTTCCTGAATTTGGAAAAACCAAATATATACACGTTTCTATCGATAACTTCAGCAGCTTTATTTTTGCATCACCACATTCTGGAGAGGCTACCAAAGATGTCCTTTCTCATCTTGTTTCAGCCTTTTCCATAATGGGTAAACCAATACATATTTAAACAGATAATTATCCTCCATATACCAGTGCCAAGTTTAAACAGTTTTGTGCTACCTTGCAATTTTGTCATCCTACTGGAATTCAATACAAACCTCAGGGCCAAGGCATTGTGGAATGTTCCACCTTACCTTAAAGACTTGGCTATCCCGCCTTAAGGCTTCCGCCCTTGTATTTACCACTCACAGGCATTGCCTTAACCATGCATTATTTGCCCTTTCTTTTCTTACCCTAGACAGTGAAGGCCTTTCGGCTGCAGACACACACTGGCATCCCTTTTCCAATTCTGATCAGCCACCTGTTATGTGGCGAAATCCCCTTACAAATAAATGGAAATGCCCACATCCTGTCCTCATCTGGGAATGTGGCTCAGCTTGTGTTTTGGACCAAGAGCTAGCAGCCCCAAGATGGTTACCAGAATGCCTGGTTAAACAGGTTAATGACTTACCTCAAACCGGGGACGGAGGCCCTCTCCCTGAGTACAAATTTTCCCCTTTTCCGGATCCATCCAACAATCTGTATGAGGATCCTGCTTAAGGCACTTCTGCTGAACAGGTTTGTGCACGGATGCCTGGGCCCTCCACCTTCCAACATCATGGAGTACCTTCACCCCCCTCCCCCCGTGAAGGCAAGGGAGGATCTTGGACTCAGGCTCCCACTAGTTGGAACTAGACTGCTGACTGCATGACTAAGGTGGCTTACCTCCGTTCCGAGGTTGACCATAAATTCAGAGGAGTTCATCAGCCTAAATGGGTATGTGTTAACAAGCCAAAGATTATTCCCCCTAGTACAAGTAAAGCTCTCCAAAATTGTTCTGCAACCCGTACGCATACCCAGGCGATGCATGTCTCTTGTTTTGTGTCGGCCTCAATTTGTGTTAACAAGCAGGGAGAATGATTTTTTGAAGCCTCCCTAACTAAAACTCATGAAGCAGGGTGGACCACTATTCATTATACCCCCGTTCTCTTTGACCAGGGAGGAGAAGGCAAATACACCAAGCTACAGTCAGCTGGGTGCCAAGGCACTGTCGGAAAAACTTCCTACTGGCCCATTAAGGACCCTACAGGGGTCTCTGATGGTAGAGGACCCACTGATGCAGTCAAGCATCCTCAGATAATCAAACTTTTGAAACCCCAAATCCCTGAGCTCACATATCATCCCTTAATGTAGCCGAAATCCCAGTTCCCAGGTTTAGATACCAATACATTAGATATTTTGCAAACTACCTTCTCCTTCCTTAATAATTCCAACCCCACCCTTGCTGGTAATTGCTGGCTCTGCATGACAACAGGGGCAAGCATGCCTATGGCAGTTCCTATTAATTCTACTATGGACAATGATAATACATGCCAACCCGGATTTCCCTTTAAAGTACAGCCTATAGGCACTTTTACATTATGTCTTTTAGGCGTGATGCAGAATAATACCTATGATATGGATTTTGGAATTGCTTCCTTTGGAAATTGCTCAACAGAACAAAATTATTCCTCACCCATCCCATCTCTTTGTCCCCCCAATGGCACAGTTGTTATGTGTGGAGGAAATGTGGCCTTCCCCAGGCTTCCAGCGAATTGGAACAGTGGCTGTGTTCTTGCCTTATTACTCCCTGATATAACTATTGTCCCAGGAGACGAACCTCTAGCCTAGACACCTTAGTCAAAAGACAGAGGCGGGCGATACAGGCCTTATCACTTATTGCCAGCCTTGGAATAACAGCTGCTGTGGGCACAGGTACACTGGCTTAGGCACGGCAATACACCCTTACCATCGCCTGTCTCAACAACTTAAAATGATGTACAAACTCTATCAGAAACCATTAAAGATTTGTAGGACCAAATAGACTTCCTGGCAAAAGTGTTCCTTCAAAACAGACGAGGCTTAGATTTGCTGACTGCTAACCAGGGAGATATTTGATTGGCCTTAGGGGAACGATGCTGCTTTAATGCCAATAAATCAGTCATAATATGCACTAAATTTAAGCAGCTTCAAGAAGATCTAGAAAAGAGATGAAGGGAACTATTTGAAAATCCCCTCTGGACAAAGCTTAATGGATTTCTACCCTACCTTCTTCCCCTATTAGGCCCTTTGTTGGGTTTACGTTTAATGGTGACCATAGGACCCTGCATTATAAACAGTGTGGTACAATTTATTAAAGAACACATTAATATTATGGCCTCTAAGCCCCTACAAATCCACTATCATCATCTGGAGATGGAAGACCACGCTGTCAACTTTTAAAAGGATGTTCTACCCTTCTGACAGGCTTATTTCTTAAGTTTACATCCCCACAAATCTCTCTTTCTTACATAAAACTATAAGTAACAGCTCTGACAAACCATCTTCTGCCCTTGCCATAAGGGTTCGTCTACATGGGCCCTTTGGCTTGGGGGAAGACCCACCCATGGAGTGAGGACGTTAGGCCACAATATCGGAGGGTGCAGGAAGGATTGCAAAAGGATGGATCCACGGATCCCCAAACACAAGACCAGTGAGTGACATGCTCTGGTGCATGGCGGTTGGCATGCTTCCGCTTCAAGGCCATCTCCTCCAAAAACATGCCAAGGCCACCACGAAATCTGCTAGTAAAGATGCTTGCTCGGATCAGGAGATATTCTAAGGCCTCCTAGAGAAAAGAGCCTCTAACCCCCCCCCCTAAAAACATGGCCGGTAAGGTAGGTCAAATATTTTATATAAGAAAGGGGGAGATGTCAGGGGCTAAAAGGAAGTTCTCCTTCAAAGAATACCCTGACACTTACAAGAAACAGCCCCCTGGGAGACATCCTGCCTGGGAGATATCCCACAACCATCTATCTCCCTGAGACATCCTGTCGCCATCTGTCTTCCTGAAATATCCTGAGGTTATCTAACCCTGTGAAGACATCCAGCAACTGCCGATAAGAGAGCTTTCCCATCAGCAGCATATAAACACCCTGTGAGAACAATAAAAGTTTGCAGCTTGATCAGAACTCCTGTCTGGGTGTCATCTGTCCTGTCTTTTGTCCCTTCATTCCTTCCCAACTATGTTCGATGCCCACGTTGATGTGTCCTGCCGGCCGGGACACCTGGCACTAACCCATACCCTTCTAGAATATGACTACTAATCCTAATATGATGGAGAAAAATAACCCAAATAGAATAGAAATACAAGCAGTTCAGAGGAGGCATGGTGTATAGTTGGAGTTGCCTTTTGCATGATCTAGGGTAGGTGTTATAAATCTAGCTAATTTTTAAATGAAATAGTTCTCCATGTGTTTTTAAAGTTAAAAAATATGTGAATACCTGTCTCCCTTTCTCTGTAGCCTACTTGCCACATGTATTTTATATGCACATATAGAATCCTACGTGGTATCACACGTATATTCTTGTGAGGTGGCTGACTTAGCAGATTCAAATTGTGAGAAGAGATCACTTCTCCTAAACGCTGTTGGAACTGAAAATTCAACCTATGGGGGAGCCTCCTAGTAAAAAAAAAAAAACATTATACATAAATCCATGCTAAGTAAAATTAATATTTTTGCATCAGTGGATGATATATATTTCATGAAGAATTTCGATTGGCATATATATTGCTACTTTTCATTGTCTGTGTTTGTGTTTTGTGTATATATATATATTCCACTTGGGGGCCTTCAGGGTTAAAAGTTATTTTGGCCCGGAGCTTGGTGAGCAGAACTCTGCCCATCAATGGGGCCGGGCATTCTGGGATTACTTGGAAGGAGTGATGGATTTTTCCTTTCCCCTGGTCCCAGGTCCTCTTAGTTGTCCAAGCCCGATATTTACTGCAATTAGCCCCTTGAATTAGAGACCTTTTATTTGATAGAGGGCAAAATGGAGCCTTAATGGCTGAGTATATTGCCCCTGTATCCACTTCAATGTTTACTGGGGTGCCCTCCACTTCAAAAGTTAACCTGAGCTCGGGGAGGGGATCTGATCCCCAACTTTCTTAGTCATCCTCCAGAGTCAGGATGGCTGGCTGGCGTGGCTGTCTCTTTCTAGGGCTCTCTTTGGCCCAGTGTCCTTTTTCTTTACAATAGGCACATTGATCTGAGGCCAGGGGTGGCCTCTAGTTTGGGCCCAGGTATCCCTTCCTGTCTCCATGTTTCTTATTTCTGGCCTATTTGTTGTTGTGACCAGGACCTGAGTCAATTCCTTAGTCTGTCTTTTGTTTCTTTTATCCACCCTTTGCTTCCTTATCTTCCTCAGTTTCTCTCGTATAGTATACGTTTTTGGCTTCTCTGACTAAATCTCTCAAAGTCATATCTTGTAATCCATCTAAGTGTTGTAACTTTCTTTAAATATCCATGGCAGCTTGCCCAATAAAGGCCATCATGACAGATGCCTTTTGAGCCTCTGCCTGAGTATCAAAAGGAGTATATCTCCTATATGCCTCCATAATTCTCTCTAGAAACATAGAGGGAGATACATCAGGCCCTTGAATAAACTCTATTACCTTGGAAAAATTAGTTGGTCGCCTAGCAGCCACTAAGATACCCGCTATTAGAGCCCGGAGATAAGTGGACAGATGCTCCCTACCTTCAAAGGTGTTGGGGTCCCAGTTTTGTCGATTCTAGGGAAAGCCGGGTTGAATATATTGGGAAGTGGTGTCAGTCAACCATCTGGTCCGAGGATATTTTTTTCTAGCTTCCAAGAGGATTCTCTTTTGTTCCTCTGTCATAAAGAGAGTCCCTAGGTGTTGTTGGCAGTCATTCCAAGTAGGCTGGTGTGAAAACATCTATGAATCAACCACACCTGAGACACGAGTGGGGTCCTCTTAAAAGGGGGGATTGTTATTTTTCCAGTTATATAGGTCTGAAGAGGAGAAAGGCCAATACTGGTAGGCTTGCAATTTTTCCCCATGGCCATCATCAATCATTGGCACATAGGGACGGAGGGGGAGCATCACGGGAGTTCCAGGGTTTTCAATCTTTCATTGATGGTGAGTTCCTTTAGCCGGGCCAGGTTCCTCCAGGGGAGGAGGGGCTGTGTGTGCCGCGGGGGAGTTTTCTGGAGGGTGCTGGGCTGGCTTAGCTTCCTCCAATGGCGGAGAGGCTGAGTCAGCAGCAGGGGAATCACTTAGAGGGTGTTGGGGGTTGGGAGACCAGGGCAAGGGATAAGGAGAGGGATGAGAGTGCAGTAGAGTTAAATCTTGTGACTTAGGCAGAAAAGAGGGTGGAGGAGGAGGAGGAGCAGAGGGTTTGAGAGATCGTGGGGGAAGGATTAGGAGCGGGGGCAGGGGCAAAGAAAGGCTTCACCCATGGAGGAGATTTGCAGAGGTAATGCCGGGTTAAGATATATGGCTTTTGATCTGGATGGCTATGTGGCCCTTCCTGAAAGACAATATCTCTGACTTTTTAAATTAGTGAGAAGTAGAAAAATCCTTCTAAGGGCCATCCGAATCCAAAGGTGGGCCACTCTGAGGCACAGAGAGTCTGCCAGGTCAAGCGGTTTACTGAAAAAGAAAGATTCTGAGCCCTTAAGCCGAATTTGGTCCAGTGATCAAGGGTCAGGGACAGAGGCATTGAAGTGCTCTTTTCCATAATGAAAAATGCACAAACAGTAAAAGCAATGACACATGACACAGACAAGACAAGACAATAAAGACAGGAAATGGACGTCCAACACTGAGACGAGGACTGAGTAGCCGGCAATACCTGATGGGCTGGCAATACCGAATCTGAAACAAAATATCACTGAGTTGAGGAGACTATTGTTCCTTGATTTTCAGAGTCCTCTGGGGTGTCCCTCAGGGTGGTGGCCTGTGGCTCTGTGACACATCTGTCAGCCACCGTGAGAGAGAGATCACACTCTTCATTGACAGCCATTTTGCCAAGCTCTAACCTGAAACCTGACACCAGAAAGAGGCGCCTTACAAATCCCTTGAGGAGCCAGTTGGGGTCTCTCGTCCGCTGCTGCCAGAACTCGGTGGAACCTCCATATGTAAAGGTCGGATGAGTGTCAGGCGAAGAGACCTCTAAGAAACTGTCTCATGCAAAAGCAAAGGGTTTATTGGTGGCCAGCATGCTGGGGCTCAGAGCTCACTTCAATAGAGCAGAGAGTCCTGAGAACAGCTTAAACAGGGCTTATATACTTTCCTTGGGGAGGGCAGGGAGGGAAGTTAAGTATACAGAAAAACATGAAGAGACAACTACCTATTTTACTAACTTTTCACTAACGACTATACTTTGCCAGATTTCCTAATGTATCTATTGATATCTATTTTCCTACATATTTTTCCCAGTTCATCATTGTGGCTGACTCTTCACATGTGCTGACATTTACATTTACTCTATACCCGAAAAGCTATAGCTAAAGAACTTTTGGTGCAAATTCTATACTCACTCTCCTTTCTAAACTACCGACTATCTTCTTAATCTTACCGACTATCACTTTTTGACTGGAAGTTATCTTTGACAATCAATCATCCAAGGCACAAGGTCCAATGCAATTGTATATCGATGTACCTGAGACATCTGTGCAGAAAATAAATCAAAGCTAAGTATCACAATCAAGGTCCTAATACACTTCTGGGTTTTAAATCTTACATAGATTTCTGTTTTCATACTTATATTTTACCTATATATTCTTGTAATTATCGCAGGTCATCAATACCATTATTCATCCAGCTGAATGATTCCTAACCCAAATCAAACCTGTTATTAACCCTAACCATACACTGTTGCCTCAATCTAACTTTACAGAAGAGCAGGGACAGAGATGGTCTTACAATACAAAAATGTAGGATTCCTTCCAACTACTGAGAAACTCAAAGGTCCATGCAAAAATGATCCCTGCAGAAGTTGTAGGCAGCTATGTAGGAACTGAGAGAGCAAAAGTCATCTTTCATTGTAAAAAACTTGGTCAGGATGAAGGAATGTGTCTGAATCAGCCTCTGTCTTCTTAATTTAGAGAAGAAGGACCCAACCAGGCCTGTGTTGAGAGCTGTTCCTGGGTGCCTATGGTTGATATACCATTCTAAGTTGTGAAAGTGTCACAGGAAGTAGGGGCAGCCTCCATTTCATGGGACTCTTTGAAGCAACTGTTAGGACAACATGGTTGCCAAGGCAGTGACCTTATTCACTTTCTGAAGGAAGTGACCTCACCTCACAACCTTGGTGACAGAACTCTCTGAACTTGGGATCCAGGAAGCCAGTCACCAAAATCCAGTCCCAGTCCCACTCCCAGGGGTCTCACTTGCTTGGATTTACCAAGGACAGATTTAGTCTTTCTTGGTACCTACTGATGTGAGGATGGCCAAATGCCAGAAAGCTCTGAAAAGTCACCTTTACTGAGAAAGCAGGTATTGGATCACCGCTGGCTCCTCAGTAGTTCAAAATGTTGACCAAAGAGACCAGATCTGAGACAGGACAGGCCATTTTGTGGGAATAAAATATGGTCCACAATTAGAGAAACTCTGGATAGTCACAGACCTACTTCGGGGAAGGAGGTGCCTTTGTGGGTGTGGGTGTGAGTTTGTGGATTTGTCTCATGTTCTCAGAATAGGTAGGAAAGTCGGTATGTTTGGTTTGGTGTAGACTGTTTCGAGTAAGTCGTTTGACAAGGCGAGTGTTTCTATGTCTGTGTATCCCACGGTGTCCATGGTTGTAGACATTAGAAAAGAGAATGCATCAATTGATATGTCCTGTCTAGTTGAAAGCTTCCCAGCATTCATCCTGCCCAATTTATGAATGGATTTCAGCTTGCCTTATCGATGGGCAACACTTGCTATCTTTCAAAGTTTCTGCTTTCTTCCTGAATTCTGGCCAATCTCCAGAATAGGCTCATGGTTTTGTGTCCAATATATGTACCACTTCCAAGCCCTGTGACATCGCCATGTACTGGATAGCTGAAGGGAATGGCGAGCATCTCAGAAAACTCAGGTATCAGTGTGATCAGGAGAGTCTCAGTGGAGAAACCCTGCTTTGGGCCTTTTAATTACCAATTGTTCTGCTGCCCTGAATGTCTGAAAGGTCTTTGCCTCAGGCCACCCCTTTTTGAAGCCTGAAAAAAAACTGTTTTCACATGGAAATAAATGGGCATCACCTGAGGCTTTTTGCTTAATTCCTTTGGAAAGGATGTGTCTGAATCAGCCTTTTGGCCCTGTGTGAGGCTTAGGCTTAGATTCTCAGCACCTGATGGATCTAAAGAACGATCCCATGTGTGCATACAAAACCAAAATAGCCAAAAGAGCAGTCATTCTGGATGAAGTCTCTCCCCTTCCTTTGTGAGGTTCTAGACCTACATCAAGTTAGAATAGGAATGCATTGGGTCAAATAATTTCTTCAAAGCCCTGCAGAGGCTAGCCCGTAGGAGCTTGGGTTTCCTCATGTCTCCAATTCAGACAAAGAATCTAAACCCCACAGTCAGTAGTCCTCAAATTGGAGAAGCAGAGAAGTATTAACAGCAGGCCTATGTGATCACACCAGGTTCACAGGAAGGGTGTCCAAGCCACCCTGTTTTTAGGCACATTAGGGGCAAGGTAGATTATTTTGGAGACTGTCTTGGTCTGCACCCCTCATAGAAACATTCAACCAGAGGTTATGAAGAGTGTTTATATGAAAGATCATGAGGGCCATGTGGGAGTGTGTTGGTTTTAATTGTGGTCATTTGTGTGGTGGTTGGAAGAGATGACTGGGTCCACCTTGACATGAACTCTGGTGTGATTCCCCTAAGAGACTGAGTTCTGGAACTGACCTCAGAGATGTATTGCCATAAATTGTGTTGGGATGTTATGAGTTCACGCATGAGAGTCGTCCTTGGAAACTGAGATGTATGCCCAGGTTGTATTTCCACAAAGCACTGGGAATCACAGCCAAGATATCACATGATTTTATTCTGAAAGACTTGGCAGCCATAGTTGAGAGTCAAAACACACATGGACCTCACATTGTAGACCTCAATGGGCCTGGATTCACGTGACCATTTAGCCAATCTTTGGGAAGCCTTGCCTGTGAGAATTCTCCATAGCTTTCATTGACATGAGCTTCCTCAAAATTTAATGGTTCTGGATTGATTTGAAACGTACAGTGCCTCCAACTTCATCTTTCAAAAATGGCTAGATAAATACCAAGAAATTTTTGAAATTCCCATGACCAGGTGGCACTGGAGAACCTTTGGATGTCCTGTTGCTGATCATGAGTATACCAGACAGTGCCTTGATTGACTGAGTTTCATGAAAATGGTGTAGAACAGAGATGCCAATAAATTGGAGCCTGCTGAGTACTTGGCCTAGAGCAGTAGTGGGCAGGTGTGTGATAAAACATTTGTGGTGGGGCCATGTGGATCTGCCATTAGCTTCCAAATGTCTTGTGACTGACATAGTGCAGCAAGCAGTCCCTTCTATGTAAAGGCATCTTGTAATATTGAGAAGTTTCAGGGAAAGTTTCAGAATTAAGTTGCTATGGTCAATGGGGAAAGCTATGTGGGATAGAAGCATGGTTGGTGCATTGTCCTGCAGAAACTGACCCACCACACGTGACAGAACTCCCTCCAGCACTGTGTCCCAGTTGACCTCTTTGTATTTTGTGAAGCAAATACCAAACTCCCAGTGAAGCCGCAAGAAACACCATGAAAACTTTAGGATCACAAAATGGCTTCACAGTCCACACGGGGAGACACTTAGACCCCAGGGGCCACAGTTTAGCTACAAACAGCAAATTCAGCACTGCTGCTCATGTTCAGTGGAAAATAATAAACCATGTCCTCCAGATCACATAGATGCAGACCCACCTTTATTGGTCTCACTAGAAACGAAGCTAAAGCACTTGACAACAACATATGTTTCAAGTGCCCAACCTCAGAGGCAGTTCCACAAGAAGTCTTTAGGCCAGAAGAGCTCCAGTTTGTGAAGTGTTTACCCTGTCCCTTACTTTGGGAAACTCCTTAGCATACTCTATTTCAAATATGTATTCACAGATTTTCTAACTCTTCTCCTCTAATTTTGTCTTACTTGGGGACTAGGTAATGTCAAGCCATTGTTCTGGATGACAGTGGGAACAATTTTTTGTAGCACATATTTGTATACACATTGGATTCATTTTATAATTTTCCAGTCAAAATAGTGAATCCCTCACACTAACCCCTATGCTACTAAACTCTGACTAGAATAATAACCCAAACAGAATTGAAATACAAGCAGTTCAGAGGAGGCATCGTGTATAGTTGGACTTGCCTTTTGCATTATATAGGGTAGGAGTTATGAATCTAGTCAATTATTTGGTTGAAAGAATTCTCCATGTTTTTTTAAAGTTAACAAATATGTGAATTCCTGTCTCCCTTTCTCTGTAGCCTATTTAGCACATGTAGTTTTATATGCACATATTTATTCATACCTGGTATCACACGTATATTTTTGGTGAGGTGGCTGACTTGGCATATAGAAATTGTGAGAAGACATCACTCCTTCTAAAAGCTGTTGGAACTGAGAATTCAACCTATGGGTGATCCTCCTATTTAAATAGCATTATACATAAATCCATGTTCAGTAAAATAAATATTTTTGAATCTGTGGATGATATGTATTTCATGATGAATTTCGATTGGCATATATAATGCTACTTTTTAATGTCTCTCTGTGTGTGTCTGTATATATATATATATATATATATATATATATATATATATATATATATCCTCCAGATTTTTCAAAATATGAAATATATGTGTCTTATTATGCACTCCCAAATTTCATTCATATTCATGTATGTGGATTTATAATCTACTTTTCAAAAGATTATTCTCAGAAATATTCATCCACCTGAAATAACATTTTGGTTTACTAGTACTGAAAACTATCTTCAGTAAATGGTGCATAGAAATCCTAATATTTTGACATTGCAAGATGGCCATGAATAGAGTGCATCACACCCTTTGTACTGCGCAACTTCACATGTGAATAAGGAGTTAGAATGACGAAAAAGTATCTTGTTAGGATCTTACAGAAAAATGGGTGTGCCTGGAACCTAGAAGAATGATTTCCACCACCGAGGTCCTGTAATTGAGTCTCAAACAAGAGCCAACTATGCGACCGAAGATCTGGGGTGGCTGATCCGTGCGGCCCATGCCGTGGCTACAGACGGCGAGCCTCCACCGTGAAGCGACCAGCATGCAGGGAGAAACGTTGCTGCGGATTCTGTGGAATCCGGCTGGGTCACCCACCACTGAGCCTGGGGCTGAGTTCGGGATTTCAGATGGGGAAGAAAGTGTTACAGTTCTATCCCCCACAACCGAAACTCCACCGAGGAAACCAACGGCCACCATCTTGGAGAGCTGAAGTATCCACCACCACTCTCCGACAGATTGCAACAACAAAACAGGTGTGTGTTACTCAGCTTATCTCCCATACAGCAGGTAATTCGCAAAAATTCTCTCTTAGGCTTTCCGGGGGAGGGATTAACAGAGAAAGCCTTCATAAAGACGGGGGGAAAACTAGTGGCACCTGACCTTCAACTTCCCCTCCCATCACCGGTGAAAACAAAACTTTTCTAGCCAGCGCAATGGGTGGGGCAAGCGGAAAAAATCAAAACAATAGAGTGCCAGTGTTCCCAATAGACACCCTCCACAACCAAGGAACGGCAGGCAAAGAGTACAGTTTGAGCTGCCAAGAGGCATCACTCAGGGGAAATCTGGTGTCGCAGGGGAAATCAGGACTCGCAGAGGAAACCAGGGGACCAGAGGACAGACACGCATGACTAGGAGGCTGGAGAACGCCTGCCCACCAGCAACCAATCACCCGCTGGCTGCCTGCGCAATTGGGCAGCTAGAGATCACCCGCCCACCGGTGACAGCCCATTCGCTGATTGCACGACTGGATGGCTGGAGACCGCCCACCCGCCAGCGACCGGGAGGTGAAACCAACCAGAGACAGTCCAGTCCCACCCCCCCATTCAAACACCCCGGCAAGGAGCCTGGGGCCCGCCATAGCAGACAGGTGACATCACTGGAGCTCAGCTGTCGGAATTCCTTCCAAGTGGAATCCACTTTTGCAGGCATAGTCTACAAACACAAAAGAGAGAAAACAGAGATATATAAAACCAAAACAAATCTATTGAAGAAAGCAGAAACACAGCAATCAAATTGAGCTGAAAAGTAACGTGAACATCATGAAAAAACAAGGGAAAAAAAGGTGTGCAAAAAATGCAGGACAACTAAATTCTAAAGGAGGACCGTGAAGCATCAGAAATAGGGATAGGGAAAAAACTCAAGGCATACCTAACTCAGATGGAAAGGAATATTAGAGAAGACATGAGGCAGCAAGTCCAAGCAATAAAAGTATATTTTGAAAATCAAATAAACAAACAAATTCAAATGGCAAAGAATGAGCTTTACCAGGAGATAGAGACATTAAAAAGAAATATCAAACAGTAATCCTAGAAATGCAGGAAAGTATAAACCAAATTAAAAACTCAAACGAAGAGTATTACAAATAGACTAGATCAAGTAGAAGTTACAACGTCAGATAATGAAGACAAAGTTTATCAACTTGAAAAGAATAGAGTAAACACAGAAAAGATGCTTAAATCCCATGAGCAATCTATTCAAGAGATATGGGATGTCATAAAAAAAAAACAAATTTGAGAGTCATCGGGATAGAAAAAGGCATAGAGATTCAAACCAAAGGAATGGACAACATATTAAATGAAATAATTCTAGAAAATTTCCCAGAGATGAAAGATGGAATGGATTGCCAAATCCTGGAAGCCTACAGGACCCCAAGCATTCAAAACCATAATAGACCAACTCCAAGACAAATATTTATGAAGATAGCCAGAACAAGGACATACAGAACAAAGAGAGAATATTAAAAGCTACGAGAGAAAGTAGGCAGGTTACATTCAGGGGTAAACCAATTAAGTTAACGACTGATTTTTTTCATCACAAACTTTGAAAGCAAGAAGATCCTGGAACAAAGTATTTCAAACGCTCAAAAATAATGGATTCCAACCAAGAATACTGTATCCAGCAAAATTAAGCTTCAGCTTTGACAATGAAATTTAAGTCTTTCACGATAAACAAAAGCTAAAAGAATTCACAGCCAGAACACCAGCAGTGCAAAGCATTTTGAGCAAAATACTACAAGAAGAGGATTTGAAAAGTAATGCCTGAAACTAGCAGCAGGAGGTATCACAGTAAAGGGAGAGGAAAATAACCAAAAAGTAAAAACTAACCAAAATAAATAAATAAATGAATAAATAAATAAATAAATAAACAAACAAACAAACATGACTGGAAGTAGAAATCATATTTCAATTGTAACCTTAAATGTTAATGGCCTAAACTCACCAATCAAGAGACATAAGCTAGTAACCTTGATCAAAAAAAAAAAAAAAAATCCAACAATATGCTACCTTCAGGAGACTCATATGATAGGTAAAGACATACAGAGGCTGAAATTAAAAGTTTGGGAAAAATCATACCACTCACATGACCCTCGGAAGCAAGCAGGAGTGGCCATACTCATATCGAATAAAATCAACTTCAAACCTACGTTAATCAAAAGGGATAAAGAAGGACACTATATACTGTTAAAAGGAACCTTGCACCAACAATGCATAACCATTATCAATTTGTATGCACCAAACAATTGAGCTGCAACACTCATAAAACAAACTCGCCTCAAGTTCAAGAGTCAAATAAACTACAACACAATAATTATGGGTGACTTCAACACACCGCTCTAGCCATTAGACAGATCCTCTAGACAAAAACTGAATAAAGAAACTATAGAATTCAACAGCAAAATCAGTAACCTAGACTTCACCGACATATATAGAATATATCAACCATCAAAAAGTGGATACACGTTCTTCTCAGCAGCACATGGATCCTACTCAAAGATAGACCATATATTATGCCATAGGGCAATTCTTAGTAAATATAAAGTCGTGGAGATAATACCATGCAGAATATCTGATCATAATGGAATGAATCTGGAAATCAATGATAAAAGAAGGAAGGAAAAATCCTACATCACATGGAAAATGAACAACATGCTACTGAATGATCAATGGTTTACAGAAGACAAAAAGGAGGAGATAAAAAAATTCATAGAGACAAATGACAATACAGACACAACATACTGGAATCTATGGGACACAATGAAAGCAGTTTTAAGAGGGAAATTCATTTCTTGGAGTTCTTTCCTCAAAAAAAAAAGAAAAATCAGCAAATAAATGAACTCACACTACGCCTCAAAAACCTAGAAATGGAAGAGCAAAACAACAGCAAATGTAGTAGAAGACAAGAAATAATTAAAATTAGAGCAGAAATCAACGAAATTGAAACAAAAAAAAATTGAAAATATTGATAAAACTAAAAGTTGGTTCTTTGAAAAAATAAATAAGATCTGCAGGCCCTTGGCCATGCTAAGGAAGAGAAGAAAAGAGAGAGCAGGCCCTTAGCCATGCTAAGGAAGAGAAGAAAAGAGAGAACTCAAATTACTAACATACGGGATGAAAAAGGCAATATCACAACAGACACTACAGAAATAAGAAGATAATTAGAAAGTATATGGAAACCCTATGTTCCAATAAAATAGATGATAGTGAAGATATCAATAAATTCTTAAGTCATGCGATCTGCCCAGATTGAGTCAGGAAGACACACACAATTTAAAAAGACCAATAACAAAGGAAGAAATAGAAGAAGCCATCAAAATACTACCAACCAAAAAAAGCCATGGACCAAATGGGTATACAGCAGAGATCTACAAAACCTTCAAAAAGGAATTAATACCAATACTTTCCAAGCTATTTCAAGAAATAGAAAAATAAGGAACTCTTCCAAATTCATTCTATGAGGCCAATATCACCCTGATCCCAAAACCAGACAAAGACACTTCAAAGAAAGAAAACTACAGACCAATATCTCTAATAAACTTGGATGCAAAAATTCTCAATAAAATCTTGGTGAATCGAATACAAAAGCATATCAAAAAAATTATGCACCATGATCATGTAGGATTCATCCCTGGGATGCAAGGCTGGTTCATTATACGGAAATCAATAAATGCTATTCACCACATCAATAGACTTAAAGACAACAACCATATGATCGTATCGATAGATTCAGAAAAAACATTCGACAAAGTTCAGCATCCCTTTATGTTGAAAACACTAGAAAAACTAGGGATAACAGTAACTTACCTCAAGATTGTAAAAGCTATATATGCTAAACCTCAGGCTGGCATCATCCTAAATTGAGAAAAGCTGAAGGCATTCCCTCTAAAATCTGGAACAAGAGGGATGCCCTCTATCACCACTTCTATTTAATTCAGTTCTTGAAATACTAGGCATAGCAATTAGACAGACAAAAGAAATTAAAGGCATAAAACTAGGAAAAGAAGAACTTAAATTATCGCTATTTGCGGATGACATGATAATATATTTAACAGACCCAAAAGGGTCTACAGAGGAACTGCTAGAGTTAATAAATAAATTCAGCAAAGTGGCAAAATATACAATCAACACGCATAAATCAAAGGCATTCCTGTATATCAGCAGCAAAACTTCTGAAATGGAAATGAGGAAAACCACTCCATTCAAAATATCCTCAAAGAAAATAAGATAATTGGAAAAACAATTATATAGTTGGGAATCAACCTAACAAAAGAGGTGAAAGATTTATAAATGAAAACTACAGAAACATAAAGAGATAGAAGAAGATCTTAGAATATGGAAAAATATACCCAATTCATGGATAGGCAGAACTAGCATCATCAAAATGGCGATATTACCCAAATTCTCTACAGGTTTAAATTGATGCCAATCAAAATCCCAACGACATTTCTTGTAGAAAAGATAAAGCAATCATGAAATTCATATGGAAAAACAAAAGACCCAGAATAGCAACAGCAATTCTAAGCAGGATGTTTGAATCTGGAGGTATAGCGATACCAGACTTCAAACTGTACTACAAAGCAATAGTAACAAAAACAGCATGGTACTGGTACCAAAACAGGCAGGTGGACCAATGGTACAGAATAGAGGACACAGAAACCATTCCACAAAATTACAACTTTCTTATATTTGATAAAAGGGGCTAAAAACCTGCAATATACGAAGGACAAATGGTGCTAGAAAAATTGGAAATCGATATGCAACAAAATGACACTGAATCCCTTTCTCTCGCCAAGCAAGGAAGTTAACTCAAGATGGATCAAGGAGCTAGATATCAAATCAGAGACACTGCATCTGATACAAGAAAAAGTTGGCTACGATCTACATACTGTGGGATCGGGCTCCAAATTCCTTAATAGGACACCCATAGCCCAAGAGTTAATAACAAGAATAAATTAATGGGACTTACTTAAACTAAAAGTTTTTTTTTTTTTTTTTTTTCTCAGCAAGAGAAACAATAAGAGAGGTAAATAGAGAACCTACATCCTGGGAACAAATTTTTACCCCTCTCACTTCAGATAAAGCCCTAATATCCAAAATATACAAAGAACTCAAAAAATTAAAAAGTAAGGTAACAAATAACCCAATCATCAAATGGGCCAAGGACCTGAACAGACACTTCACAGAGGAGGACATACAATCAATCAACAAGTACATGAAAAAATGCTCACAATCTCTAGCAGTCAGAGAAATGCAAATCAAAACCACCCTAGGATACCATCTCACTCCAGTAAGATCGGCAGCCATTAGGAAGTCAAACAACAGTAAGTGTTGGCGAGGATGTGGGGAAAAGGGGACACTTGTACACTGCTGGTGGGACTGCAAATTGGTGCAGCCAATTTGGAAAGCAGTATGGAGATTCCTGGGAAAGCTGGGAATGGATCCACCATTTGACCAAGCTATCACACTTCTTGGACTATTCCCTGAGGATCTTAAAACAGCGTACTATTGGGATACTGCCACATCAATGATCATAGCGGGACAATTCACAACAGCTAGACTGTGGAACCAACTTAGATGCCCTTCAATAGATGAATGGATTAAAAAAAATGTGGAATCTACACACAATGGAGTATTACGCAGCACTAAAAAATTACAAAATCATAGAATTTGCAGTGAAATGTATGGCATTAGAGCAGAATATGCTAAGCAAAGCTAGCCAATCCTTAAAAAAACAAATGCCAAATGTCTTCTTTGATATAAAGAGAGCAACTAAGAACAGAAAGGGAGGAAGAGCATGAGGAAAAGATTAACATTATACAAAGACGTGTGGGGGGAGAGAAAGGGAGAGAGAAGAGAAAGCATATGGAAATGGTAGAATAGCCTCAATGATACACAAAATTACACATAATAGGTTGTGAGGGGAAATGGGGCGGAAATAATGGAGAGAATTAAACAACAGCACATGAGGTAGAGAGGGAAGATGGGAGGGCAGGGGAGGGGGGATAGTAGGGGATAGGAAAGGTAGAAGAATACAACAGTCACTAATATGCCATTATGTAAAAATGTGAATGTGTAAGCAATGTGTTTCTGCAATTCTTATTTGGGGAAAAAGTGGGAGTTCATAAACCAAATGAGAAAAATGTATCAAAGATGATATATCATGAGCTTTGTAATGTTTTGAACAACCAATAAAAATAAATAAATAAATAAAGGTTTAAAATTGAGTGGGAAGAAATCAGCTAAAAAAGGGTTGAGATGCATTCATTTTGCTAAGCAGAAACTTTGTTTTGTGTAGTTGTAACTATCACAAATTTATTTTACCAGAAATTTGGCTTTTGAAAATGCACATAAAATGAGATTAAAGGATAATTCACCTACCTTCATGAAAAATTCATAGCATTTCCTATATTTTTCATATTTCATTTTTTTAGTTAATATTTTGTCATGGACCATGTCTAGCCTTAGGCTATTCTTCCAGAATACTACCTCATCTGACAAGTTCGTACAATGTATTGGATTTTTCTTTTCATCTTTTATTTAATTGTTTCTAGCTAATAATGTGTATTTCTTCTTATCTTTATTTGGACATACATACCCAACTATATCTTTGCATTTTATGTTTTACTGCGGAAGAGACTCATCAAAAGCTCTTTGTTATATGTATTAACAATCAAACATTCAGAGAAGGCAATTATTCTTAATTTTGCATGAAAATAACTTTGTACCATTTTTCTTATAAAGATTTAGAATTATTAATAATGTCCCTGCTGTAATAAGTAACTACTTACAAGAAGAATTAAACAATTGACTTTATATCAATTATGAATATGAAAAGTACTAAAATAAATATTTGGCAATTAATACACAATTGATAGAAATTGAAATCTCGAGAAAGCCATTTAAATTGTCAGTGCATATGGTCCTTAAATAATAGGTTTTTTAAAAAAAATTTTTCTCTAATTCATAAGATATATTATGCCATATTATAGCTTAATGTGATATAAAACCTTAAATTATCACAATGATAATAATAATCCATTGTTCCTTCCTCTACATTCTGTGGCATGCTAGTACTAAAATAAATTGTATTATAACACCAAAAAAAAAAGCCAAATCATAATATTTCTACAGTAACTGACACGAGTTTAACATCAATGCAAGTAGATTAGATTCCTATGGGACATGATGTGCATTTTGACGTTCATTTTTATTCAACACTGGAACATTACTATTTCTTCAGTTTATGCACATCAGAGGATATATAAATATTTCATCCACAATTTAGCAAATTTATACGCATTTGTTTAACTTCAAATCACTTCCTGCTTCAGAACCCATGTATTCCTCCATGTTTCTTGACTGCTCTTTTCATGAGACTTCTTTCCAAACACATTATTTTCGATTTCCTTTATCATATTTGAAGCAAAACACCCGTCATGATAAACCATAACCCTAATATTACCTTTAAATGTATAAGTGGTTGGAAAGAATGATTGTATATCAATATAAGATTTCTTACTTAGTTACAGATATCAATTCAATCCATTATTTAAAGTGGAACCAGTTATATTATTTATTCACAGTATGGTCTATTCATGTATTATCTCTATATTCATAGACACAGGGTACACCTCTTTGTACCCCCAATACTAATTTATACGTCTTCAAAATATTGCTCCCAGAAATGGTGGAACAAATACATGTAACCTGATCTACATATACATTTTATCACAGTAATATTCTGAACAGAAAAAGCAAAGTTCTCACTTATGATTGTACCATACCTAAATGGAAAGTGATCCTGGATTACTAAAAACATCCATGTCCAGGTTGCCTAATGATCTCAAAAGAAAATCCTATTGGTGACTACATATTTGTTTCTTCCAAAGATTATATATTCAAACTCAACCCTTTGAATACGTCTAAAGCTGTCACTCACTTTACACTTTGAATGATTTTGTAATGTGTCTATTGATATCTGCTTTCCTACATATTTTCCCCAGTTCATCATTGTGACTGAATCTTCACATGTGCTATCACTAACATTCACTCTCTAACCGAAACCCTATTGCTAAAAAACTTTGGTCCAAATCCTATATTCACTCTTCTTCCTAAACCTACCTACTGTCTTCCTAATCCTATCGACTATCCCTTTTTGACTGGATGTTCTCTTCTACATTCAATCATCCAAGGTACAAGGTCCTATGCCATTGTATATCGATTTATCTGAGACATCTGTGCAGAACGTAATTCAATGCTAAGTATCCCAATCAAGAACCCAATGACCTTCTGGGCTTCAAATCTTACTTAGATTTCTCTTTTCGTTCATATATTTCACCTCTATATTCTTATAAATATCACAGGTTCCCAATACCATTGTTCATCGAGCAGAATGGTTCCTAATCAAAATTGAAAATGTTATTAACACTAACCATACACTGTTCCCTCAATCTAACTTTACAGAAAAGCAATGACAGTGTTGGTCTTACAATACAGGAATGTATGGGATCTTCCACCTGATGAGAACCTCAAAGGTATGTGCAGAAATGATTCCTGGAGAAGATGTAGGCAGCTATGAAGGACCTGAGAGAGCAAAAGTCATCTTCCATGGAAAACAACCTGGTAGGATGAAGTTTGGTGTCTGAATCAGCCTCTGTCTTCTTAATGTAGAGGAGACGGACCAAACCAGGCCTTTTGGAGAGCTGTTCCTGAGAGCCTATGGATTATATCCCATTCTAACTTATGAAAGGGTCACAGGAAGTAGGGGCAGCCTCCATCTAAAGGGACCATAAGAAGCAACTGCTAAAACAAAGTGGTTGCCAAGGCAGTGACCTCATTCAGTTCCTGAAGGAAGTGACCTCACCTCACTTCCTTGGTGTTGGAACTCTCTGAACTTGGGATCCAGGAAGCCAGGCACCCCGAGCCAGTCCCAGTCCCAGTCCCAGTTGTCTCACTTGTTTGGATTTACCAAGGAGAGGGTCAGTCTTTCTTGGTACCTACTGATTTGAAGATGTCCAAATGCCAGAAGAGCTCTGAAGAGGGGCCTTTCCTGAGAAAGAAGGTAGTGGCTCACCACTGGTTCCTGTCAACTTCACAGAGTTGACCAAGGAGACCAGATCTGAGACAAGACAGGCCATTTCGGAGGAACATAGTATGGCCCAGCAGTCAGAGAACACTCCGAATAGTCACAGACCTACTTGGGGGAAGGAGGTGCCTTTGTGGGTGTGGTTGTGGGTTTGTGATTTGGTCTCATGTTCTGAGAATAAGTTTTTTCAGATATCAGCTCCGGAGCCCAGGAATTAATTCTCATTGGGGCTAAGGTTCCCCACCAGTGAGATTTGAAATTGGCGCTGGCTGCAGAGTTAACAAGGGCAGGGACTTTTAACGCCACTGCAGAAAAGAAGAAGGTACGAAGAAGAAGTCCTTAGGTGCCATGTTGGGGTTTTTCTCTGGGGTATGGCTGCCATTTATACTTTTCCTAACATTCCTCCCTTTTTGTTTTCTTAGAAAGTGGGGCATTGTTTGTCATTTCTGGCTGCTGCCTGCTGTGTGGGGGTGCTGTGGGGCCTAGAAAGGGAAGTGGACAAATGCTCGGGGGCCAGGTCTGGGGATATCATGGCAGCCAGAAATAAAAGCCAGTGGTATAGATAGCTACTTCAGTAGGGGTAAAGTCTATGAAAGTTCCCTGATGCCACAAGTTGTCGATGGCATGAAACCAGTCCTGGATGGAGGAGATTGTTGGTATCAGCTACTGGTCCTGTAACAGAGACTCTAGGAAATACTGGAAGCGTTGCCTGGTCATGGCGTCACCAGCACTTGAAGAAGATCAGAGCGAATAAAAACAGAATGAAGATAAAAATTAAAGCAAAGGTCAATTTTTGGCAGAAGTTCCATGTTGGGGGACTGACATAGAAGAGGCCAAGGGCCATGAGGAAGCTTAGAAGGTCATAAAGACTCATGAATCCAGGATGGCAGCTTGAGAGGTTCTCCAAGCTCGTTGCCTCCCGCTGTCTGATGTACGTTGCATTCCATCGTGCCTGGTAGTGAGCTTCATCACTGAGTGAACTGTTCTCTTGGAGATGTTAGGGGTTCATCGGTCATCAGAGGATGGTAGTGCCTAAGCAAAAGCTGGTTGAAATTTTGATTAGAAATTTTTTGCAGTTGGGTTTGAAGGAACTTCATTATGCATGGCAAGAGAGCAAAAAAAGGGAGCATCCCAATAAGGGGCCCCAAGACAGGCAGTAAGTACATGGCAAGATAGGATTGGAAGAACCCTGTTATGGGATTGGAGGAGCTAGGTTTGAGCAATTTGGTCAATAATTTCTGCAATTTAACAACATTTTTTTCTATCAGCCCAGATTCATTAACATAAGAGCAACATTCCTCTCTGAGGAATAGGCATGTACCCACTTTTTCTGCAGTGAGAAGATCAATTGCCCTTTGGTTCTGTAAAGCCACTTGTGCCAATGAAGTAACCTGGCGCTGCAAGGAGCCCAGAGACTCAGCAGTGGTATCGAGTGCTTCCTGCAGTTTTTGTTGCAGGTCTTTGAATGCCCATAGAGCATGACCTATAGCTCCACCAGAGAATCCGAGACCCGCCACTGAGGTTGTTAAAGTGAGGCCTACCAGAACCGGCAGAAAGACTGCCCTACGGGTTCAGGAAGGTAGGGCCAACTGTCGGAATTCGGTGGGAGTATACAAAGACAGCTGAGGAACTACAGTAACCAAGAAACAGGTGCCAGAGACATTGATCGTTGAGGTACTTAAAGACCCATTACACCAGAGGAAATGTCCAGGTTGCATAAATGCAGGGCTCGATTGGGTGCTTAAGCTCAAGGAACAAATGGGTAAAGGATTCATTATTGGCAGGTGGAAACAGATGAAAGCAAATAAAGTATTGGTGAAATAACTTTCCCACAGTGAGATACGTGTCACATGTAGGGGTTGTCCTTTCTTAGAGAAATTGTAGGTTTTTGCTGAAATATTTCCTGCCGCTAATGGGACTAAGTGAAGCACAGAGAAAGCACTGAGAAGGAGGCACAAAAAGAGGGGTGGAGTTTAATAATCGAAGAGATTGGTGTAACAAATTGAGCCATGTGTCAGGGGGACCTGAGGGGGTTGAAGGGTCTGAATCCTTTGTGGATGAGCTATGGATAAGATCTAAAAGTTTTGATTCTGACTCCTTAATGTGTTCAACTACCTGGATGGTTGCCTTATGTGGCATAATCAGGGTGCGGCCAACTGTCATCCACCCTGTGGGTCTGGCTGAGGTTGTCCGAGCATAGACAGCAAACTCAACATAGTCCCAACGTTTGGCCTTGGGGTCAGGTATATCTAAAGTATACCATCCATTGTTATCAGATAAAGAGACTTTATCCCACTTTAGGTAACTAGAAGTCCACACTTTAGGGTAACAAAGTGAGTGGTAAGAATAGCTACCATGTTCATCATGGAACCTGCATGACCAATAGGGGCACCCATTATATATCTCAGGCCACCAATGACAATAGTCTTTTGTTTGATCAAAAAGGAAGCAAATGAAAAGCCAGTTCCAGCTACCAGGGACGAAGGTCCTTGAAGGTGACAATTTTAGGGAAATAGAGGTGCAGTTGTGGATGAAGCAAGTAGTTGCATCCACTGCACGGACCTTCTGCATGCCATGTTCTGAGTATCGTTCCTGAAGAGTGAATAAATACATGGTAGGAGAGGAGGGTAAAGACCAGTCCCGATAGAGCACAGAAAATAAGCAGAGCACAAAAAACAAGCAGTTACAGAAGATTAGGGTGTTGAGAGAGCCCATTGTGACTTTTTTAAGAGGAATTGGGCTGCATGGAACACCGTGTGAGCCGCAACTTAAATGGGTGAGATGAGTGTGGAGAGCAGGAGTTAATGGGAGGTTCAGGAGGTGATTCTTGGAGTTCCTCTGGGTTGGTCCTGTCGTCAGCAGGTGGGGCCTCCTGGTGATATGGCTTCAACCTAGAAATGTGAATCCAGGGAGTTAGATGGTTGTCTGGTAAGGAGAGTTTGGCGGCAGTGGGGGTACAGAGAATGACAGGATAGGGGCCTTCCCATTTTGGGGCAAGAGTCCCTTTCTCCTCTGGGGTATTATAATATACTAGACTCCCAGGTGTTAAGGGAGGAGTGTTTGGAGAGGACACTGGGTCCGGATGAAGCCAGTCCTGATATTTCCAGAGTTCCGAGCGGAGATGATACAAAAGAGGCAAAGACAAATCTCGGGTGAGAGGTCCTTGTGAAATGACCAACCCAGGGGGTATAAGAGGTCTTCCATATGTTATCTCAAAGGGAGACAGTAAAGATGGTTTTTAGGGAGAGCTCTGATTCGAAGCAAATCCAAGGGAAGGAGTTTGACCCAGTCTAAGTTTAATTCCATTGTCATTTTGGTAAGGACTTCCTTTAGAGTACAATTTACCCTTTCCACTTTCCCTGAAGCTTGTGGATAATATGGACAGTGGAAATGCCACTTGAAGGAGAGGGCTTGAGAGACCTTTTGTGTGATTCTAGAAATAAACTCAGGGCCATTGTCATATTGTAGAGAAGTGGGCATACCAAACCTGGGGATGATGTCTGTCAGTAAGATTAAAGCTACAGTGGAAGCCGTTTTATTGGAAGTGGGAAATGCCTCAATCCAACCAGAGAAAGTGTCCACAAAGACAAGGAGGTATTTAGTGCGCCATACTGTGAGCATGTTGGTGAAGTCTACCTGCCAGTCAGCAGTGGGAATGTGTCCCCGGGCTTGGTGGGAAGGAAAAGGTTTGGGCCTTAAAGGAGTATAAGTGTTGGTCCACTGACAGATCTGACAATTAGAGGCTATATTCTGTAGCATGGCTTTGTCAGAGAGGGTGAGCGAGAAGAAGCTCTGTAAAAAGAGGGTCAAAGACTGAGAATTGGAAAGGAATAGAGTATGAAGGAACTTGAAGAGATCCTTGTTCTTACTGGAAGAAGTAGGGGCTTCAGATGAGCTGTCTAAAGTGGCCATTATATGTCCCCCAGGGGGTCCATCATTGGAAGTGGTAGCAGCCATTTGTTCCACCTGGTCAGCTTTGGCATTGCCCTCAGTGATAAGAGAGACGTCCTTCTAATTAGACCTACAATGGACAACTCCCACCTGGGTGGGTAAGTGGGAGGCCTTTATCAGATTGGTTATAAGAGCCGAATTAGTGATCACATTACCTTTGGTGGTAAGTAGGCCTCGCTCCTTTCATATTGCAGCATGGGATAAGATATGGAAGACATATTTTGAATCAGTATAAAGGGTTAGGGATTTTCCTTGTGCTAGAAGGCAGGCACGAGTGGCTACTATAAGTTCAGACTGCTGGTTGGTAGTTCCTGAAGGCAGAGCTTTGGCCTCTATAATCTCAGTGGCTGAAACTACAGTGTATCCAAAGTAATGAGTGCAATTCTGCCTAAAGGAACTGCCATCAGTAAACCAGATAAGGTCAGGCTTGGCTAGTAGTCTCTCAGAAATGGAAGAATGACAGGGGAGGAAATCATCTAAGGTTTCCAACCAATTATGAGTTGGTGTGTTAGACGTGGGAGTCATTGAGAGCAGTGAGGCAGGGTTCTGTGCAGAGCAGGGGAGGAAAGTAATGTTAGGGTTTTCCAGAAAGGAAGTGAGGAGTGACAGAACTCTGGATGGAGGAAGGGTTTGAAAGCCCTTATAAGCTAAAAGATCCTTCAAGTGATGTGGGGAGTGGATAGTTAAAGGGGCCCCAAAAGTAAGCTTAGAGGCTTCTTTGTGTAAAATTTGTCCAGCAGCCAGAGCTCTTAAGCAAGGGGCCCACTCACGGATGGTAGGGTCAATTTGCTTGGACAAATATGCCACAGGTGCAAATGTAGGCCCATAGTTTTGACCTAAGACCCCAAGTTCTTGCCTCCCTTTTTCATGGACATATACATGAAATGGTCTTGAAAGATCAGGAAGGTGAAGGGCAAGTGCCTTTAAGACAAGTTGCTGAAGCCTGCGCAAGTGGTAGTTTGTGGAGGAGGCAAGAGATTCACTAGGGGGTCCCTTTGCTAGTTCATACAGGATTTGTATAGAAGAGAATAATTTGGGATCCAGGCCCTAAAATAACCTGCTAGTCCTAGGAATAATAGTATTTTGGCTTTTGTATGGGGCACTGGAAGATCAGAGAGGAGTTGCCTCCTATCCAGTGTTATTTCCTTTTTTCTGGGTGTAAGGCAAAAACCAAGAAAGGTGACAGAAGACTGGGAAACCTGGGCCTTGTGGGGAGACTTCCTATTTCCCTTGTCTGCTAGGAAATTAAGAAGCTGTGCAGTGTGGGATTGAGAGTGTTCCCAGAGGGACTACATAGAAGAAGATCATCGACATATTGAAGGAGAGTAGAGTCAGGACAGGTCGGGTGAAAGGATGTGAGGTCCTGGGCAAGAACTTGGCCAAAGAGATGGGTGCTATCCCTGAATCCCTGTGGGAGGACAGTCCAGGTAAGCTGATGAGAATGGCGGGTGTGAGAGTCAGTGCAAGTAAAAGCAAAGATATCCTGAGATTCTGAGAACAAGGGAATAGAAAAGAATGCATGTTTCAAATTTAGAACCAAGAAGTGGGTAGTAGTGGCAGGGATCTGAGAGAGGAGGGTGTAAGGGTTGGACACTAGCGGGTGGATGGGGACCACAGAGGAGTAGACAAGGGGAAGGTCTAGAACCAGCCTGTAGGACACGTTAGGTTTCTTAACTGCCAGAATGGGGGTGTTGAAAAGAGAGTGTGTAGGCCTAAGATACCCCTTTAATTATAAATCCTGGATGATGGCTTCTAATCCGAGGAAGGCTGTGGTTGTGAGTGGATATCATGGTTGACTAATATATCTTGAAGGCTCCAGTAAGACAATATGAATAGGACTGCATTTAGCCATAAAGGGTGTAGTTGTGTCCCAAAACTCAGGGTTAACTGGTTTAGATAGTCGTGGGAGAGTGCATGGAGGAGGTGTATCTGCCCCTAGGAACATCATGAGGAAATGAGAGGTAGGAGAGGTGTGGGGTGATATGTGAATGGTGACTTTTAATAGTGAGAGTATGTCCCTTTCCAGAAGGGGAATGGGGCAATGGCTCATAACGAGAAAGGAGTGAGTGAAGGACAAAAGGGATTTTGAGGGAAAATATGTTTACCTCCTACCACGACAATAGGAGTTTTTGAGGGTGTGGTAGAACCCCAATACTCCCTCAAGACCGAAAAAGTGGCACCAGTATCCAAAAGGAAGGTAATGAAGCGTCCATCCACCAGGAAGGTGACCCTAGGTTCTTGATTCTTGATGGTAATAATCTGGAGGGAAGGCCCAGGGCTCCATCATTCCTCCTCTGCCAAGCCCAGGAGAGGCTGGGGTTGCCGGGTGGCTGACCAACCTCCCTTCTGGGTTGTTGGGCAGTCTTCCCCCCAGTGTCTCCTTTGATGGCATGTTGGGCAGGGGTTGTAGGGTGTTCTCGGCGAAGGACAATCCTTACCACATTTGAAGCAAGCTCCAGGGGGTGTCACATTGGGAAGGCGTGGTGATGGCCTTCTCTGAATGACCTGGGCCAACATTTGAAATTTGGCATTTTCAGCTCTCTTCCTACGACATTCACTTTCATCCTCTCTACCATGAAAAACCTTTAAAGAGACAGCGAGGATTTCGGTCTGAGGAGTAGCAGGGCCCTGTTCAAGCTTTTTAAGCTTGGCTTTAATGTCAGAGTATTTTTGGGCCAGAACATATGTCATTAAGAGATGACGGCCATCAGGGGTTTCTGGGTCGAGTTATGTGCAGTGTTGAAGGGCCTTGGTTAGTCTATCCAGGAATTCTGAAGGTGTTTCCTCCTTCCTTTGAATGACCTCCTGCACCTTTTTAAAGTTAACAGCATTGTGGGTCGCCTTTTTCAGGCCCTCCAAGAGGCAGGATGTAAAAAGGTCATGAGTCTGTAAGCCTTCAGGGGTGTTGTAATCCCATAGGGTTCCTGCTCTGGGACAGCATGAGAGCCCGTGGGGTGGTCAGGATTGGTCCTATGATTTTCATCAGCATGGGCTTGGGCTAGCTCCCAGACCCATTGCCTTTCCTCGGGGAGAAGTGTATTGGCCAAGAGCATGTATATGGCATGATGAGTGAGGCTATATGCTTGCAGGACCCATTGAAACTCCCGAATGTAAGTGGTGGGTTTAGTGGTGATTGAGCCTAACTTGCTCTCTAGCTGAGTAATGTCTGACCTGGAGAAGGGCACGTGGACTCTGATGACACCCTCGGGACCAGCTACCTCACGAAGGGGTGCGATTGTCTTAGGGGTGGGAAGGAGTCCTTTAGACCTGGTAAAAGGAGGACTGAGAGAGGCAGGCGGAGGACAGGAAGGAGAGGGAGGGGAAGGGAGTGTCTCTTTGGAAGAGGAGGAAGTGGAGCAGGCAGAAGAGCACGGAGGGGAGGGGGATAAAATGGAAGGCTGAGGATCCATGGAATCAGGCAGAGGATGAGGAGGGTATTGCAGAAGAGAAGGGGCAGATGGGGCTGGGGAGAAGGTGGGGGTTCATCTGCTGGGTTGAATGAGGAAGAATCTGTGAAGTCAGAAGTAGAAGTAGGGAAAGAGAGGGGATTGCAAGCAAGGAGGACCTGACGGGGAGGGCAGGAGGAGCAGAGACAAGGTGCTGTGTGGGAAGGCTAATTCCTTCAATGCAGGGAATCTCCCTCCACTTTTCCAGACGCTGGCAGTAGTTAAAAAGGTCCCAGGGGAGGTTTGGATCTAAGGAGCCTTCTGGAGGCCAATGATTGCCATTATACAGTGGATATGGAGGCCAATCTTGGGTACAGAATTTAATTAAAAGTTTGGGCTTGATGTCTGGTGTGAGGGAGAGTGTGGTCAGATTTTTTATTAAACATTTGAGAGGTGAGGCTTCAGGTACAGATGAAGAGGTGCCCATTGTCACAGGGAGAGATGGAAGAGAGAGAGAGAGAGAGAGAGAGAGAGAGAGAGAGAGAGAGAGAGAGAATAAGAGTAAGCGAGAGAGACAAAGAGAAAACCCGAGCTGGAACGGCTTCCAGGAAATTCAGGGCGAATGGGGGTCACGTGGGTGTCCCCAAAATGACCAGCTGTCGCGAGGAAATACAGAGGGTACTACCTGGTCGTCACCAGTGAAGTGCGATCTGGAAGACCCAATGGGTTTGGAGCCATGGGCAACCTGACGTCAGGAAAGTTTTCGAACACAGCTGAAGAAGTCAGTAATGAAAACAGAACTCAAGCTCCAGCAGAATGCAGTTCTAGGACAGGAGTTCAGTTTTCCCTGAGCAGAGAGGCAGCTTCAGCCAGACACAGCAGCCCTGCAGGAAACAGCAAATCTAGCCGGCAGCAGCAGTGGCAGCAAAGGAGGAAAAACCACAGAGCCTCTAGTGTAAACTCAGAACCCTCATGCCCCAAAGGGAAACGGATCACTAGAGGGTCCACTGTGACCAGTAAAGGTCTTGATGGGAGGAATTCCCTCTCCCCTACCGGGCGTCTAGAGTGTGCTGGAGGATCAGGGTCACAAAACTAGCGGTAGCCCGAAGGAAGTTGGCGAGCCGGGGTCAGGGGAAGCTTACATACATCAGATCAGTGGTGAGTGCAGGAAGCTGGCGTCTGAAAAGAGCGGACCAGGACGGAGTGTCTGGGCCGAACGGGGGACGGGGCTCTTGTTGGAAAGAGCTCACCCGTATCCTCAAACGGGGCACCAAAATGAAAGAACTCCCCACTCAAAGGCACTTCACCGGGAGAATTCCAATTTTATTGCAAAAAGCTGTGTGCTTATATAGAACTAAGGAGGAGATGAAAGGACTTAGATAAATGGCAGGCAACCCGTTTATTGGCAAGTTCTTTCAGATATCAGCTCCGGAGCCCAGGAGTTAGTTCTCATTGGGGCTAAGGTTCCCCGCCAGCGAGATTTGAAATTGGCACCAGTGGGAGAGTTCACCCGGCGGGAACTTTTCGCGCCACTTCAGAAAAGAAGAAGGTAGGAAGAAGAAGTCCTTAGGCGCCATGTTGGGGTTTTTCTCTGGGGTATGGCTGCCGTTTATACTTTTTCCAACAATGAGTATACCAGACAGTGCCTTGATTGACTGGTTTTCATTAAAATGGTGTTTAACAGAGATGCCAGAAAGTTGGATCCTGCTGAGTAGTGGGCCTAGAGCAATGGTGGGCAGGTGTGTGATAAAACATCTGTGGTGGGGCCATGTGGATCTGCCATTGGCTTCCAAATGGCTTGTCACTGACATGGTCAAACCAGCAGACCCTTATATGTAAAGGCATCTTGTTATATGGAGAGGATTCAGGACGCTGTTCAAAATCAGGTTGCTATAGTCAAGGGGGCAAGCTATGTGGGATAGAAGCCTGGTTCTTGTATTCTCCAGCAGACCCTGACTCACCACACGTGACAGAACTCCCTCCCGTACTGGGTTCCATTTAAACTCCTTGTATTTCGTGAAGCAAGTACCAAACTTCCAGTGCAGCAGCAAAAAACACCACGAAAATAGAGGATGACCATATGGCTTCACAGTCCACATGGGGAGACATTTAGCCCCCAGGGGCCACAGTTTACCTACAAAGGGAGAATTCAGCAATGCTGCCTCATGTTCATTGGGAAAAAAAGAAACAATGTCCACCAGGTCACATAGATGCAGACCCAGCTTTTATGGTCTCACTAGAAAGGAAGCTAAAGCTCCTGACAACAACATATATTTCAAGTGCCCAACCTCACAGAGAGTTTCCCAAGAAGTCTCTAGGCCAGCAGAATTCCATTTTTGTGGAGTGTTTACCCTGTTCCTTACTTTTGAAAACTCCTCTACCACTTCCAAGATTGTGAACTCCTGATTGTTTTCCATTCCAGATATGTATTCACGGAATTTCTAACTCTTTTCCTCTAATTGTTTCTTACTTGGGGCGAAGGTATTGTCAAGACATTGTTCTGGATAAGAGTGGGAAGATTTTTGTGTAGCACATATTTACATACACATTGGATACATTTTGCAATTTTTCATTCGAAATACTGAAACTCTGACACTAACCCATACCCTACTAGACTCTGACTACTAATACTAATATGATGGAGAAAAATAACCCAAACAGAATAGAAATACAAGCAGTTCAGAGGAGGCATGGTGAATAGTTGGTCTTGCCTTTTCCATGATATAGGGTAGGAGTTATAAATCTTGTCAATTTTTTTCTTGAAATTGTTCTCCATGTGTTTTTAAAGTTAACACACATGTGAATTCCTGTCTCCCATTTTCTGTAGCCAATTCAGCACATGTATTTTTATATGCACATACAAAATCCTACCTGGAATACATGTACATTTTTGTGAGGTGGCTAACTTGGTAGATACAAAGTATGAGAAGAAATCACTCCTCCTAAATGCTTTTGGAACTGAAAATTCAAACTATGAGTGAGCTTTTTAGTTGAGCAACATTATACATAAATCCATGTTCAGTAAAATTAATATTTTTGGATCTGTGGATGATATATATTTCATGATGAATTTTGATTGGCATATATTTTCTACTTTCCAATGTATTTGTGTGTGTGTATATATATATATACACTCTAGATTTTTCAAAATATGAAATACATGTGTCTTATTATACACTCCCTAAATTCACTAATGTTCATGTATGTGGTTTTATAATCAACTTTTCATAAGATTATTTTCAGAAACATTCATCCACCTGAAATACATATTTGTTTTCTAGTACTGAAAACTTACTTCAGTGAATGGTGCAAACAAATCCTTATATTTCTACAGTAACTGACCCACTTTAACATCAATGCTACTAGATTCCTATGGGACATGATGTGTATTTTGACGTTCAATTTTATTCAACACTGGTACATTTCTATTTCTTCAGTTTTTGTACATCATAAAATGTACATTTCATCCACAAGTTCACAAATTTAAAGACATTTGTAACACATTCAATCACTTCCTGCTTCAGAACACATATATTCCTACTTGTTTTTGACTGCTCATTTCATGAGACTTCTTTCCAAATACATTATTTTCGATTTCCATAATCAATTTTGAAGCAAAACTCACACAGAATTTATGATAAACTACAACCCTAATATTACCATTAGATGTATAACTGGTTGGAATGAATGTATGTATATCAATATAAGATTTGCTATGTATTTTGAGATATAAATTTATTCCAATTTGTAAAGTTGGAACAAGTTATATTATTTATTCACAGTATGGTCTATTCAATCATTCTCTCTATATTCATACACACATGGTACACCTATTTGTGCCCCCAATACTAATTTATACCTCTTCAAAATATTGCTCCCAGAAATGGTGCAAGAAATACTCATGTCACCTGATCTACATATACATTTTATCACAGTAATATTCTGGCAAGAAAATGCAAAGTCACACTTACGATTGTACCAAAGCCTAAATGGAATATGAGTATGGATTATAAAAATCACCCGTGTCCAGGTTGGCTAATGCTCTCAAATGTCAATCCTATTGGTGACTACATATGTGTTTCTTCCTAAGATTATATATTCAACTTCAAGCCTGCTGAAAATGTCTAATCCAATCAATCACTTTATCATTTGCCTGATTTCCTATGTCTCTATTGATATCTGCTTTCCTTCATATTTTCCCCAATTCATCATTGTGACCAACTCTTCACATGTGCTGACATTTACATTTTCTCTCTACCTGAAACCCTATTGCTAAAGAACTTTTTTTTCAAATCCTATACTCACTCTTTTTTTCTAATTCTACCAACTATCTTCCTAATCCTACCAACTATCCTTTTTAGACTGGATGTTCTCTTCGACATTCAATCATCCAAGTACAAGGTCCTATACCATTGTGTATAGATTTATCTGAGACACATGTGCAGAACATAATTCAAAGCTAAGTATCCCAATCAAGGATCCAATGCCCTTCTGGGCTGCAAATCTTACCTAGATTTCTGTTTTCATACATATATTTCACCTCTATATATACTTACAAATATCGCAGGTTCCCAATACCATTATTCATCCAGCAGAATGATTCCTAACCCAAATCAAACATGTTATTAACCCTAACCATACTCTTTGCCCTCCATCTAACTTTACAGAAGAGCAGGGACAGAGTTGGTCTTACAATACAGGAACATAAGAGACCTTCCACCTGCTGAGAACCTCAAAGGTCCATGCAGAAATGAACCCTGGGGAAGATAGAGGAAGCTATGAAGGACCTTAGAGAGCAAAAGTCATCTTCCACGACAAACAACCTGGTCAGGATGAATGGGTGTGTCTGAAGCAATCTCTCTCTTCTTATTGTAGAGAAGATGGACCAAACCAGGCCTGTGTGGAGAGCTGCTTCCGGGTGCTATGTTTGATATACCATTCTAACTTGTGAAAGTGTCACAGGAAGTAGGGGCAGCCTCCATCTATTGGGACACTTGGAAGCAAATGTTAGGAAAAAGTGATTGCCTAGGCAGTGACCTCATTCAGTTCCAGAAGGAAGTGACCTACATCACTTTCTTGGTGATGGAACTCTCTGAACTTGGGATCCGAAAAGCCAGGCACCCAGAGGCAGTCCCAGTCCCAGTCCCAGTGGTCTCACATGATTGGATTTACCAAGGACAGAGTCAGTCTTTCTTGGTAACTACTGATGTGAAGATGGCCAAATGCCAAGAGAGCTCTGAAGAGGGGCCTTTCCTGAGAAAGCAGGTAGTGGCTCACCACTGGCACCTGACAACTTCACATTGTTGGCAAGGAGACCAGATCTGAGATAGGATAGCCCATTTTGGGGGAACATAGTATGGCCCATCAGTCAGAGGACACTCCGGATAGTTACAGACCTACTTGGGGGAAGGCGGTGACTTTGTGGGTGTGCGTGTGAGTCTGTGGTTTTTTCTCATGATCTGGGAATAGGTAGGAAAGTCGCTTTGTTTGGTTTGGATTGGATCGTTTCTAGTAAGTCTTTTGATAAGGCGAGTGTTTTTATGTCTGTTTATCCCACTGTGTCTGTGGTTGTAGATATTAGAAAAAAGAATGCATCAATGGATGTTTCCTGTCTTGTAGAAAGCTTCACAGCATTCATCCTGCCCAATTTATATATGGACTGTGGCTTGCCTTATAGATGGGCAACAACTACTATCTTCCTAAGTTCCTGTTTTCTTCTTGAATTCGGGCCACTCTCCAGAATAGGCTCATGGTTTGGTGTCCACAATATGTACCACCTCCAGGCTCTGTGACATGGCCACGTACTGGATAGCTGAAGGGAATGGGATCATCTCAGAAAACTCAGATATCATTCGAGAAACCCTGCTTTGGGCCATTTGCTTACCTATTGTTCTGTTGCCCTGAATGTCAGAAACGTCTTTGTCTCAGTCCACCCCTTTGTGAAGCCTGAAAAAATGGTTTTCAATGGAAATTAATGGGCATCACCTGTAGCTCTTTGCTTAATTGCTTTGGAAAGGGATGTGTCTGCATCAGACTCGTGGCAATGTGTGAGGCTGTTGCATAGATTCTCAGAACCTGATGGATCTAAAGAAAGATTACATGTGTGCTTCCAAAACCAAAATGGCCAAAAAAGCAGTCATTGTGGACGAAGTCTCTCGCCTTCCTCTGTAAGGTTCCTGACCTCCATCAATTGAAAATAGGGATCCTTTGTGTCAAATGAGTTCTTCAAACCCTGCAGAAGATAGCCCATAGGTGCTTGGGTTTTCTCATGATTCCAATTCACATAAAGAATATACACCCGAGAGTCAGGAGGCCTCAAATTCGGGAAGCAGAGCAGTATTTATGGCAGGCCTATTTGATCACTCCTGGTTCTCAGGAAGGGTGTCCAGGCAACCCTGACTTTAGGCAAATGAGGGGCAAGGGAGGTTATTTTGTACACTGTCTTGGACTGATCCCCTCATGGAAACCTCGAACCACAGGTTATGATGAGTGTCTATATGGAAGAAGATGAGGGCCTTGTGGGAGTGCTTTGGTTTTAATTGTGGTCATTTGTGTGGCGGTTGGAAGTGATGACTGGGTCTACCTGGGCTTGAACTCTGGTGTGATTCCCCTTAAAGTCTGAGTTCTGGAACTGATCTCAGAGAAATATTGCCATGAACTGTGTTCAGATTTTAGGAGGCCACGCATGGGATTCGCCCTTGGAAACTGAGATCAAGGACAGGGTGGCTTTCCACAGAGCCTTGGAATCTCAGCTAGGATATCACATGATTTTATTCTGAAAGATTTGGCAGCCATAGTTGAGAATCAGAACACCCTTGGACGTCACATTGAAGACCTCAATGGGCCTGGCTTCATGCGACCTTTTGAAGACTCTATGGGAAGACTTGCCTGTGAGAGTTCTCCAGAGCTTTCATTGAAATGAGCTTCCTCACCATTTAATGGTTCCTGAATGAACTGAAACCCACAGTGTCTCCAACTTCATCCATGAAAAATGGCTAGATAAATACAATGAAATTTTTGAAATTCCAATAATCAGGTGGCACTAGAGAACCTTTGGATGTCTTGTTGCTGATCATTAGTGTACAAGAGAATGCCATGATTGACCGAGTTTCATGAAAATGGTGTGAACAAAGATGCCAGTAAGTTGGAGCCTGCTGAGTAGTGGGCCTATTGCAGTGGTGGGCAGGTGTGTGATAATACATCTGTGGTGTGGCCATGAGGATTTGCCATTGCCTTCCAAATGGCTTGTGACTGACATTGTGCATCCAGCAGAACCTTCTATGTAAAGGCATCTTGTTACATGGAGAGGTTCCAGGGCAAAGTTCAGAGTCAGATTTCTATGTACAAAGGGGCAAGCTCTGTGAGATATAACCTGGTTGTTGCATTCTCCTGCAGACCCTGACCCACCACAAGTGACAGAACTCCCTCCAAAACTGGGTCCCAGTTGAACTCTTTGTATTTCATGAAGCAAATACCAAACTCCCAGTGAAGCAGCACGAAACACCACGAAAAGTGGAGGATGAAAAAATGGCTTCACAGTCCACACGGGGAGACACTTAGCACCCAGTGGCCACAGTTTACCTACAAAGAGAAAATTCAGCACTGCTGCCTTATGTTCATTAGAATACAAGAAACCATGTCCTCCAGGTCACATAGATTCAAACCCATCTTTGATGGTCTCACTAGAAAGGAAGCTAAAGCTCCTTACAACAACATATATTTCAAGTGCCCAACCTCAGAGGAAGTTCCTCAAGAAGTCTTTAGGCCGTCAGAGCTCCATGTTTTTGGAGTGTTAATTGTTAGACCACGACACAAGAAAAGACCACTGACTCTAATTAAAATCATATTAAATTAATCTTATTATTTCTACCTTTCATGCTGCCTCCCCTCCCAAAACAGCCGGAACAAGACAGCAACCCCAGCTTTCCTACAGCCCAGCTTTATAGCCCAGAAAGTTACACAAAAGGGGTGTTACAGATAACAGAACTCTGACAAGCATCACACTAATGGTAGTTTAGGTTTTTTTTTGCTGTCCCTACATCAGAATTCAGAGGACCATTAGAGCCTCAGAGAGGGATGTTGTCTGGCCAGAGAAGGCAAATATTTATGATGTGTCACTAAAGTTTCAGAGAGGGCTGCTATCTGGTCAGAGAGCCGGGCATGCGTGAGTTCAAGGCACGGGCAGGCATTTCAAGCAGGTTCAGAATTTGCAGTAATTTATGGTAAAGCCAAAATTACCTTTTCATGGCTTTGTGGCAAGATGGCTCTCAATTTTAATAAAAGATCAGGTTGGGTCTATCATTTCCCCCTTTTCTCTGTGTCCCTTTCAAATCTTTAATAGATTAGGGGAAGAGCACTGAGGAAATTTTAATCCCTCAGGTAAGATTCTCCAAATTTTTAGAACTTACCCAAAACCGATCTCCCTGATTTTACCAGACTTAATTAATTACTTATATTGATAGTCTACTTATCTTTCTCTCCATTGTTGTAAGAAGAGTGGCGTCAATCATTATTTCTTCTTCTGACCTGAGACAGGGTGAAGTGAGTGAGCATGGCGTGAGGGACATGAGTTGCCTTTTATAAGTCAGTTGGGGGACATGAGTTGTCTTTTAGAAGTCATTTCGGATTGAAGTCTGGTTGGGGAAGAACAGGTTGTAAAGTCATCTGGGGATGGGTTCTTCTATGAGAGAAACAAAAACCATGAGTACTGAATAAATGTTGCAGCAGCCGGAACATGTTAGTGTATAGAAGTTCCCTCACCAGTCTTTAATATCCCCAGTTATCAGGACTATCAAATTAATATTTAACTTTTAGTATTACAGTTGTCCTTCCCCATAAGATACAGTTTAACAATGTAATGTCATCTGATCTTGTAAAATCCTTTTTCTAGTATGACCTCTGCGTCTAATAGAGAAACCTTTAATTCTGTTACTCAGGGCTGGATAATCGTACTAGCAAACACCAAGCCTACCTGTGTTGGTTAGGAATATCTGCAGGCCTTAAATTAAAAATTTCTGCCTCTGGCAGCTCTTCTTGATAGTCTCTTTATATAAGTATCAGGCATTCCTGTCTGAGAATCCTTCTTTGTAGCCTCCAGTCTTACTTATTTTGGGAGGCTAAAATAAAGTGCATACCTTAAAATATTATTATTATTATTATTATTATTATTATTATTATTATTATTATTATTTAAAATGCCCAGGAATGGCTGAATTTTCGTCTTAACTGTCTTTCCAAAGTGTTTAAGATGAAGCAGTCAAACGGACTTTTGTTTCTATCTATTGTTAACAGTCAGCTGAGCTTTATGGGAGTCAATTCTGGAAAAATGAGAGCACATTTTCAATTCTGCTAGTGCCATTTGCGCTAGGTGGGTCCAGGTCTTGCTTGACCATTTATCTTCCCTCAGAAGCATCACTGATATCTCCTTTCTCTGATGACTGTCCTCTTCATAACAAATGCACTGATTGGCTTTCTGTTCTCCAGTGGTCTCATTAATCTCCCTGATCAGGAGGTTATGTGGCTCAGAGTTGCAAAGCTCTTTAGAGAAGTCCCCTGTTCCCTGGATTCAGATTGACTCAGAGGGTAAGAGCCAAATATTGGTTTTCTTGGCCCTTTTCATTTAACTTTAATTTTAAATCCTAATCTTAAACATCCAGCAAATTAATTTTAACAGCCTTATATTAAGAGTACTGGACTTTAATGTCTATAACTTTATAATTATCTTTTTATTAATTGGGATCTGTATTATTCTGTCTGTATTGTAGGTGATGACTTATTATCTTGAATAAACCCATGTTGTGTTCTTAAAGCAACACATTTGTAAAACACTAACAGGGAATCTTTAGATAACTTATAAGAAAATTTCAACTAAAATTAACAAAAGTAAAAATACTTAGTTCGTGTAATAGCTACCCTAAATTTTTTGGCTGAGTATTACATTATATCCCCTGTTTGAGATCCTAGGAATCTTGACATTTTTTATGTTTTTAACATAACTTTAAAGAAATATTATCTGAAGTACTTGTTTCATAGTCATTCTCACATATAGTAATATGGGACACACAGCCTTATCTCAGGTAAGGCAGGGCTCTTTATAAATCTTAAGCATTTTAGTTCTAAAGCTGATCTTTATTTTTTTTTTTTTGTTTGGGGGTCTGGGAAGATCTACTCCTTAAGAAACTAATAGTTCATACTCAGGATTGGTTTTTGGTAGGAAAGTTATGATAAACATGGATTATTAGATTTACTTTATAATTTGGAAGGGTTTCTAGAAAACAGTATACCAGATCTGTAAGTTTCTATGTGAGGAGCCTCTAGGTCATTGTGGTGTTTGTGAACTTCCATTTTAGTGTACTGTGGCCAAGGTCAAAATGTACAGACAGTGAAGGTGTAACCCATCAACTTCATCTTCAGACACTTGCAATAGTTCCCAATTTCAGGTTTGGCTCTATGAGCAAGTGAATGTGCAGGTTGAGGGCTCAATCATTGGTTTTAAGAAGTATATGAACCTCTCATCAGATGATGCAGAAGAAATTGATTTAAAACAAAGTAAAGAACAGAACTGGGTCACTGTGTACCAAAAGGAGATAATATTACTCTGCTACCAAGTGTCTCTAACTAGAAATGATCAATGAAGTCATGAATTATTGAGAAGGCAGTTTTGTTTTTTTAGGTGTTTTTGTTTAGGAGTATAATCCTAAAGTATTTGTTTATATTGCTTTGATTACCCTTTTGTTATTACCAGATGACAATAATGGTATGGGGTTGTTTTTATTAAAAAGTAAAAATTAAAAGCAACATTGACAAAGTTTACATAAATTGTTTGTGGTCTCATGAACATTAGCTAACACCATATGATATCACATTTAAAACATGAATTAAAGAAAGCCTGAAAGTTTTCAACTTTTACATAGATTAGGCTCTCATTAACTTAAAAATACATTTAAATTGTTCCACAATGTAAAAAGTAACATAAAACTTTACATATCTTATTGATAACAGGTAAATAAATCTCCAATATATTTTTTTACCATACAACTTCAGAACACGAGCTTGATATAATGCTCTTTTAAAGTTTCTACCTTACAGACTTGCATACCTGTAAGATATGAAAACATTAATAGCATCACAATTACATTGATGTTTCTACATTAACCAAGTTTAGCTTTTAAAGAAATGGCAGTACAATGCTCTAAAATAACAGTTCTGATTTAATAAGTTTTTTAATTTTTATGGTTCCTTGCTCTAGAAAAAATAAAACTTAATAAACACAATGTTATGGGTAAACTTATGTTTCAAAAAATTTTTGTCTCATTAACACATGACTGATTTTTAAAACCTTATATAGAGTTTAGTAAAAACTTATACAGACCTTAGTAAATGAATCAGATTTCTAACAAAAGTACTCACGAATGAGTAATCCCATATCAAATTTACTTTACTTATTTATCAAAATATTAGAGAAATGTATTGAACAGTGTAAACCATTTTTATGTTGAAGAAAATGTTCTAGAACCAAGGCACATTAGACGTTTTGTAGATATTAATATTTTATTAGATTTTTGAACACCTAGAAAAATTTGTAAGCTTAAATTTAAAAACATTTATTTTTATCTGTTTATCCGATTTAAATTGAAACATTTAAACCACGTGAACTAAAGATCTTTGGATCCACTTTTTAAAATTTGTTTTTATGAGCACTTTTTTTAATGAGCGCTCCTTATATATGTTAATTTGTGTATCATATATATGATATACGGATATATGTCTATATAGACAGACAACACATAACAAAATTGTGCACATATAATAATAGTAAAGGCCTTGTAGTTTTTCACAGGTTAAATATCTATTGCAATGTTTCAAAAAGTCCACAGTTGGTCAAAGATAGAACTGATCAGAAAAACATTAACCTAGGTCTGTATGCTCAGAATCATGAGCTCAAAAATAATAAAGTATCTAAGGAAAACAATAAGAGTCCTAGAAAAAATGACTGGCCAGTAATTAGTAAATACCATACAATTTACTTTTTTTTTCCGTTAGGCATCAAATCAGTCTCCTACTAAGCTTGCAGGCTTTTTTCATTTGCATTTCAACATGAGTCATGGCTGAGGTCTGGAAGGAGCAGGAAAAAAAATGCTATTCTGAGCAGACACCTCAGGCCTAAGGCATATTAACCATAATTTTCCAGTTGGGGTGTTGAAAATTATGATACAAGTTCAAGATACAATTCACAAAATTTTATGTCTTTACATCTTATTTTGTCAACAGATACCATACTATGGTTTACTATCCTTGTCCAAATTAATGCACTGGTACACACAGTGACATTTTCTCTGGCTACCGAATTCAAAATTGGTTAAAAAAAAAAAAAAGTGAATGATTGGGAAGTTACTTGCCAACTTGGAAGTAGAGTTCTTCAGTTTTCCATCCTAAGTATTTAAGTTCTCTGGCATGAATTACCTGAAATCTTAAACTAAACAATGACCTAAACCCGACTTTTAACTGCAAGATTGTGCAATGCTTCAAAAACCCATTCAGATACCAGTTTTTTTATGATAAAACATCATCATTTAGACACACATTCAGCTAAGATCATTCCCAAGAAAAAATTTATAATATCAACACATTATTGCACATGTCTTAAAGGACCAGAAACAAAGACACAAGACAGACAGAAAGGAGGTAGAGACTATGGTTGTCAGACAGAATCCTTTAAACCAGAGCAGATAAGAGAAAAAATCTACTACACCAGTGGCACCCAGGGGGGGACCAGATGTTTTAACAGAGGGGCAACCTGAAATGTAAAATAAAGTGTCTATATGGTGACTTTACTGAATTTAGTGTCCCCTTTTTCTTTTTCTCTTTTTTAACAAGACAGAGGTGGCATAATACTTACAGTGCACGGAAGGAAGGAGGGTATTCCCTGAATCAACAGAGCTTTGGCAGCTGCTGGGGGTCCCTCAGTCCCTCCTTTTACTTACAGGATTAGCTCCTCTGGTTCAGTTCCACCCCAAGCAAGCTCCATCTCCTAACATTTCAGTAGACAGCTCTCACAAAGTTCTGGGGCGGAGGGGGGGTACCAATATGTAACTTAAAGTTCGGTTCCTGACCTAGAAGCCAATTTATACCAATTAAATAATGAGGAATGGGTTCTGAGAAAAAGAAAAGGGGAGGCTAATTGCTTTGCTAACAAAGGAGAAACACAGGGGACTCTGCCAAATGTTGTGACTCTCTTGATCTGGAGGGACAAGGGGTTTTAAAGGAGTTTCACTTGTTAACCTGGGAGATACTCAGTTCTTAGGTCCCCAGCAGGCATTGCCCTCTGCAATGGTTGTGCTCCAGGCAGCCAGCTAGGGGCTTCTATCATCCTGCTAAACAAAGGGGGGTAAAGTTCATCGCAGTTCCTTAAAACACAGTTCAAACGGGTGTCAGGCTTACTCTCTTTATTACCCATTTTCACGTCCAATATCCTTAAGTTTTTACAACCAAAATCACACAACAAAATGAACAAAAGCAAACAAACAAAAAAAAATAGAACGGAGAACAAAACACACCACACACAAACAAAAAGAAAAACAGAAACCCGGCGCCTAAACAGAAAAACAGTGGTACAGTGCAACATCTTGCTAAAGCTCCAGGGTAGGACCGCGTGCGTGCCCGTCGGCACCTCTCTACACTTCCAGAGGAATTTCCTACAGAACAGAACAGAGGACAGAACGATTCTTGTTACTGTCCTGGACAGGAGTATATGTGAGCCTCCCCAGGCCACATCTCTGTCATCAGAAGAGATCTCCCTTAACCGGATATCAGATGTTATAAAGGCGCCACTTACCTATGGAGGCCTCCTCCATCAGGTGCTTGCTAATAGTTTTAGTGCAGAGGTTCACTGCAATGCTCCCGGGACTAAAGGCTCTCTTTCTAATATAGAGAAGATGGACCATACCAGGCCTGAGTGGAGAGCTGTTCCTTGGTGCCTATGGTTGATATACCATCCTAATTTGCAAAAGTGCCACAGAATGTAGGGTCAGCCTCCTTTTCATGGTACTCTTGGAAGCAACTGTTTGGACAAAGTGGTTGCCAAGGCAGTGACCTCATTCAGTTCCTGAAGGAAGCGACCTCACCTCACTTCCTTGGTAATGGAACTCTCTGAACTTGGGATCCAGGAAGCCAGGCACACAGAGCCAATCCCAGTCCCAGTCCTAGTGGTCTCACTTGCTTCGATTTAGCAAGGACAGAGTCAGTCTTTCTTGGTACCTACTGATGTGAGGATGGCCAAATGCCAGGAAAACTCTGAAGAGGGGCCTTTTTTGAAAAAGCAGGTAGTGGCTCACAGCTGGCTCCTGACCACTTCACAGAGTTGGACAAGGAGACCAGATCTGAAACAGGACAGGCCATATCGGGGGAACACAGTATGACCCAGCAGTCAGAGGACACTCTGGAGAGTGAGAGACCTACTTGGGGGAAGGAGGTGACTTTGTGGGTGTGGATGTGTGTTTGTGGTTTTGTCTCATGTTCAGAGAATAGGTAGGAAAGTCGGTTTGTTTGGTTTGGAGTAAACTGTTTCTAGTAAGTTGTTGGACAAGGTGAGTGTTTCTATGTCTGTGTATCCCACTGTGTCCGTGGTTGTAGACATTAGAAAAGAGAATGCATCAATGGATGTTTCCTGTCTATTAGAAAGCTTCCCAGCATTCATCCTGCCCAATTAATGAATACTCTAGGGCTTGCCTTATCAATGGGCAACACCGGCTATCTTCCTAAGTTCCTGTTTTCTTCCTGAATTCTGGCCACTCTCCAGAATAGACTCATGCTTTTGTGTCCACGATATGTAGCACCTCCAAGCACCGTGACATGGACATGTACTGGATAGCTGAAGGAATTGGCAAGAATCTCAGAAAACTCAGATACCAGTGTGACCAGGATAGTCTCAGTGGAGAAACCCTGCAATTGGCCTTTTTATTACCTATTGTTCTGTTGCCCTGAATGTCAGGAAGGTCTTTGCCTCAGGCCACGCCTTCGAGATTCCTGAAGAAAAGAGTTTTCAAACGGAAATGAATGGGCATCACCTGTGGCTGTTTGCTTAATTCCTTTGGAAAGGGATGTGTCTGAATCTGCCCTTTGGCCCTGTGTGAGCCTAGAGCTTAGATTCTCAGAACCTGATGGATCGTAAGAAAGATCCCATGTGTGGATCCAAATCAAAATGGCCAAAAATCAGTCATTGTGGATGAAGTCTCTCGCATTCCTCCATAAGGTTCTTAACCTCCCTCAAGTGAGAATAGGGATCCAATGGGTCAAATGAGTTATTCAAAGCCCTGCAGATGCTAGCCCATAGGTTCTTGGGTTTTCTTATGAATCCAATTCAAATAAAGAATCTAAACCGACAGTCAGTAGGCCTCAAATTGGAGAACAGAGCTGTGTTAATGGCAGGCATATTTGATCACTCCTGGTTCACAGGAAGGGTTTCCAGGCCACCCTGACTTTTGGTAAATGAGGGGAAAGGGAGCTTACTTGGGACACTGTCTTGTGCTGCGCCTCTCATGGAATCCTCCTCCCAGAAGTTATGATGAGTGTCTATATGGAAGAAGATGAGTGTCATGTGAGAGTGTTTTGGTTTTAACTGCGGTCATTTGTGTGGAAGTTGGAAGAGATAACTGGGTCCAACTTGGCTTGCACTTTGGTGTGATTCCCCTTAGAGACTGTGTTTTGGAACTGACCTCCGAGAAGGTACAAGGTCCTATGACATTGTATATCCATATTTCTGGGACATCTCTACAGAACATAATTCAATGCTAAGTATACCAATCAAGGGCCAAATGAACTTCTGGACTTCAAATCTTAACTAGATTTCTGTTTTCATATTTATATTGAAAGGTTAATAAAATAGATACTTGTCATTTCCTGTTTTTCTGTATGCTTAACAAAACACCATTGAAATCTTGAGAACTGTTTACTATTCTTGTTCCCAGAATGTGCTGTCCCAAACTGCCAAACTGCAGAATGTACTCCGTCAACCAGTTGCTCGCAAACTGACACTCGCCATTACCCATCAATAAATTTCTCTCCCTGCCCTCTCCAAGAAAAATATATAACCATTTCTTAAGCTGTTCTCAGGGCTCTCTGCTCTGTTCAAGTGATCTCTGAGCCCTTCATGCCGGACTCCCAATAAACCCTTTGCTGTTGCATGAGACAGTCTCTTAGTGGTCTCTGCCGCAGATGCTCGCCCAACCTTTACATCTGGTGGCCCTAGCAAGATCCGGAAGCTGCAGACAAAATACCCCCAACGGGCTCCTCTGGGGGTAAATAAGGCCCATCTTTCTCGTTTCAGGCTTCAGGTTAGGGTATGGCAAAACGGCTATTGGTAAAGAGCGTGAGCTCTCTCCCATGGTGGCTGACACACATGTCACAGAGCCACAGGCCATGTCCCTGGGGGATAGACTCGGAAAATCGTGGAACAATAGTCTCCTCGACTCAGTGATATTTTGTTTCTGATTCGATATTGCCAGCCCTTCAGGTTTTGCCGACTAGTCAGTCCTGGTCTCAGTATTGGACGTCCATTGCCTGTCTTTATTGTCTTGTCTTGTCTGTGTTGTGTGTCGTTCCTTTCGGTGTCTGTGTATATTTCATTATGGGACAGATCATTTCAATGCCTCTGTCCCTGACCCTTAATCACTGGACCAAAATCTGCTTAAGGGCTCAGAATCTTTCTTTTTCAGTAAAACGCCAGACCTGGCAGATTCTGTGTCTCAGAATGACTCACCATTGCAGTCGGATGGCTCCTAGAAGGATCTTTCAACTTCGCACTTATTTGAAAAGTCCGAGATATTGTCTTTCAGCAGGTGCCACATAGACATCCAGATCAACAGCCATATATCTTAACTTGTCAGTACCTCTACAAATCTCCTCCTCCATGGGTCAAGCCTTTCCTTGTCCCTGCACCTGCTCCTACTCCTTCCCCCACGATTCTATCTCAACCGCTCTGCTCCTCCTCCTCCACCCTCTGTTCTCCCTGAGTCTCAAGACTCTACTGGACTCACCACCCCCTCCTTATCATCTGCCCTCGTCTCCCAACCCCTAACACCCTCTAAGTGATTCCCCTTCTGCTGACTCAGCCTCTCCACCATTCGAGGAAGCTAGGCTGGCCCAGCGTCATCCAGATGACTGTCCCGCGGCACACACAGCCCCTCCTTCCCTGGAGGAAGCTGGCCCGGCTAAAAGAACTCAGAGAACTCACCGACGTTTTCACACCTGCCTACTTGAGGTGACTGCCAACACCACCTAGCGACTCTCTTCATGACAGAGCAATGAGAGAAAAATCTCCTGGAATGTAGAAAAAAATATCCTCAGACCTGATGGGCGACCAACACAACTTCCCAACATAATCAAAACTGGCTTCTCCTTAAACCCACCCAACTGGGACCCCAAAACCTTTGAAGATAGGGAGCATCTGTTCAATTATTGCCAGGCTCTAACAGCGGGTCTCCAAGTGGCCGCTGGGTGACCAACTAATTTGGCCATGGTAAGAGAAATTATTCAAAGGCCTGATGAATCTCCATTTATGTTTCTAGAAAGAATCATGGAGGCATATAAGAGATATACTCCTTTCGATCCTCAGGCAGCAGATTAAAAAGCATCTGTCACGATGGCCTTAAATGAGCAAGCTGCCATGGATATTAAAAAAAAAATTAAAAGAGAGATTATGTCAAAGAAGCCAAGAAAGTATACTATAAGAGAGAAACAGGGAGAAAGAAAGGGAGCAAAGGGAGGATGAGAGAACCAAAAGAGAGACTAAGGCATTGACTAAGGTCCTGATCACAACAAGAAAGAGGCCAGAAATTAAGACATAGGGTGACAGGAAGGGCCCATGCCAGAGGCCACCCCTGGCCTCAGATCAGTGTGCCTACTCTAAAGAAAAAGGATACTGGGCCATAGAGTTCCCTATAAAGAGACAGCCACGCCAGCTGGCCATTCTGACTCTGGAGGATGACTAAGAAAGTCAGGGCTCAGAACCCATCCCCTAGCTCAGGGTAACTTTTGAAGTGGAGGGGACTCCAGTAAACTTTGAAGTGAATACAGGAGCAGTATACTCAGCCCTTAAGGCCCCATTGGGCCCTCTATCAAATAAAAGGTCTCTAGTTCAAAGGGATGATGACAGTAAATATCAGGCTTAGACAACTAAGAGGACCATGGACCTGGGGAAAGGAAAAATCCATCACTCCTTCCTAGGAATCCCAGAATGCCTGGACCCATTGATGGGCAGAGATCTGCTCATCAAGCTCCGGGCCAAAATAACTTTTAACCATGAAGGCCCCCAAATGAAATTTCTAAATACTTCAGCAAAAACTCCTATAGTCACGGCTTTAACTATATTAGTAGAAGATGAACATCCACCATTCACATGCCCCAAGTCTGATCAAACAGGCAAGCTACCCCAAAAATGGATAACAGATTACCCAGATGCCTGGGCAAAAACTGCTGGGTTAGGCCTGGCCATGAAACAATCTCCAATAACAGTGGAGTTAAAAACCTCAGTCTCCCCAGTCAATGTCAAATAATATCCTCTAAGCAAAAAAACCAAAGGTGGGATAAGGCCCCATATTCAGAAATATCTGGCATTAGGGGTCCTAAGGCCCTGTTAATCGGCCTGGAACACTCCCCTGCTACTAGAAAAAAAAAGCCAGGGACCGGGAACTATCGCCCCATTAAAGAGCTAAGAGAGATCAACAAAAGAGGGCAGGACATTCACCCCACGGTACCTAATCCGTACAATCTGCTTAGCACTCTGAACCCTGAGGGGAAATTATATACTGTTCTGAACTTAAAAGATGCTTTCTTTTGCTTGCCTCTGCATAAAGATAGTCAGTTGCTGTTTGCTTTCGGGTGGGTAGACCCAGAAACCAAAACGTCTGGTCAACTAACTTGGACTAGACTCCCACAGGGGTTCAAAAACTCCCCCACTCTCTTTGATGAAGCCCTCCACAGAGATCTCAACAACTTCAGAACTACGCACCCTGAATTTACCCAGCTTCAATACGTGGATGTCCTGCTACTGGCAGCCAACACCAAGGAAAACTGTGAGTCTGGGACCCAAGCACTATTATATGAGCTTGCTCAACTCGGGTATAGAGTTTCGACCAAAAAGGCCAAAATTTGCTAGCATGAAGTAATCTTCCTGGGCTATTCCCTTAGGGGCAGTAAACGATGGCTCACTGAGCCCAGAAAACAAACCATTATGTAGATACCACCCCCATCTTACAGCAGACAACTCAGAGAATTTCTTGGGACTGCTGGCTTTTGCAGGTTATGGATGCCTGGGTTTGCGTCCTTAGCTGCTCCATTATACCCGCTGTTAAAGGAAGATGCCCAATTCCAATGGAACCCTGAGGACCAGGAAGTTTTTGATAACATCTAAGGACACTGACACTGAACGCCTCAATTTCACTGAGCTCAGCCTGCAATTAGAGCAAGCCCTACACTACGTTAAAAATGTACATCAACTCACTCACCTTGGTTCAAAGAAACTGCAGGCATTACTGTAAGATTAAGAACAGAGTTTTCCACTAACCAACTCACAGTGAAAGGAAATAACTGAACGGGTAACAAAAGCCTGTCGGGTCCGTCAATTGGGTAATGCTTACCCTTCCAAGTTTCCTAGAGGAAAGCACCTATGAGGAACCAGACCAGGACAATTCTGGGAAGTGGACATTACTAAAATTAAGCCAGCAAGGTATGGATTTAAATATCTCCTAGTCTTTGTAGATACATTTTCAGGATGGATTGAAGCCTTACACACACACACACAAAAAAAAAAAAAAAACGGCGCAAATGGTTTTCAAGAAGATCCTGAAAGATATTTTTCCAAGATACGATCTGCCTAATGGACTGATAATGGACTGGTTTTCATGGCCCAGGTAAGTCAGGTGTTAACCAGGACCCTGTGGATTAATTGGAAGTTACATTATGCTTATATACCCCAGAACTCAGGACAGGTAGAAAAAATAAATAGAACCATTAAAGAGACCTTAACGGCCCCCTTAGGGACCTGGTGACTATCTCTCCACCCAGACATTTTTCAGCTCAGTATAGGTCTTTCCTATTGAGACATGCCTGATGAAGAGGATCTCACTAAAATTCCATTAAATCCCTTCCGTACCATAGATAATTGAAACAAACATTATGGATGCAGGGACACGCGAGCCAGATGCAGGTTGGCTAGCCTATATTATTATGTATGCCCGGCAGACTATCAAAGCGACAAACAGCCATGGCTGTGTGGGGGAAAAGCCGACTTCTTGTGTAAGTCATGGGGATGTGAGCATACAGGGACTGCCTGGTGGAACCCAAACTCCTCATCAAATTCAGTACACAGCATTGGCCATATTACCAATTAGACAACCAAAAACTATGGCCCCCAGAGGGTTCTCTAGATCCTCAAATTCTGCATGACATTTTTAACTTCGGCAAGTGCTCAAAAGGGGGAAATTCCCCTATGTGGAATCCTTTTTCCTCCTTCGCTCACATCCTGTACTATGCTTCCCCAATAGTTCCTCACCCTCAGCCTTCTGCTCTAGACTCTCTGCTTTCACTCCCACCTCAGCAACCTGATTTCTCCCCTCCAATTACTAGATCAAAAACCCAAACCTCCGCTGGATCTCAGAACATTGCCCCCTTGCTGAGGAAGCAGGTACCGAGGTACCCCTCCACCCACTCCTCTCTTTTCCTGTCAGTGTCTGCACTAGGTCCCACCAAGTCCTCTAGCAAGCTTAGCCAAAGCTCAAACCAGCTGAGAAGAGCCCTCAGACCCCTATCCAAGATGTAATGAAAATGACCTTTAAAGTTGATTTGTCATCACTGAAAACAGGTTTCTAAGAATTTAAAGTCCCTCACAGGCTTTTTGGAATACTCACTCCCGTCTTCCCCTCTGCTCTACCTGTTCTACTGCTCAAGTTTTTGTTCTAGGAAAATCCCAAACCCCTTTCCCATTATTCTTTGGCATCTCTCCTTCCTCATTCTCAGATCCACGGAGCTGCACTCAGCATCGCCTTCCCTGTCATCCCCCTCTGTACCAGGTCCACAGAAATGTCTTAAATGACCTTCTCCAGAAGTCTTTACCAAGGCTTACTTTAGGGCTTTCAGCAAAAGAGTCCCTCTGAAAAAGTTCAATGGAGATAAACTTCCACTCTTCATGTTGCCCTGTTCTACTTGGCCACTGGCTGGAAAAATCACCACCCCTAAGCTAGACATCGCCTTACCAGTTTTTCACAAAATATGTGAACAAGGACTCTGGCCTTGAGCTGGGGCTTCAGAGAGATTGCTACATTTCTAAGATAAAAAAGTTACCAACTGGGCTCCATGGTGACAGCTGGCAAGGAGGAAAAAAAAGAGACAAAAAAGCTCTTCCATTCCAAGGTGTAATTGAAAAGTTAACATGCACAGAACAGAGGAAAAAAAACAGAAACAAAAACTGATTTGTGTGAATTTCTGCAGACTGTGAACTTCTGAGCCCCTTCCCTTACATGTTGGGTACAAATACTAAAACTACCAAAACTTGGGGTTCAGGGGATTAATTGATTACAACAGAAGCAATGCCCTCTCAATACGGATGCAAACAAATAAAACTCCTTTCCTGTCTTTGGTGCTATCTTAGGTGCCTTTCCTTGTCCGTCTCTACAACAGTATAATTCTATACACTTTAACATTATTTATGTTTTCATAAAGTGGTCAATAGTTGCGATTAATTATGTAATGATGCAGATGTTTTCCAGAGTGCTCTATCAGGACGCAGGTTCATTTAAAGATCAAATAGGGGGGGCATACAACCCGGTTCCACCGGGAACCTGTATCCCTCACTTTAGCCATCCTATTAGGAATAATAGTTGCTGAAGGGGTGGGCACAGGAACAACTGCCCTAGTCCATGAGACACAACAAAGACACAATTAGAAGCAGAAATAGACCAAAGCTTAAAGACATTAAAAACCGACATCACAGCTTTACAGGAATTTTAACCTCTCTCTCTCTGAAGTTGTTTACAGAGCAGGCGAGTGTTGGACCTCCTCTTCATGAGAGAAGGGTGCCTTTTTGCTTGCATTGAGGAAAGAATGATGTTTTTTATGCCGACAATACTGGAGTTGTAAAAGAATCTATGAGTAAATTAAGAAAATTACTTGAAGAGTGTCAAAGAAAGACAGAGGCCCCCAAAGGGAGGTTTGAGTCTTGGTTCACATAGTCCACCTAGTTAACTACACTTTTATCCACCCAGGCTAGTCCATTAATAATTCTCATATTATTGTTAACTGTAGGACCCTGTTTGCTCAACCATGTAGTTTCTTTTCTCTCCCAAATTGAACCTGTTATTAACCCTAACCATACACTGTTCTCTCAATCTAATTTTACAGAAGAGCGGGGACAGAGTTGGTCTTAAAATACAGGAATATAGAGGATCTTCCACCTGCTGAGAACCTCAAAGGTCCTTGAAGAAATGATCCCTGGAGAAGATGTAGTCAACTATGAAGGACCTGAGAGAGCAAAAGTCTTCCATGGCAAACAACCTGCTCATGATGAAGGGATGTGTCTGAATCAGCCACTCTCTTCTTAATGTAGAGAAGATGGACCAAAGCAGGGATGTGTTGAGAGCTGCTCCTGCGTGCCAATGGGTGACATACCATTCTAACTTGTGAAAGTGTCACAGAAAGTAGGGGCAGCCTCCTTCTCATGGGAACCTTGGAAGCAACTGTTAGGACAAAGTTGTTGTCAAGGCAGTGACCTCATTCAGTTCCTAAAGAAAGTGACCTCACCTAACTTCTATGGTGATGTAACTCTCTGAACTTGGAATCCAGGAAGCCTGGCACCCAGAGCCAGTCCCAGTCCCAGTCCCAGTTGTCAAACTTATTTTGATTTACCAAGGACAGACTCAGTCTTTCTTGGGACCTACTGATGTGAGGATGGCCAAATGCAAGAAAAGCTATGAAGAGGGGGCTTTCCTGAGAAAGCAGGCATTGGCTCACCACTGGATGCTAAAAACTTCACAGAGTTGGCCAAAAAGACCAGATTTGAGAAAGAACAGGCCATTTCCTGGAACATAGTATTGCCCACCAGTCAGAGGACTCTCCAGATAGTCACAGACCTACATGGGGGAAGGAGGTGCCTTTGTGATGTGGGTGTGAGTTTGTGGTTTTGTCTCATGTTCTGAGAATAGGTATGAAAGAAGGTTTGTTTTTTTTTGGAGTGAACGGTTTCTAGTAAGTCGTTTGACAACGCAAGTGTTTCTATGTCAGTGTATCCCACTGTGCCCGTGGTTGTAGACATTAGAAGAGAGAATGCATCAATGAATATGTCCTGTCAGCTAGAAAGCTTCCCAGCATTCATCCTTCCCAATTTATTAATGGACTGCAGCTTGCCTTATTGATGGCAACACTTACTATCTTTCTAAGATCCTGTTTTCTTCCTGAATTCTGGCCACTCTCCAGGATAGGCTCATGGTTTTGTGTTTAAGATATGTACAACCACGAAGCTCTTTGAAATGACCATGTACTAGATAGCTAAAGGGAATGGTGAGCATCTCAGAAAACTCAGATATCAATGTTACCAGTAAAGTCTCAGTGGAGAAACCCTGCTTGGGGCCTTTTGATTACCTAATCTTCTGTTGCCCTGAATGTCAGGAAGGTCTTTTCCTCAGGCCACCACTTTGTGAAGCCTGAAGAAAACAGTTTTCAAATGGAAATGAATGGGTATTACCTGTGGTTCTTTGCTTAATTGCTTTGGAGAGGATGTGTCTGAATCAGCCTATTTGCCCTGTGTGAGGCTGTGGCTTAGATTCTCACCTTCTGATGGATATAAAGAAAGATCCCATGTGTACATCCAAAACCAAAATGGCCACAGAGCAGTCATTGTGGATGAAGTCTCTTGCCTTCCTCTGTAACTTTCCTGAATTCCATCAAGTCAGAATAGGGATCCTTTGGGTCAAATGAGATCTTCAAAGCCCTGCAGAGGCTAGCCCATGGTTGCTTGGGTTTTCTCAAGACTCCAATTTACATAAAGAATCCAAACCCCACAGTCAGTTGACCTCAAATTGAAGAAGTGGAGCAGTATTAATGGGAGGCCTATTTGATCTCTCCTGGTTCACAAGAAGGGTGTCCATGCCACCCTGAATTAGGCAATTTAGGTGCAAGAGAGCTTATTTTGGACACGGACTTGAGCTGTGCCCCTCATGGAAAACTCTAGCCACAGGTTATTATGTGTGTCTATATGGAAGAAGATGAGCGCCACGTTGGAGTGTTTTTGTTTAAATTGTGGTCATTTGGGTGGCGGTTAGAAGAGATGACTTGGTTCACATGTGCTTGAACTCTGGTGTGATTTCCTTAGAGACTGAGTTCTGCAACTGAACTCAGAGAAGTATTGCCATAAATAGTGTTGAGATTTTAGGAAGCCAGGCATGAGTGTCGCCCTTGGAAACTGAGTTCTAGGCCCAGGGTGGCTTTCCACAGAGCACTGGGCCTCTCAGCCAGGATACCACATGATTTTATTCTGAAAGTCTTGGCACCCATCGTTGAGAGTCAAAACTCATATGGACCTCACATTGTAGAGCTAAATGAGCTAAACATCATGTGATCTTTTCACCATTCTTTGGGAAGCCTTACCTGTGAGTGTTCTCAAGAGCTTTCATTGAAATGAGCTTCCTAACCATTTAATGATTCCTGAATGAATTGAAACTCACAGTGCCTCCAACTTCATCCTTGAAAAATTGCTAGATAAATGCCATGAAATTTTTGAAATTCCCATCACCAGGTGGCACTGGAGAACCTTTGGATGACCTGTTGATGGTCATGAATATTTCAGTGTCTTGTTTTACTGGGTTTCATGTAAATGGTGTAGAACAGAGATGTCAGTAAGTTGGACTCTGTTGAGTAGTGGGCCTAGAGCAGTGTTGGGCAGGTATGTGATAAAACATCTGTGATGGGGCCATGTGGATCTGCCATTGGCTTCCAAATGGCTTGTGACTGACATGGCACAGCCAGCAGAACCTTCTGTGTAAAGGCAACTTGTTATATGGAGCGATTTCAGGATATTGTTCAGAATCAGGTTGCTATGGTCAAGGGGTCAAGCTATGTGGGATAGAAGCCTGGTTCTTGTATCATCCTGCAGACCCTGATCCACCACACGTGACAGAACTCCCTCTTGCACTTTGTTGCAGTTGAACTCCTTGTATTTCGTGAAGCAAATACCAAACTCCCAGTGCAACAGGAAGAAACACCACGAAATGGAGGATGACCATATGGCTTCACAGTCCACACTTGGAGACACTAAGCCCCAGTGGCCACAGTTTACCTACAAAGAGAGAATTCAGCACTGCTGCCTCGTGTTCATTGTAAAATAAGAAACTTTGTCCTCCTGGTCACATAGATGCAGACCCAGCTTTGAGGGTCTCATTACAAAGGAAGCTTAACTCGTGACAACAACCTATATTTCAGTGCCCAACCTCAGTGGCAGTTTCTCAAAAAGTTTTAGGCAAGCAGAGCTCCATGTTTGTGGAGTGTGTACCCTGTCCTTATTTTTGGAAACTCCTATTCCACCTCCAAGTTTGTGCACTCTTGAGCATTTTCCATTCCAAAAATGTAATCACAGATTTTGTAACTCTTCTCCTCTAATTGTGTCTTACTTGGGGCGAAGGTAATGTCAAGGCATGGTTCTGGATGAGACTGGGAAGATTTGTTGTAGCACATATTTGCATACACATTGGATTAATTTTCCTATTTTCCATTCGAAATTCTGAATCCCTGACACTAACCCATATTCTACTAGACTCTGACTACTAATCCTAATATGATGGAGAAAAATAACCCAAACAGTACATAAGTACATGCAGTTCAGAGTTCGACTTGCCATTTGCATGATAAAGGGTAGGTGTTATTAATTTAGTCAATTTTTAATTGAAATAGTTCTCCATGTGTTTTCAAAGTTAACAAATATGTGAATTACTGTCTCCCATTCTCTGGAGCCTATTCAGCACATGTATTTTTATATGCACAAATAGAATCCTGCGTGATATCACACGTACATTCTTGTGAGTTACATGACTTAGCAGATACAAAGTGTGAGAAGTGACCACTCCTCCTAAACCCTGTTGGAACTGAAAATTCAACCTATGGGTGAGCTTCCCAGTAGAACAACATTATACATAAACCCATGTTCAGTAAAATGAATGTTTTTGCATCTTTATGATATATATTTCATGATGAATTTCGTTTGGCATATATATTGCTACTTATTAATGTCTCTGTTCGTGTGTGTGTGTGTGTGTGTGTGTGTGTGTGTGTGTATATATATATATATATATATATATATATATATATATATATATATTCTCCAGATTTTTAAAAATATGAAATATATGTGTCTTATATACAATCCCTAAATTCATTCATGTTCATGTATGTGGATTAATAATCAACTTTTCACAAGATTATTCTTAGAAATATTCATCCACCCGAAATACATATTTGTTTCCTAGTACTGAAAACTAACTTCAGTGAAAGGTGCATACAAATCCTAATATGTCTACATTAACTGACCCAGTTTAACATCAATGCATGTAGGTTACTATGGAACATGATGTGTATTTTGACGTTAATTTTTATTCCACACTGGTACATTACTATTCCTTCAGTTTATGTACATCATAGAATATATATTTTATTCACTAGTTAACAAATTTATAGGCATTTGTTTCACTTTCAATCACTTCCTGCTCCAGAACACATGAATTTCTCTACGTTTCTTCAGTGGTCTATTCATGAGACTTTTTTTCCAAATACATTTTTTTCGATTTCCATAATCAATTTTGAAACAAAACTCACAAACCCTTCATGATAAACCATAACCCTAAGATGATCATTAGATATATAACTGGTTGGAATGAATGATTGTATATCAATATAACATTTCTTATATATTTTCAGATATCTATTCAATCCATTATTTAAAGTGGATCCAGTTATATTATTTATTCACAGTATGGTCTATTCATGCATTATGTGTATATTCATAGAAACAGGGTACACATCTTTGTACGACTATACTAATTTATAAGTCTTCAAAATATTGCTCCAAGAAATGGTGGAAGAAATACTCATGTCACCTGATCTACATACACATTTTATCACAGAAATATTCTGGACACCAAAAGCAAAGGTCACACTTACAATTGTACCAAAGCCTAAATAGAAAGTGAGCATGGATTACTAAAAACATCCATGTCCAGGTTGCCTAATGCTCTCAAATATCAATCCTATTGGTGACTACATATTTGTTTCTTCCTAAGATTATCTATTCAACCTCAAACCTGTTGAAAATGTCTAACCCTATCACACAATTTATACTTTGCTTGATTTCCTAATGTCTCTATTGATATCTGCTTTCCTACATGATTTCCCCAGTTCATCATTGTGACTGACTCTTCACATGTACTGACATTTACATACACTCTCTACCCGAAACCCTATTGCTAAAGAACTTTTGGTCCAAATCCTATACTCACTCTTCTTTCTAAACCTACAGACTACCTTCCTAATCCTACCGACTATCGCTTTTTGACTGGATGTTCTTTTCAACATTCAATCATCCAAAGTACAAGGTCCGATGCCAGTGTATATTGATTTATTTGAGACATCTGTGCAGCACATAACTCAAAGCTAAGTATCCCACTCAAGTCCCCAGTGCCCTTCTGGACTTCAAATCTTACCTAGATTTCTGCTTTCATAGTTATATTTCACATATATACTCTTATAAATATCACAGGTTGCCAATGCCATTATTCATCCCGCAGAATGATTCGTAACCCAAATCAAACCTATTATTAAACTTAACTATACACTGTTCCTTCAATATAACGTACAGAAGAGCAGGGACAGAGTGGGTCTTACAATATAGGAATGCAGATGATCTTCCACCTGCTGAGAACCTAAAAGATCCATGGAGAAATGATCCTTGGAGAATATATAGGCAGCTATGTAGGACCTGAGAGAGCAATAGTCATCTTCCATGGCAAACAACCTGGTCAGGGTGAATTGATGTGTCTGAATCAGCCTCTGTCTTCTTAAAGTAGAGAAGATGGACCAATCCAGGCCTGTGTGGAGAGCTGTTCCTGGGTGCCTATGGTTGATATACCATTCTAACTTCTGAATGTGTCACAGGATGTTGGGGCAGCCTCCATCTCATGGGAACCTTGGAAGCAACTGTTAGGACAAAGTGGTTACCGAGGCAGTGACCATATTCAGTTCCTGAAAGAAGTGACCTCACTTCACTTCCTTGGTGATGTAATTCTCTGAACTTGGGATCCAGGAAGCCAGGCACCCAGAGTCAGTCTCACTCTGAGTCCCAGTGGGCTAACTTGTTTGCTTTTCCCAAAGACATAGTCAGTCTTTCTTGGTACCTACTGATGTGAGGATGGCCAAATTCCAGCAGAGCTCTGAAGAGGGGCCTTTCCTGAGAAAGCAGGTAGTGGCGAACCACTGGCTCCTGACAACTTCACAGAATTGGCCAAGGAGACCAGAACTGAAACAGGACAGGACATTTTTGGGAAACATAATATGGCCCACCAGTCAGAAGACACTCCGGATAATCACAGACCTACTTGGGGGAAAGAATTGCCTTTGCCATTGTAGGTGTGAGTTTGTGTTTTTTTCTGATGTTCTGAGAATAGCTAGGAAAGGTGGTTTGTTTGGTTTGGAGTGGACTATTTCTAGTAAGTCGTTTGACATGGTGAGTGTTTCTATGTCTGTGTATTCCACTGTATCCGTTGTTGTAGACATTAGAAAAGACAATGCATCAATGGATGTGTTGTCTCTAGTTGAAAGCTTCCCCGCATTCTTACTGCCCAATTGATGAATGGACTGCAGCTTGCCTTATGGATGGGCAACATCTACTATCTTCTTAAGTTCCTGTTTTCTTTGTGTTTTCCAGCCACTCTCCAGAATAGGCTCATGGTTTTGAGTCCCAGATATGTAACACCACAAGGCTCTGTGACATGGCCATGTACTGGATAGCTTAAGGGAATGGGAGCATCTCAGAAAAATCAGATATCAGTGTGACCAGTAAAGTCTCAGTGGAGAAACCCTTCTTTGGGCCATTTGCTTACTTCTGTTTCTATTACCCTGAATGTCAGGAAAGTCTTTGCCTCAGGCCACCCTGTTGTGTAGCCTTAAGACGACTGTTTTCATATGGAAATGAATGGACATCACCTGTGGCTCTTTGCTTAATTGCTTTGGAATGGAATGTGTCTGATTCAGCCTCTTGTCCTTGAATGAGGTTGTGGCTTAGATTCTCAGCACCTGATGGATCTAAAGAAAGATCCCATGTGATTTCAAAACCAAAATGACAAAAAGAGAAGTCATTGTGGATGAATATTTTTGCCTTCTTGTTTTATGTTCCTGACCTCCATCAAGTGAGAATAGGGATCCTTTGGGTCAAATGAGTCTTTGAAATCCCTGCAGAGGCTAGCCCATATGTGCTTGGGTTTTCTCATGACTCCAAATCACATCAAGAATTTATAGGCTTCAGCCAGTAGGCCTCAAATTGGAGAAGCGGAACACTTTAACAGCAGCAATATTTGATCACTCCTGGTTCACAGGAATAGTGTTCAGGCCACCATGTTTTTAGGCAAATGAGGGGCAAGTGAGCTTATTTTGGACACTACCTTGTGCTCATTGAAACCTCCAGCTAGAGGTTATGATGAGTGTCTACAAGGAAGAAGATTATGGCCCTGTGGGAGTGATTTCATTTTAATTTTGGTCATTTTTGTGGCAGTTGAAAGGGATGACTGGGTCCACCTGGGCTTGAACTCTGGTATGATTTACCCTTAGAGACTGAGTTCTGGAACTGACCTCAGAGAAGTATTGCCATGAATTGTGTTGGGATTTTAGGAGGCCACGCATGAGATTCACTCTTGGAAACTGAGATCTAGGCCCAGGGTGGCTTTCCACAGAGGCCTGGGAATCTCAGCCAGAATATCACATGATTTTATTCTGAAAGACTTGGTAGCCATAGTTGAGAGTCAAAACACACATGGACCTCACATTGTAGACGTCAATTGGCCTGGCTTCATGTGACCTGTTGGCAACTCTTTGAGAAGCCTTGACTTTAGAGTTCTCCAGAGCATTCATTGAAATGAGCTTTCTCAACACTTAACGGTTCCTGAATGAATTGAAACCCACAGTGCCTCTAACTTCATCCTTGAAAACTTGCTAGATAAATACCATAAAATTTTGGAAATTCCCATGACCAGGTGGCACTGCAGAAACGTTGGATGTCCTGTTGCTGATCATGTGTATACCAGAAAGTGCCTTGTTTGACTGGGTTTCAGAAAATGGTGTAGAATACGAGATGCCAGGAATTTGGAGCCTGCTGAGTAGTGGGCCTAGAGCAGTGGTGGGGAGGTGTGTGATGAAACATCATGGTGGGGCCATGTGGATCGGCTATCGGCTTACAAATGGCTTGTGACTGATATGGCGCAGCCCCCATTCCCTTGTATGTAAAGGCATCTTGTTATATGGAGAGGTTTCAGGGCAATGTTCATAATCAGGTTGCTATGGTTATTGGGACAAGCTATGTGGGATAGAAGCCTGGTTGGTACATTCTCCTGCAGACGCTAACCCACCCCACGTGACAGAACACCCTCCAGCACTGTATCCCAGATGAACTTCTTATATTGTGTGAAGCAAGTACCAAATTCCCAGTGTAGCAGCAAGAAACACCACGAAAATTGGAGGATGATCAAATGTCTTCACTGTCCCCACTGGGAGACACTTAGCCTCCAGTGGACACAGTTTACCTACAAAGAGAAAATTGAGCACTGCTTCCTCATGTTCATTGAAATATAAGAAATCATGTCTTCCAGGTCACATAGATGCAGACCCAGCTTTTATGGTCTCACGACAAAGGAAGCCAAAGCTCATGACAACAACATATATTTCAAGTGCCCAACCTCAGAAGCCGTATTCCAAGAAGTCTTAGGCCAGCAGAGCTCTTTGTTTGTGGAGTGTTTACCCTGTCCTTTACTTTTGGAAACGCCTCTACCACCTCCAAGGTTGTGAACTCCCGAGCATATTCCATTAAATATATGTATTCATAGATTTTCACACTTTTCTACTATAATTGTGTCTTACTTGGGTGAAGGTAATGTCAAGGCATTGTTCTGGATGTGAGTGGGAAGATTTTTGTGTAGCACATATTTACACACACACTGGATTCATTTTTCAATTTTTATTTTGAAATACTGAATCCCTGACACTAACCCATACCCTACTAGACTCTGAATTATGATCCTAATATGATGGTGAAAAATAACCCAAAAAGAATAGAATACAAGCAGTTCAGAGGAGGCATGGTGTATAGTTGGAATTGCCTTTTGCATTATATTTTGTAGGAGTTATAAATCTAGTCAATTTTTTGTTGAAATAGTTCTACATGTGTTTTTAAAATTAACAAATATATGAATCCCTGTCTCCCTTTCTCTGTAGCCTATTCAGCACATGTATTTTTATATGCACATATAGTATCCTACCTGATATCACTCGTATACACTTGTGAGGTGGCTGAATTTGCAGATGCAAATTGAGAGAAGAGATCACTCCTCCTAAACGCTGTTGGAACTGAAAATTCAACCTATGGGTGAGCTTCCTAGTTGAATAACATTATTCATAATTTCATGTTCAGTAAAATTAATATTTTTCAGTCTGTTGATTATATATATTTCATGATAAATTTCTATTGGCATATATATCACTACTTTTTTTATTGGTTGCTCAAAACATTGCAAAGCTCTTGACATATCATATTTCATACATTAGATTCAAGTGGGTTATGAACTCCCATTTTTACTCCAAATACAGATTGCAGAATCACATCAGTTAAACATCCATATTTTTACATAATGCCCTATTAGTTAATGTTGTATTCTGCTACCTTTCCTATACTCTACTATCCCCCCTCCCTTCTCTTCCCATCTTTTCTCTCTACCATACCTACTCTAATTCATTTCTCTCGTTGTTTATTTTCCCACAACCTCTTATATGTAATTTTGTGTAACAATAAGGGTCTCTCTCCATTACCATGCAATTTCCCTCTTCTCTCCCTTTCCCTCCCACCTCATGTTTCTGCTTAATGTTAATCTTTTCTTCATGCTCTTCCTCCTTGCTCTGTTCTTAGTTGCTCTCATTATATCAAAGAAGATATTTGGTATTTGTTTTTTAGGGATTGGCTAGCTTCACTAAGCATAATCTTCTCTATTGCCATGCATTTCCCTGCAAATTCCATGATTTTGTCATATTTTAGTGCTGCGTAATCCTCCATAGTATACAAAGGTCACATTTTTTTTTATCCATTCATCTATTGAAGGGCATCTGGGTTGGTTCGACAGTGTAGCAATTGTGAATTGTGCTGCTATGAAAATCGATGTGGCAGTATCACTGTAGTACGCTCTTTTAAGGTCTTCAGGGAATAGTCCAAGAAGGGCAATAGCTGGGTCAAATGGTGCTTCCTTTCCAAGCTTTCACAGGAGACTCCATACTCCTTTCCAAATTGGCTGCACCAGTTTCAGTCCCACGAGCAATGTACAAGAGTACCCTTTTCCTCACATCCTCGCCAGCACTTGTTGTTGTTTGACTTCATTATGGCTGCCAATCTCACTGGATTGAGATGGTATTTTAGGGTGGTTTTTATTTGCGCTTCTCTTACTGCTAGAAATGGAGAGCATTTTTTCATGTACTTGTTAATTGATTCTATGTCCTCCTCTGAGAAGTTTCTGTTCAGGTCCTTGGCCCATTGGGTTATTGGTTATATTATTGTCTAATTTTCTGAGTTCTTTGTATACTTTGTATACTCTAGATATTAGGGCTCCATGTGAAGGGTGAGGACTAAAAATTTGTTCCCATGATGTAGGCTCCATATTTACCTCTCTTATTGTTTCTCTTTCTGAGAAAAAAAAATTCAGTTTAAGTAAGTCCCATTTCTTGATTCTTGTTATTAACTCTTGTTCTATGGGTGTCCTATTAAGGAATTTGGAGCCTGACCACACAATATGTAGATCTGAGCCAACTTTTTCTTCTATCAGACGCAGAGACTCTGATTTGAATCTAGCTCCTTGATCCACTTTGAGTTAACTTTTGTGCAGGGCGAGAGGAGGGGATTCAGTTTCATTTTGTTGCATATGTATTTACAGTTTACCCAACACCATTTGATGAAGATGCCATCCTTCCTCCATTGCAGGCCATTAGCTCTTTTATCAAATATAAGATAGTTGTAGCTTTTTGGATTAGTCGCTGTGTCCTCCATTCTGTACCATTGGTCCACCCGCCTGTTTTGGTACCAGTACCATGCTGTTTTTATTATAATTGCTCTGTAATATAGTTTGAAATCTGGTATTGCTATACTGCCTGATTCACACTTCCTGCTTAGAATTGCTTTTGCTATTCTGGGTCTTTTATTTTTCCATTTGAATTTCATAATTGCTTTATCTATTTCTACAAAAAATTCCTTTGGGATTTTGATTGGCATTGCATTAAACCTGTAGAGAACTTTTGGTAATATAGCCATATTGATGATGTTAGTTCTTCCTATCCATGAACGGGGTATATTTTTCCATCTTCTAAGATCTTATTCTATTTCTCTTTTTAGGGTTCTGTAGTTTGCATTATATAAATCTTTCACCTCTTTTATTAGGTTGATTCCCAAGTATTTAATTATTTTGAGGAAATTGGGAATGCAGTGTTTTGACTCATTTTTGTTTCAGAAGTTTTGTCGCTAATATACAGAAATGCCTTCGATTTATGCATGTTGATTTTCTATCCTGCCACATTGCTGCATTCATTTATTAGTTCTAGTAGTTTTTTCTGTAGACCCTTTTGGGTCTTCTATGTATAGAATCATGTCATCTGCAAATAGTGATAAGTTAAGTTCTTCTTTTCCTATTTTTATGCCTTTAATGTCTTTCATCTCTCTAATTGCTCTGGCCAGTTTTTCGAGAACTATATTGAATAGAAGTGGTGATAGAGGACATCCCTGTCTTGTTCCAGATTTTAAAGGGAATGCCTTCAATTTTTCTCCATTCAGAATGATGCTAACCTGAGGCTTAACATAGATAGCTTTTACAATGTCGAGGTAAGTTCCTGTTATCCCTAGTTTTTAAAATGTTTTGAACATAAAGGAATGCTCTACTTTGTTGAATGTTTTTTCTGCGTCTATCGAGATGATCATATGGTTCTTATCTTTAAGTCCAATGATGTTGTGAATAACATTTATTAATTTCCATATATTGAACCAGCCTTGCATCCCAGGGATGAATCCTAGTTGATCATGGTGCACAATTTTTTTGATGTGCCTTTGTATCCAATTCGCCAGAATTTTAATGAGGATTTTTGCATCTAGGTTCATCAGAGATATTTGTCTGTAGTTTTCATTCTTTGAGGTGTCTTTGTCTGGTTTCAGAATCAGGGTGATGTTGTCCTCATAGAACGAATTTGGCAGAGCTCCCAGTTTTTCTATTTCCTGAATAACTTGAAAAGTAATGGTATTAATTCTTCTTTAAAGGTTTTGTAAAACTCTGCTGTATACCCATCCGGTCCTGGGCTTTTCTTGGTTGGTAGTCTTTTGATTGCTTCTTCTACTTCATCCATTGATATTTGTCTGTTTAAATTGTGTGTTCCCTTATGACTCAGTGTGGGCAAATCATATGACTTAAGAAATTTATCAATGTCTTCACTATTTTTTATTTTATTGGAATAAAGGTTTCCAAATAATTTCTAATTTTCTTCTGTATTTATGTTGCATCTGTTGTGATATTGCCTTTTTCATCCCGTATGTTAGTAATTTGAGTTCTCTCTCTTCTTCTCTTCATTAGCATTGCTAAGGGTCTGTCGATCTTATTTATCTTTTTGAAGAACCAACTTTTAGTTTTGTTAATTTTTTCAATAGTTTCTTTTGTTTCAATTTCGCTCTGATTTTAATTATTTCTTGCCTTCTGCTACATTTGCTATTGTTTTGCTCTTCCTTTTCTAGGGCTTTGAGATAAAGTGTGAGCTCATTTATTTGTTGTTTTTTTTTTTTCTTTCTTTTTTTGAGGAATGACCTCCAGGAGATGAATTTACCTCTTAAAACTTCTTTCACTTTGTCCCATAGAATCTGATATGTTGTGTCTGTATTTTCATTTATCTCTAAGAATTTTTTGATTTCCTCCTTTATGTCTTCTGTAATCCATTGATCATTCAGTAACATATTGTTCATTTTGCATGTAATGTATGATTTTTTCTTTTTTCTTTTATCATTGGTTTCCAGTTTCATTCCATTATGATCACAAAAAATTCATGGTATTATCTCCTCCCCTTTATATTTACTGAGGGTTGCCTTATTTCAAAACATATGGTCTATTTTTGAGAAGGATCCCTGTGCTGCTGAGAAAAAAGTATATCCACTTGATGATGGTTGATATATTCTATATATGTCACTTAAGTCTAGGGTATTGATTGTGATATTGAGTTCTATAGTTTCTTTATTCAACTTTTGTTTGGAGGATCTGTCCAATGGTGAGAGACGTGAGTTGAAGTCACCCATAATTATTGTACTGTGGTCTATTTGATTCTTGAACTTGAGGAGAATTTGTTTAATGAACGTCGCAGCACCATTATTTGCTGCGTGAATATTGATAATTGTTATGTCTTGTCAGTGAATGGTTTCTTTTAACAGTATATAATGTCCTTCCTTATCCCTTTTGATTAAATTAGTCTTGAGGTCGATTTTATTCTATAGGAGGATGGCCACCCCTGCTTGGTTACGAGGACTGTGTGCATGGTATAAATTTTCCCAATCTTTCACCTTCAGCTTGTGTATGTCTTTTCCATTCAGATGTGTCCCCTGGAGGCAACTTATTGTTGGATTTTTTTTTTTTAATTCAAGTTACAAGCCTATGTCACTTTATTGGAGAGTTTAAGCCATTAACGTTTAGAGTTACTATTAATATATGGTTTGTACTGCCACCCATATTTGCTTATATCTTTTTTTAAATTAGTTTGTTTCTCCATGATTAGCTTTTCCCGCCCTCTGTCATTACTGAGGCACTTCCCACTGATGGTTTACATTGTTGATTTTCATTTCTTCCTCGTGTAGTGTTTTGCTCAAGATGCTTTCCAATGCTGGTTTTCTGGCTGCATATTCTTTTAGCTTTTGTTTATCATGAAATATTTTTATTTTGTTGTCTTACATTAAGCTTAATTTTGCTGGATACATAATTCTTGGTTGGCATCCATTGTCTTTCAGTGTTTGAAGTACGTTGTTCCAGGATCTTCTCACTTCCAGCATCTGTGATAAAAAAAAAAACCATTGTTAACCTTTTTGTTTTACCCCTGATTGTAATCTGCCTCCTTTCTCTGGTAGGTTTTAATATTTTCTCTTTGTTTTGTATATTGGATATCTTCATAACAATGTGTCTTGGCATTGGTCTACTGTGATTTTGTGTGCTCAGTGTCCTGTAAGCATCTACAATTTGTTTATCTGTTTCCATTTTTATTTTTGGAAAGTTTTCTCTAATTATTTTATTCAGCAGGTTACTCATTCCCTTGGTTTGAATCTCTGTACCTTCCTCTTTCGGGATGACTCATAAGTTTGTTTTTTTAATGTTATCCCATATCTCTTGGATGTTTTCTCATAATTTTTTACAGCATTTCTTTCTTGGATAGAGTTTTTTCAAGATGATATATTTTGTCTTCATTATCTGACATTCTGTCTTCTACTTGCTCCACTCTGTTAGTGATACTCTCAATTGAGTTTTTAATTTGGTTTATCATTTCCTTCATTTCTAGAATTATTGTTTGATTTTTCTAATAATCTCTATCTCCTGATAAAGATGCTTAATTTCTTATTTTATCTGTTTATGTAATTCATTTTCAATGCGTTCTTTCACTGTTTGTTTTTGTTGTCTCGTATCCTCTTTAATGTTCCATTACATCTGTCTAAGGTATTCCTTGAGTTCTTTATATGACCATTTTTCTGATGACTCCAGATGCTCTTGAATATTTAGGCTGTCCTTCATTGTTTGTACTTTTTTTCTTCCTTGCTTTTTTATGCTGCTCATGTTACTTCTTGTTCTGTTTGACTACTGAGTTACTGCTTACTCTTATAAATTTATTTGATGCTTGGAAGGAAAGATATTAGAAGGGAAGGGAAGAAGTCACTAAAGAGAATGAGAGTATCCAGGTAGAATTCAAGGAAGGGGTATAATAAAATTGAAAAGAAATGAAAAGACAAAAGAAAAAAATAGAAAATAAAGAATGAAAATTTTAAGTAATAATGATAATTAAAAAATGAAAATTAAAATTTAAAATAATAATAATAATAATGAAATAAAAAATTAAAAAAATAAAAAACATTAAAAAAGTTAAAGAACAACAACAAAAATGAAAATGAAAGAAAAAGAAAAACATACAAATAATATAATAATAATAATACATGCAGTACTAGAGTTCAATTAACTTCTCTTCCAGTAGGTGGAGCTGTGTGCACTGGGCCAAGCTTCTCCTCTAAATAAGTGGGAACAAATCACTGTGCAGCAGCTCTTCCTCCCAGACTCGGCGGGTCTCCAATCCTGAGTGCCTAGGGCCTTCTCTTGTGCTTCCTCAAGCCAGGCCCCGCTCACCTTTGACGCTCACCACAATACTGGTTACACACCAGGCCTCTGCTCCTGGTAGCCCTGTTTTAATGAACGCCTGGGCACACTCTCCCTGTTTGCCTCCCTCAGACCCTAAGTTTGTAGAGCTTTGTCCTGAGAACCGCCAGCGAATTTTCCTGTCTTCCGGGAGCCATGCCCCTGGTAGGTGGTGTAAGAGACCTCAATTGTCAGCACTGGTGGGAGTGGTAGCCGGGAATTCCACGCCGCAAGTCCCGAGCCAATCCTGTTTCCCTAGGTCTGGCTATCGTGCTCCTGGGAGAGCTGGGAGGGGCCCTTGAGGTTTCCCCGTAGTGTTGAGAGAGATGGCAATGGGATTACACACTTGTCGCGTTGGTTTCAATGAAGTTATCTCCTCCGCCTGTAATGTCAGTTCTATGCCATGGTGGTATCCCATTAAAATGGTGACCGTTTGTTCCCTTTGCTGGGTGACCAATGCAATGGGTGGGTCCTGACTATCTCTCCCAAGCCCCATTTCAATCCTGTGGCCACTGCCTATGAAGGCTCAGTTGTCTTTTAACTCTGTCAATTCAGAAAGCCCAACCAGTTATTTCAGCGGGAATGTTAGTGCTGAGTCACAAAAACCAGACGAATCTAAGCTTGAATGCAGCCAATCCGGGCTCTGTGTGTGTTCTGAGGGGCCCAGACTGTTCGCCCCAGATTCACAACAGGTCAACATTGCCTAGTGATTCTGAGCAAACAGCATTTAGACAGTTTATGACTTCCTATGCCCGTGCAGCTGAAGAGATCAGAGACTTGATTTCTCCATGCCTGCCTTCATAATGGATCTCCTGTATTGCTACTTTTTAATATCTTTGCATGTGCGTGTTTGTATATATATATATATATATATATATATATATATATATATATATACACACACTCTTCAGATTTTTCAAAATATGAAATATATGTGTCTTATTATACACTCCCTAAATTCATTCATATTCATATCTGTGGATTTATAATCAACTTTCCACAAGATTATTCTCATAATAATCATCCACCTGCAATACATATTGTTTCCTAGTACTGAAAACTAAATTCAGTGAATGGTGCATACAAACCCTATTATTTCTACATTTACTTAGCCAGTTTAAAATCAATGCAAGTAGATTCCTAGGGGACATGATGTGTATTTTGACTTTCATTTTTATTCAACACTTGTACGTTACTATGTCTTCAGTTTATCCACATCATAGGATATATATTTCAGTCACAAATTAGAAAATTTATAGGCATTTGTTTCACGATCAATCACTTCCTGATTCAGAACACATGCATTCCTCCATGTTTCTTGACTGGTCTTTTCATGAGACTTCTTTCCAAACACATTACTTTCGTTTAACATCATCACTTATAAAGCAAAACTCAAACACCATTCATCATAAATCATAATCCTAATATTACCATTAGATATATAACTGGTTGGAATGAATGATTGTATATCAATATAAGATTTCTTATATATTTTCACATGTCATTTCAATCCATTATTTAAAGTGGAATCAGTTATGTTATTTATTCATAGTATGGTCTATTCATGCATTATCTCTATATTCATAGACAGAGGTTACACCTCTTTGTGCCCCTAATACTAATGTATGCGTCTTCAAATTATTGCTCCCAGGAATGGTGAAAGAAATACTCATGTCACCTGATCTACATATACATTTTATCACAGTAATATTCTGAACAACAAACAAATAAAATATCACACTTATGATTGTACCAAAGCCTAAAAGGAAAGTGAATGTTGATAACTAATAGCATCCATGTCCAGGTTGCCTAATGCTCTCAAATGTCATTCCCATTCATGACGACATATTTGTTTTTTCCTATGATTATATATTCAAACTCAAGCCTGTTGAAAATGTCTAATCCTATCCCTCACTTTTTACTTTGCCTGATTTAGTAATGTCTCTATTGACACCTGCTTTCCTACATATTTTCCCCAGTTCATCATTTTGGCTTACTCTTCACATGTGCTGACATTTACATTCACTCTCTAAACAAAACCCTATTGCTAAAGAAGCTTTTTTTTCCAAATCATATACTCACTCTTCTTCCTAAACCTACTGACTATCTTCCTAATCCTACCAACTATCCCTTTTTGACTGGATGTTCTCTTCTACATTCAATCATCCAAGGTACAAGGTCCTATGCCATTGTATTTCGATTTAACTGAGACAATTGTACAGAACATTATTCAACACTAAGTATCCAAACCAAGGGCCCAATGCCCTTCTGGGCTTCAAATCTTTCTTAGATTCCCGTTTTTATACATATATTTCACCTATATATTCTTATAAATATCACAGGTTCCCAATCCCATTATTCATCCTGCAGAATGATTCCTAACCCAAATCGAAAATATTATTAACCCTAACCATACACTAACTTTCCAGGAGAGCAGGAACAGTGTGGGTATTAAACTACAGGAATCTAGGGGATCTTCACCTGCTGAGAAACTCAAATGTTCATGCAGAAATAATCCCTGGTGAAGATGAAGGCAGCTATGAAGTACCTCAGAAAGCAAAAGTCAACTTCCATGGCAATCATCCTGGTCAGGATGAAGGGTTGTGTCTGAATCATTCTCTCTCTTCTTAATGTATAGAACATGGACCAAACCAGTCCTGTGTGGAAGCTGTTCCCGGGTGCTTATGGTTGATATAACATTCTAACTAGAGAAAGTGCCACATGAAAATCGGGGCAGCCTCCACCTCATGGTACTTTTGGAAGCAACAAAGTGGTTGCCAAGGCAGTGACATCATTCAGATCCTGAAGAAAGTGATCTCACCTCACTTCCTTGGTGAGGGAACTCTCTGAACTTGGGATCCAGGAAGCCAGGCACCCAGAGACAGTCCCTGTTCTAGTCCCAGTGGTCTCACATATTTGGAATTACCAAGGACAGAGTCAGTCTTTCTTGGTACCTACAGATGTGAGGATGTCCAAATGCCAGGAAACCTCTGAAGAGGGGCTTTCCCTGAGAAAGCAGGTAGTGGATCATTTTCTGAGAATAGGTAGGAAAGGCGGTTTGTTTGGTATGGTGTGGAATATTTCTATTAAGTCCTTTGACAAGGTGAGTGTTTCTATGTGTGTGTATCCCACTGAGTCCATTGTTGTAGACATTAGAAAAGACAATGCATCAATGGATGTGTCCTGTCTAGTAGAAAGCTTCCCAGCATTCATCCTGCCCAATTCATGAGTGGACTCTGGCTTGCCTTATGGATGGGCAACACCTACAAGCTTCCTAATTTCCTGTTTTCTCTCTCAATTCAGCCCACTCTCCAGAATAGTATCATGGTTTTGTGTCCAAGATTTGTACCACCTCCAAGATCTGTGACATGGCTATGTACTGGATAGCTGAAGGAAATGGCTAGCATCTCAGAAATCTCAGATATCTGTTGACCAGGAAAGTCTCAGTGGAGAAACCCTGCTTTGGTCCTTTTGCTTAACTATTGTTCTGTTGAATGTCAGGAAGTTTTTTGCCTCAAGCCACCACTTTGTGAACCCTGAAGAAAACAGTTTTCAAATGGAAATGAATGGGCATCACCTGTGGCTCTTTGCTTAATTGCTTAGGATTGGGATATGTCTGAATCAGCCTGTTGGCCCTGTGTGACGCTGTGGCTTAGATTCTCATCACCTGATGGATCTAAAGATAGATCCCATGCGTGCATCCAAAACCAAAATGGCAAAAAGATCAGATATTGTTGATGAACTCTCTTGCCTTCCTCTGGTAGGTTCCAGATATCCATCAAGTGAGAATAGGGATTCTTTGGGTCAAATGAGTTCTTCAAAGCCCTGCAGAGGCTAGGCCATAGGTGCTTGATTATCATGACTCCAATTCACTTAAAGAATCTAAACCCCAAAGCTAGAAGGCCTCAAGTTGGAGAAGCCAAGCAATATTAAAGGTAGGCCTATTTGATCACTCCTGGTTCACAGGAAGAGAGTCCAGGCCACCCTTACTTTAGGCAAATGCGGTGCAAGGAGCTTATTTTGGACACTGTCGTGGGCTGCATCCCTTATGGAAACCTCCAGCCAGAGGATATAATGAGTGTCTATATGGAAGAAGATGAGGGCCATGTGAGAGTGTTTTGGTTTTAATTGTGGACATTTGTCTGGCGGTTGGAAGAGATCACTGGGTCCACCTAGGCTTGCACTCTGGTGTGATTCCCTTTAGAGACTGAGTTCTTTTACTGATCTCAGAGAATTATTGCCAGGAATTGTGTTGGAATTTTAGATGGCCATGCATGAGAGTTGCCCTTGGAAAGTGACATCTAGGCCCTAGTTGACTTTCCACAGAGCACAGGGAATCTCAGCCAGGATAACACATGATATTATTCTTAAAGACTTGGCAGCCATATTTGAGAGTCAAAACACACATGGACCATACTTTGTAGACCTCAATGGGCCTGGCTTAATCTGACTTTTGGCCACTTTTGGAAGCCTTGCCTGTAAGAATTCTCCAGAGTTTTCATTTAATGGTTTCTGAGTGAATTGAAATCCACAGTGCCTCCAACTTCATCCTTGAAAATTGGCTATATCAATATCATGAAATTTTTGAAATTCCCATGACCGGGTAGCACTGGAGAACATTTGGATGTCCTCTTGCTGATCATGAGTATACAGGACAGTGCCTTGATTGACTGGGTTTTATGAAAATGGTGTAGAACAGAGATTCCAGTAAGTTGGATCTTGCTGAGTAGTTGTTCTAGAGCAGTGGTTGGCAGGTGTGTGATAAAACATCTGTGGTGGGGGCATGTGGATCTGCCATTGGCTTCCAAATGGATTGTGACTGACATTTTGCAGTCAGTAGAACCTTATATGTAAAAGCATATTGTTATATGGAGAGGTTTCAGGGCAATGTTCAGAATCAGGATGCTATGGTCAATAGGGCAAGTTATGTGGGATAGAAGCCTGGTTGGTGCATTCTCCTGCAGAACTCGACACACCACACTTGACAGAACTCACTTCAGCACTGTGTCCCAGGTGAACCCTTGTATTTAATGAAGCAAATACCAAACTCCCAGTGCAGCAGCAAGAAACACCACGAAAGTGGAGGATGACCAAATGAATTTACAGTCCACACGGGGAGACACCTAGAATCCAGTGGCCACAGTATACCTACAAATAGAAAATTCAGCACTGCTGCCTCATGTTTATTGGAAAATAAGAAACCATGTCATCCAGGTCACATAGATGCAGAACCAGATTTGATGGTCTCACTACATATGAAGCTAATGCTTCTGACAACAGCATATATTTCATTGCCCAACCTCACAGGCAGTTTCTTCAGATGTTAGGCTGGCAGAAATTCATGTTTTTGGAGTGATTACCCTGTCCCTTACTTTTGGAAACTCCTCTACCAACTCCAAATTTGTGAACTTCTGAGCATTTTCCATTCCACATATGTATTCACAGATTTTCTAAATGTTCTCCTCTAATTGTGTCTTATGTACGGCGAAGGTAATGTCAAGGCATTATTCTGAATGAGAGTGGGAAGATTTTTGTGTAGCACATATTTGCATACACATTGGATACATTTTCCAATTTTCCATTCGAAATACTGAATCCCTGACACTAACACATGCCCTACTAGACTTTGACTTCTTATCCTAATTTGATGGAGAATAATAACCCAAACAGAATACAAATACAAGAGGTTCACAGGAGGCATGGTGTATAATTGGACTTGCCTTTCGTATGATAAATTGTAGGTGTTATAAATCTAGCGAATTTTAATTGAAATAGTTCTCCATGTGTTTTCAAAGTTAACAAATATGTGAATAACTGTCTCCCTTTCTCTGTAGCCTATTCATCACATGTATTTTTATAAGCACATACAGAATTCTACCTGGTATCAGTCGTACATTTGGTGAGGTGGCTGGCTTGGCAGATACAAATTGTGAGAAGAGATCACTCCTACTTAACGCTGTTGGAACTGAAAATTCAACATATGGGTGAGCTTTTTATTTAAACAACATGAATCCATGTACATTTAAATGAATATTTTTGGATCTGTGGAAGATATATATTTCATGGTGAATTTCAATTCACATACATAATGCTACTTTTTAATGTCTGTGTGTGTGTGTGTCTGTGTGTATATATATATATATATATATATATATATATATATATATATATATATATATATATATTCACTCTCCAGATTTTTCAAAATATTTAGTATATTTTTCTTTTTATACCCTCCCTAAATTCATTCATATTCATGTATGTGGATTTATAATCAACTTTTCACAAGATTATTCTCAGAAATATTCCTCCACCTGAAATACATATTTTTTTCCTTCTACTGAAAACTAACTTTGGGGGATCACATGATGGCGGCGAATGGAGTGCATTACCCCCATGTACCACGTCACTGTGCGGGAAAATGACGAGTTAGAACGGCTAAAACCTATCTTGTTAGGAATTTCCAGCAAATTTGGGGTGCTCCAAAACCTAGTGGACATATATCCATCTCACGAGGATCAGCTACGGGGGCTCAAACGCGAGTGATTTTTCCGCACGGAGGGTCATGCTGCTTATTCAGCAAATTGCCCTGCAGCTAGAGTGTGTGGCGCACACTGGGAAAAGACGAAATAGCATCGCAAATATACAGTGGTGCGGATTCTATGGGCTCCTGCCCGCTATGCAATTACTGTGCTCAGTGCTGAATTCTGGGATTGAGACGGGGATGGATGTGGTCCAATTCCGTTCTCCATACCGGTCAGACCACAGAGGAAGCCAGCGTCCACCATCTTGAAGAGCTGACGTCACCATCCCTGTTTTCGACTGATCGCAGCTCATTCAGCTATAGAACAGGTAATTTCAGGATTCCATTCACCTTTGCTTCGCAGACAAATTACTCAGGCTCAGTGCTAAAGAACCCGCAGAAACTGCGTCTTGGAGCCTGCTCCTATTAGAACATACACTGAGCCCAGAGCGGCCAAATTTGGCCTCCCTGAACTGATCTGGCCCAGGGCTCAAGAACCCGTGGAAACTGCTTCCCGGTCCGGGTCTTGCTGAATAATGTGGAGGTAAATATCAACCGAGCCTTCATAGGCAGTGGCAAACAGGATTGAGACGAGGCTTGTGAGGGCAAGTCAGGACTCACCCATTGCTTTGGTCACCCAGCAAAGGGAACGAAATGCTGCCTTTTGCATGGGATACCAACATGGCAGAGATCTGATGTCATCAGAAAGCAGCGGAGGAGATAACTTCATTAATACCAGCGGTGACAGAAACAGTTGGTCTCCTGGTAAAGAAAGTGAGTCAGAAACACTCGAGTCTCTCTCACTTTGTCATCAAGCCAGAGGGGCAGAGCAGAGCCGCTGCCCATGCCTGGAACAGGCCCAGCGACACACCTGCATGATACTCACTTCACTCCAATTGGAATAGAGGCAGAGGAGAGCCACCACAGGTGCCCAGAACAGGCCTAGCGACCAGCAGGCATGGTAGTCACGTCACCTCAATTGGAGTAATTGCAGAGCAGAGCCTTCTCCAGCACCTAGTACAATCCAAGTGGCCCACCGGCATGGTAGTCACATAACCCCAATAGGAGTAGGCGCAGAGCAGAGTCTTTGCCCATGGTGCCCGGAACAGGCCCAGCAACCTGCCGGCTTCGTAGTCACGACACCCCAATTGGAGTAGCGGCAGAGCAGAGCCACCACCCGCGCCCTCAAGGTAGACAAATCTGCACCCGACCAGCAGAAGAGGCCCAGCGGCCTGCCAGCGCGGCAGACACTTCACCCCATTTGGAGTAGGGGCAGAGCAGATCCATCGCCCATGCCCGTAAGGTAGGCAGACCTGCGACCGACGGCAGAACAGGCCCACCCACCCGCCGGCATGGTAGTCACGTCACCCCAATTGGAGTAGGGGCAGAGCAGAGCCGCCGCCCGCGCCTCTAAGGTAGGCAGACCTGAGACCGACTGGCAGAACACCCCAGGGGTCCATGGGTGTGGTACACACGTCACACCAATTAGAGGAGGGGCTTAGCAGAGCCGCTTCCCGCGCCTGCAGGGTAGGCAGACCTGCGACCGATCAGGAGAACAGGCCCAGCGGCCCATCAGCATGGTAGATAGATCACCCCAATTGGAAGAGCACAACAGCCACACCCCGCACCTGCAAGGAAGACTTTTCAAATATACAAGAGCAATATAAATATATAGGGGGAAAATTTCAAAATCACAACAGTTTCACCAAGCAGAAAGAAACGCTAGCCGTATGAAAAGACAAAGAAAAAAGGACCACAAGCAATGCAGGTCAACACAACTTTAGAAGAGGTAATAGCTGCAGCAGATGGAATGTCAGATAAAAAACTCAGGATATACATGCTTCAGATAATCTCGAGTCTCAAGGAAGACATTAGACAGCAAAATCATACAATGAAAGATCACTTCGACAATGAATTACACAAACAAATCCAAGAAGCAAAAGATCAATTATACAGGGAGATAGAAGTTGTAAAAAATGACAAACAGAAATCCTAGAAATGCAGGAAGCAATAAAACAACTTAAAAACTCAATTGAGAACACTACCATCAGAGTAGAACACTTAGAAGATAGAACATCAGACAATGAAGACAAAGTATTTCAACTTGAAAAGAACATAGACAGCTCAGCAAGACTGTTAAGAAACCATGAACAGAACATCCGTGAAATATGGGATAACATAAAGAGACCAAACTTAAGAGTCATTGGGATACAGGAAGGTATAGAGGTCCAAACCAAAAGAATGAGCAATGTATTTAATGAAATAATACGAGAAAACTTCCCAGACTTGAAGAATGAGACAGACTCCCAAGTCCTAGAAGCCAACAGGACGCCGAATGTGCAAAATCATAAGAGATCCACACCTAGACGCATTATAATGAAGATACCCAACGTACAGAATAAAGAGAGAATTTTAAAAGCTACAATTGAAAGGAAGCAGATTACATTTAGGGGTAAAGCAATCAGGATAACAGCTGATATTTCAACACAGACTCTGAAAGCTAGAAGATCCTTGAAATATATATTTTTGTCAGGAGCTTTAGCTTCATTTCTAGTGAAAGCATCAAAGCTGTGTCTGCATCTATGTAACCTGGAGAACATGGTTTCTTATTTTCCAAAAGACATGAGGCGGCAGTGCTGAATTCACTCTTTGTAGGTAAACTGTGGCCACTGAAGGCTAAGTGTCTCCCCGTGTGGACTGTGAAGCCATTTGTTCATCCTCCACTTTTCATGGTGTTTCTTGCCGCTGCACTGGGAGTTTGGTATTTGTTTCACTAAATAAAATGAGTTCAACTGAGACCCAGTGCTGGAGGGAGTTCTGTCATGTATGGTGGGTCAGGGTCTGCAGGAGAATTCACCAACCAGGATTCTATCCCACATAGATTGCCCCCTTGATCATAGCAACCTGATTCTGAACATTGCCCTGAAAATCTCCATATAAAAAGATGCCTTCACATGGAGAGGTTTCAGACATATAAGGTTCTGCTGGATGCATCATGTCAGTCTCAAGCCCTTTGGAAGTAATGGCAGATCCACATGGCCCCACAAGAGATGTTTTATCACACACCTGCACACCACCTGCACACACACCACTATTCAGTAGGCTACAAGTTACTGGCATTTCTGTTCTACACCATTTTCATGAAACCCAGACAATCAAGGCACTATCTGGTACACTCATGATGAGCAAAAGGACATCAAAGGTTCTCCAGTGCCACCTGGTCATTGGAATGGCAAAAATTTCATGGTATTTATGTAGCCACTTTTCAAGGATGAAGTTGGAAGCACTGTGGGTTTCAATTCATTCAGGAACCATTAAATGGTGAGGAAGCTCATTTCAATAAAAGATCTGGAGAACTCTCACAGGCAATTTTTCCCAAGGAGTGAGCTAGATCTCAGTTTAGAAGGGCGAATCTCATTAGTGGCCTATTCCACTGCCACACAAATGACCGCAATTGAAACCAAAACACTCCCACATGACCCTCATCTTCTGCCATAGAGACACTCATCATAACCTCTTGCTGCAGGTTTTCATGAGGGATGCAGCCCAAGACAGTGTCCAAAATAAGCTCACTTACCCCTCAATTGCCTAAAGTCAGGGTGGCCTGGACACCCTTCCTGTGAACCAGGAGTGATCAAATAGGCCTGCCCTTAATACTGCTCTGCTTCTCCATTTTGACTGTACTGATTGTTGAGTATAAATTCTTTGTGTGAATTGGAGTCATGAGAAAATCCAAGCACCTATGCATTAGCCTCTTCAGGGCTTTGAAAAACTCATTTGACCCAAATGATATCTATTCTCACTTGATAGAGGTCAGGACTTACAGAGGAAGGCAAGAGACTTCATCCACATTGACTGCTCTTATGGCCATTTTGGTTTTGGATTCAGAGATGTGATCTTTCTGTAGATCTGTCAGGTGCCGAGAATCTAAGCCCCAGCCTCACATAGGGCCAAGGGGCTGATTCAGACACATCCCTTTTGAAGCAATTAAGCAAACAGCCACAGGTGATGCCCATTCATTTTCATTTGAAAACTGTTTTCTTCAGGCTTTACAAAGGGGTTGCCTGAGGCAAAGAAATTCCTGACATTCAGGGCAACAGAACAAAAGGTTAGCAAAAGGCAGAAAGCAGGGTTTCTCCACTGAGACTTTACTGGTCACACTGATATCTGAGTTTCCTGAGATGCTCCCATTGCCTTCAGCTATCCAGTACATGGCCATGTAACAAAGCTTGGAGGCGGTACATATCTTGGACACCAAACCATGAGACTATTCCGGAGAGTGGCCAGAATTCAGGAAGAAAACTGGAGCTTAGGAAGATAGTAGGTGTTGTCCATTCATAAGGCAAGCTGCAGTCCATTCATCAATTGCGCAGGATGAATGCTGGGTAGCTTTCTACTAGACAGGGCACTTCCATTGATGCATTCTCTTTTCAAATGTCAACAACCACGGACACAGTGGGATACACTTTTAGAAACCCTCGCCATGTCAAACGACTTTCTAGAAACAATCCACTCAAAAACAAACAATCCACCATCCCTACCTATTCTCAGAACATGAGACAAAACCACAAACTCACACCCACACCCACAAAGCACCTCCTTCCCAGAAGTAGGTCTTTGATTATCCGGAGTTTCCTCTGACTGGTGGGCCATACCATGTTCCCCCGAAATGGCCTGTACTTTCTCAGATTTGGTGTCTTTGCCAGAACAACTACCTGCTTTCTCAGGAAACACCTGTCTTCATAGCTTTCCTGGCATTTGGCCATCCTCACATCAGTTGGTACCAATAAAGACTGACTCTGTCCTTGGTAAATCCAATCAAGTGTGCCAACTGGGACTGGCACTGGCTCTGGGGGCCTAGCTTCCTGGTTCCCAAGTTAAGAGAGTTCCACTACAAAGGAAGTGAGGTGAGGTCACTTTTTTCAGGAACTGAATGAGGTCACTGCCTTGGCAACTACTTTGCCCTAACAGTTGCTTCCAAGGGTCCCATGAGATGGATGCTGCCCCAATTCCTGTGACATTTTTACAAGTTAGAATGGTATATCAACCATAGTCACCCAGGAACAGCTCTCCACACAGGCTTGGTTTGGTCCATCTTCTCTACATTAAGAAGAGAGAGGCTGATTCAGACACAACCCTTCATCCTGACCAGGCTGTTTGCCATGGAAGATGACCTTTGCTCTCTCAGGTCCTTCATACCTGCCTACATGTTTTCCAGGGATAATTTCTGCATGGACCATTGAGGTTCTAAGTAGGTGGAAGATCCCCTCCATCCCTGCATTGTAAGACCAACTCTGTTCCAGCTCTTCTGTAATGTTATATTGAGGGAACAGTGTATGGTTATGCTTAATAACCAGTTCGATTTGGGTTAGGAATCATTGTACGGGATGTATAATGGTATTGGGTAACTGCAATACTTACAAAAATATATAGGTGAAATATAAGTATGAAAACAGAAATCCAGGTAAGATTTGAAGTCCAGAAAGTCATTGGGTCCTTGATTGGATTACTTAGCTTGAATTACGTTCTGCACAGGTATCTCAGATAAATTGATATACAATGGCATAGGAACTTGTACCTTGGATGATTGAATGTAGAAGAGAACATCCCCTCAAACAGAGATAGTCAGTAGGATCAGGAAGATAGTCAGTAAGTATCGGAAGAACAATGAGTATAGGATTTGGACCAAAAGTTATTTAGCAATAGGGTTTCGGTTAGAGAGTGAATTTCAATAACAGCACATGTGAAGGGTCTCTAACAATGATGAAGTGGGGAAAATATGTAGGAATGCAGATATCAATAGAGACATTAGGAAATCAGGCAAAGTATAAAGTGAGTGATAGGATTAGATATTTTCAACAGGGTTGAGGTTGAACATATAATCTTAGGAAGAAACAAATATGTAGTCACCAATCGGATTGACATTTGAGAGCATAAGGCACCCTGGACATGGATGTTTTTAGTAATCCATGTTAACTTTCTATTTAGGATTTTGTAGAATCATAAGTGTGACCTTTGAATTTTGTGTCTAGAATATTACTGTGATGAAATATATATGTAGATCAGGTGACATGAGTATTTCTTCCACCATTTCTGGAAGCAATATTTTGAAGATGTATAAATTTGTATTGGGGCTACAAAAAGGTGCACCCTGTGTCTATGAATACAGAGGAAATGCATGAATAGACCATACTGTGAATAAATAATAAAACTGGTTTCAACTTGAAATAATAGATTGAAATAAATTTGAAAACAAATAAGAAATCTTATATTAATATACAATCATTCATTCCAACCCATTATACATCTAATGGAAATATGAGGATTTTGGTTTATCATGAAAAGTGTGTGACTTTGCTTCAAATTGATTATGAAAATCGAAAATAATTTGTTTGGAAAGAAGTCTCATGAAAAGACCAGTCAAGAAACCTGGAGGAATACATGTGTTCTGAAGCAGGAAGCGATTGAAAGTGAAACAAATGCCTATAAATTTGCGAAATTTTTGATGAAATATATGTCCTATGATGTCCATAAACTTAAGAAAGAGTAATGTACCAGTGTGGAATAAAAACGAACGTCAAAATACACAACACGTCCAATAGAATTCTACATGCATTGATGTTAAACTGGTTCAGTTACTGTAGAAATATTAGGATTTGAAGGCACCAATCACTGTAGTTAGTTTTCAGTACTAGGAAACAAATATGTACTTCAGGTGGATGAATATTTCTGAGAATAATCTTGTGAAAATTTTATTATAAATCCACATACATGAACATGAATGAATTTTGGGACTCTAAATAAGACACAAATATTTCATATTTTGAAAAATATGGAGACTATATATATATATATATATATATATATATATATATATATATATATATATATATTTATATACACACACACACACACACACACACACAAACACACACACAGACTTTAAAATGTAGTAATATATGCCAATCAAAATCCATCATGAAATATATATCATCCACAAATGCAAAAATATATATTTTACAGAATATGGATTTATGTATAATTTTGTTCAACTAGGAAGCTCACCCATAGGTTGAATATTCAGTTCCAAAGCGTTTAGGAGGAGTGATCTCTTCTCACAATTTGTATTTGCTGAGGAAGCCACCTCACAAAAATATAGGTGTGATACCAGGTAGCTTTCAGTATGTGCATATAAAAATACATATGTTGAATAGGCTACAGAGAAAGGGAGTCAGTAATACACATATTTTGAACTTTAAAAACACATGGAGAACTATTTAATTAAAAATTGACTAGATTTATAACACATAAACTTTATCATGTAAAAGGCAAGTCCAAATATACATCATGCCTCCTTTGAACTGCTTGTATTTATATTCTGTTTGTGTTATTTTTCTCCATCATATTAGGATTAGTAGCCAGAGTCAAGTAGGGTATGGGATAGTGTCAGGGATTCTGTATTTTGAATGGAAAATTGGAAATTGTATCAAATGTGTGTGCAAATATGTGCAACCCAAAACTTCCCACTCTGATCCAGAACAATGCCTTGACATTACCTTCGCTCCAAGGAAGACACAATTAGAGGAGAAGAGTTAGAAAATTTGTGAATACATGTCTGGAATGGAAAATGCTCAGGAGTTCACAAACTTCGAGATGGTAGAGGAGTTTCCAAAAGCAAGGGACATGGTAAACACAACACCAACATGGAGCTCTTCTGGCCTAAAGACTGTTTGAGAAACTGCATGTGAGATTGGGCACTTGAAATATAAGTTGTTGTCAGAAGTTTTAGCTTTCTTTCTAGTGAGACCATCAAAGATGGGTCTGCATCTATGTGACCTGGACGACATGTTTTCTTATTTTCCAATGAACATGGGGCAGCAGTGCTGAATTCTCTCTTTGTAGGTAAACTGTGGCCACTGGGGGCTTAGTGTCTCCCCGTGTCGCTTTGAAGACATTTGGTCATCCTCCACTTTTCGTGGTGTTTCTTGCTGCTGCACAGTGAGTTTGATATTTGCTTTACAAAATACAAGGAGTTCAACTGGGACACAGTGCTGCAGGGAGTTCTGTCACTTGTGGTGGGTTAGAGTCTGCAGGAGAATGCACCATCCAGGCTTCTATCACTCATTGCTTGCTACATTGCCCCCTTTTCCATTGCAACCCAATTCTGAACATTGCCCTGAAACCTCTCTATATAACAAGGTGCCTTTACATAAATGGGTCTGCTGGCTGCTGCAAGTCAATCACATGCTATTTGGAAGCCAATGGCAGATCCACATGGCCCCACCACAGATGTTTTGTCACACACCTGCCCACAACTGCTCAAGGCGCACTACTCAGAAGGTTCCAACTTACTGGCATCTCTGTTCTATGCCATTTTCATGAAACCCAGTAAATCAAGGCCCAGTCTGGTACACTCATGATGAGCATCAGGAGATCTAACTGTTCTCCAGTGCCACCTGGTCATGGGAATTTTAAAAATTTCATGGTATTTATCTAGCCATTTTTCAAAGAGGAATTTGGAGCCACAGTGGGTTTCAATTCATTCATGAACCATTAAATGTTGTGGAAGCTCATTTCAATGAAAGATCTGGAGAACTCTCACAGGCAATGCTTCCCAAAGAGTGGCCTAAAGGTCACATGAGGCCAGGCCCATTGAGGTCTACAATGTGAGGTCCATGGGTGTTTTGACTCTCAAATATGCCTGCCAAGTCTTTCAGAATAAAATCCAGGTATATCCTGGCTGACATTCTCAGTGCTTTGTGGAAAGCCACCCTGGGCTTAGATCTCAGTTTCAAAGGGCAAGTCTAATGCGTGGCCTCCTAAAATCCCAACACAATTCATGTGAATACTTCTCTGAGGTCAGTTCCAGAACTCAGTCTCTAAGGTGAATCAAACCCGAGTTAAAGCCCAGGTGGACCCAGTCTTATCTTCCAACAGCCAAATAAATGACCACAATTAAATCCAAAACACTCCCACATTGCCCTCATCTTCTTCCATATAGACACTCATCATTACCTCTGGCTGGAGGTTTCCATGAGGGGTAAAGCACAAGACAGAGTCTGAAATAATCTAACTTGCCCTCATTTGCCTAAAGTCAGTGTGACCTGGACACCCTTCCTGCAAACAAGGAGTGATTTAATAGGCCTGCCACTAATACTGCTCTGCTTCTCCAATTTGAGGCCTACTGACTGTCATGTATAGATTCTTTATGTGATTTGGATTCATTAGAAAACCCAAGCACATATGGGCTAGCCTCTGCAGGGCTTTGAAGAACTCGATTAATTCAAAGGATCCCCAAATTCACTTGTTGGAGGTCAGGAACCTAACAGAGAAAGGCAATAAACTTCATCTACAATGACTGATTTTTTAGACATTTTGGTTTTGGATGAACACATGGGATCTTTCTTAAGATCCATTAGGCGCTGAATATCTAAGACACAGCCTCACACACGGCCAAGAGGCTGATTCACACACATATCTCTCAAAGCATTTTAGCAAACAGCCACAGGTGATGCACATTCATTTCCATTTGAAAACTGTTTTCTTCAGGATTCACAAAGGGGTGGCCTGAGGCAAAGACCTTCCTGACATTCAGGGCAACAGAGGAATAGGGAAGCAAAAGGCCCAAAGCCGGTTTTCTCCACTGAGACTTTCCTTGTCACACTGATATCTGAGTTTTCTGAGATGCTCCCTTTCCTTTCAGCTATAGAATACATTGGCCATGTCACAGAGGTTGGAGGTGGTACATAACTTGGACAAAAAACCATGAGCCTACTCTGGAGAGTGGCCAGATTCAGAAAGAAAACAGGAACTTAGGAAGATAGTACGTGTTGCCCATTGATAAGGCAAGTCACAGTCCATTCATAAATTAGGCAGGATAAATGCTGGAATTCTTTCTACTAGACAGGACACATCCATAGATGAATTCTCTTTTCTAATGAATACAACCACGGACACAGAGAGTTACACAGATATAGAAACACTCACATTGTCAAAGGAATTACTAGACACAGTCCACTCCAAACCCAACAAACTGCCTTTCCTACTTATTCTCAGAACATGAGAAAAAACCACAAACTCACTCCCACACCCACAAAGACACCTCCTTCCCCCAAGTAATTCTGTGACTATCCTGAGTGTCGTCTGACTGGTAGGCCATACTATGTACCCCCAAATGGCCTGTCCTGTCTCAGATATGGTCTCCTTGGCCAAATCTGTGACGTTGTCAGGAGCCAGAAATGGGAAAGTACCTTTTTCTCAGGAAAGGCCCCTCTACAAAGCTCTCCTGGCATTTGGCCATCCTCACATCAGTAGGTTCCAGGAAACACTGATTCTGTCCTTGGTAAATCCAAACAAGTGACCTCAATGGGACTGGGACTGGGACTGGCTCTGGTTGCCTGGCTTCTGCACACAAGTTCAGAGAGTTCCATCACCAAGGAAGAGAGGTGAGATCACTTACTTCAGGTAGTGAATGAGGACACTGCCTTGGCAATCACTTTGTCCTAACAGTTGCTTCCAAGGGTCCCATGAGATAGAGGCTGCCCCTACTTCCTGTGACACTTTCACAAGTTAGAATGGTGAATCAACCATAGGCACCCAGGAACAGCTCTCCACACAGGCCTGGTTTGGTCCATTTTCTCTACATTGAGAACAGAGAGGCTCATTAAGATACAACCCTTCATCCTGACCAGGTTGTTTGCAATGGAAGATGAGTTTTGCTCTTTAAGGTCCTTCATAGCTGCCTATATCTTCTCCAGGGATCACATCTGCATGGACCTTTGAGTTTTTCAGCATATGGAATATCCCCTACATTCCTGTATTGTAAGACCAACACTGTCCCTGGTCTTTTGTTAAGTGAGATTGTGGGAACAGTGTATGTTTAGGGTTTAATAACATGTTTGATTTGGGTTAGGAATCATTCTGCTGGATGAATAATGGTATTGGGAACCTGTGATATTTATTAAAACATAGACATAAAATATAAGTATGAAAACAGAAATCTAGGTAAGATTTGAAGCTCAGAAGGGCATTGAGCTGTTGATTGTGATACTTAGCTTTGAATTATGTTCCGCATATATGTCTCAGATAAATCGATAATCAATGGCATAGGACCTTGTACCTTGGATGATTGAATGGAAAAGAGAACTTCCACTCAAACAGGGAAACTCAGTAAGATTAGGAAGATAGTCAGTAGCTTTCAGAAGAAGAGTGAGTACAGGATTTGGACCAAAAATTCTTTATCAATAGGGTTTCGCTTAGAGAGTGAAAGTAAATATCATCACATGTGAAGAGTCACTCACATGGTGAACTGGGGAAAATATTTAGGAAAACAGACATCAATAGAGACATTAGGAAATCAGCCAAAGTATAGAGTGAGTGATAGGATTAGACATTATTAACTGCATTTAGTTTGAATATATAATTTTAGGAAGAAACAAATACGTAGTCACCAATAGGATTGATATTTGAGACTATTAGGCAAACTGGACCTGGATGTTTTTAGGAATCCATGTTCAGTTTCCATTTAGGCTTTGGTACAATCATAAGTGTGACTTTTGCTTTTTGTGTCCAGAATATTACTGTGATACAATGTATATGTAGATAAGGTGACCTGAGTATTTCTTCCACCATTTCTGGGAGCAATATTTTGAAGATGTATAAATTAGTATTCGGGGAACAAACAGGTGCACTCTTTGTCTTTGAATATGGAGAATATGCATGTATAGACCATACTGTGAATAAATAATATAACTGGTTCCAACTTCAAATAATGGATTGAATTGAAATGTGAAAATATACAGGAAATCTTATATTGATATACAACCATTCATTCCAACCCGTTTTACATCTAATGGTAATATGAGGATTATGGTTTATCATGAAGAGTGTGTGAGTTTTGCTTAAAATTGATTATGGAAATTGAAAATATTTTTTTTGGAAAAAAGACTCATAAAAAGACCAGTCAAGAAACCTGGAGAAATACATGTGTTCTGAAGCAGGAAGTGACTGAAAGTGAAACAAATGCTTATAAATTTGTGAAATTGTAGATGAAATACATATCCTCTGATGTGCATTCACTGAAGGAATAGTAATGTACCAGTGTTGAGTAAAAATGAACGTCAAAATAAACATCATGTCCCATAGGAATCTTCTTGCATTGATGTTAAACTGAGTCAGTTAATGTAGAAATATTAGGATTTGAATGCACCATTCACTGAATTTAGTTTTCAGTCCTAAGAAACAAATATGTATTTCAGGTGGATGAATATTTCTGAGAATAATCTTGTGAAAATTTGATTATAATTCCACATACATGAACATGAATGAATTTTGGGACTGTACATAAGACACATCTATTTCATATTTTGAAATATATGGAGAGTGTGCATATATATATATATATATATATATATATATATATATATATATATACAAGAGTGTGTATACACACACACACACACACAAAACAGACATTAAAAAGTAGCAATATATATGCCAATTGAAATTCTTCATGAAATATATATCATCCACAGATCCAAAAATCTTCATTTTACTGAGCGTGGATTTATGTGTAATATTGTTTAACTAGGAAGCTCACCCATAGCTTAAATTTTCAGTTACAACATCGTTTAGACGGAGTGATCTCTTCTCATAATTTGTATCTGCCAAGTCAGCAACCTCACAAAAATGTACGTGTGATACCAGGTAGGATTCTATATGTGCATATAAAAATACATGTGCTGAATATGCTACAGAGAAAGGGAGACAGGAATTCACATATTTGTCAACTTTAAAAACACATTGAGAGAGGGAGGGGCAGATCTGCCAATCGCTCCTTCAAGGTAGGCGGACCTGCGACCCACCGGCTGAACAGGACCAGTGGCCCGCCACCGTGGAAAACACATCGCCCTGGTTGGGGGAGGGGCAATGCCGCCGGGCCTGCAAGGTAGGCAGACCTGTGACCCACAGCAGGACAGGCCCAGCAATCTGCGGAGGGGCAGAGACGCCCTCTGCGCCTGCAAGGTAGGTGGACCTGCAACCACCGACAGACCAGGCCTATGGCCCGCCAGCATGGTAGACACATCGTCCCGGTTGGGGGAGGGGCGGAGCAGCCACAGGCGCCTGCAAGGTAGACAGACCTGCAAGGGACAGACAAAACAGACCCAGTGGCCCGCGGATGGTCAAAGCTGCCGCCCACGCCTGCAAAGTAGCCCAACTTGCGACCCACTGGCAGAACAGGCCCAGTGCCTGCAGAGGGGCAGAGTTGCTGCTCGCACCTTCAAGGTAGGCGGACCAGCTACCGACTTACAGAACAGGCCCAGCAGCCTGCTGGTGTGGTAGGCACATTGTCCCAATTGTAGGAGGGGCAGAGCCACCACCCGTGCCTGCGAGGGAGATTTTGAAACTATACAAGAGCAATATAAATATATAGGGGAAAAATTCAATAACACAACAGTTTCACCAAGCAGAAAGGAATATGAACAGTATGAAAAGACAAGGAAAGAAAGGACCATAAGCAATGCAGGTAAAGTCAACGTTAGAAGAGGTAATATCTGCAGAAGATGGAATGTCAGATAAAGAACTCAGGATATACATGCTTCAGATGATCTGGAGTCTCAAGGAAGACATTAGAGAGCAAAATCAGACAATGAAAGATCACCTTGATAATGAATTACATAAAAAAAATCCAAGAAGCATAAGATCAACTATACAGGGAGATAAAGATTATAAAATCAAACAAACAGAAATCCTAGGAATGCAGGAATCAATAAACCAACTTAAAAACTCAATTGAGAATACTACCAGCAGAGTAGAACACTTAGAAGATAGAACATCAGACAATGAAGACAAATTATTTCAACTTGAAAAGAACACAGACAGCTCAGCAAGACTTTTAAGAAACCATGAGCAGAACATCCAAGAAATATGGGATAACATAAAAAGACCAAACTTAAGAGTCATTGGGATACAGGAAGGTATAGAGGTCCAAACAAAAGGAATGAGCAATATATTCAATGAAATAAAGGAGAAAACTTCCCAGAATTGTAGAATGAGACAGAATCGCAAATCCTAGAAGCTTACAGGATGCCAAATGTGCAAAATCATAAGAGATCCACACCTAGACATATTATAATGAAGATCCCCAACATACAGAAAAAGGAGAGAATTTTAAAAGCTACAAGATAAAGGAAGCAGATTACATTTAGTGGTAAACCAATCAGGATAACAGCTGATCTTTCAACACAGATTCTGAAAGCTAGAAGATCCTGAAATAACATTTTTCAAACACTGAAAGAAAATGGGTTCCATCCAAGAATTGTGTATCCAGCGAAATTAAGCTTCAGGATAGAAGGTGAAATTAAAACTTTCCACGATAAACAAAAGTTAAAAGAATTTGCAGCTAGAAAACGATTTCTTAAAAACATCCTTGGCAAAACATCACAGGAAGGGGAAATGGAAAATAACAATGAAAACCAACAGTGGGAGGTAGAGGAGTAAAGGGGGGAAAATAATCAAGGAGGAAAACAAACCATGCTTAGTAACATAAATATACAAATATGGCTGGAAGAACAACCCATATCTCAATAATAACCCTAAATGTTAATGGCTTAAACTCACCAATTAAGAGACACAGGCTAGTAGAATGGATCATAAAACAAGACCCAACAATATGCTGCCTACTGGAGACACATTTGTTAGGAAAAGATATACATAGACTGAAGGTGAAAAGTTGGGAAAAATCATATCACTCATATGGACTTCGGAAACAAGCAGAAGTGTCCATACTCATATCAAATAAAATAGATTTCAAGCCAAAGTTAATCAAAAGGGATAAAGAGGGACACTACATACTGCTCAAGGAAACCATACACCAACAAGACAAAACAATCATAAATATATATGCCCCAAACATTGGTGCAGCTATGTTCATTAAACAAATTCTTCTCAAGTTCAAGATTCTAATAAACCAATATACAATACTCATGGGAGACTCAAACACACCTCTCTCACTACTGGACTGATCTTCCAAACAAAAGTTGAATAATGAAACTATAGAACTCAATAACACAATTAATAACCCAGACTTATGATATATATATATATATAGAATATACCACCCAACATCAAGCAGTTACACTTTTTTCTCAGCAGCACATGGATACTTCTCAAAAAATAAATCATATATTATGTCACAGAGCTACTCTTAGACAATATAAAGGAGTAGATATAATACCAGGCATCTTATCTGATCATAAGGAAATGAAACTGAAAATCAACAATGAAAGAAAGAAGGAAAAATCATGTATCACATGGAGAATGAAAAATAGGTTACTGAATGATCAATGGGTTATAGAAGACATCAAGGAGGAAATTAAAAAATTCTTAGAGATAAATGAAAACACAGACATTACATATCAGAATCTATGGGACACATTGAAAGCAGTTCTAAGAACAAAATTCATTGCTTGGATTTCATTCCTTAAAAAAAGGAAAAAAAAAAATAAATGATCTCATACTTCATCTCAGAATCCAAGAAAAAGAAGAGCAAAACAACAGCAAAAGAAGTAGAAGCCAAGAAATAATTAAAATCAGAGCTGAAATTAATGAAATCGAAACAAAGAAACAATTGAAAAAATTGACAAAACTAAAAGATGGTTCTTTGAAAAAATAAATAAAATCGACCGACCCTTAGCCAAGCTAACAAAGAAAAGAATAGGGAGAATTCAGTATCACAACAGATAGTTCAGAAATACAGAAGATAATCCGAAATTATTTTGAATTCTTATTCTTCAATAAAATAGAAGATAGTGAAGGCATCGATAAATTTCTCAAGTCATATAATCTGCCCAGATTGAGTCAGGAGGATATAGGCAACCTAAACAGACCCATAACAATTGAGGAAATAGAATAAACCATCAAAAGACTACCAACTAAGAAAAGCCCAGGACCGGATGGGTATACAGCAGAGTTTTACAAAACCTTTAAAGAGGAACTAATACCATTACTTTTCAAGCTATTTCAGGAAAAATGCAAAAATCCTCAATGAAATTGTGGCGAATCGGATACAAAAACATATTAAAAAAATTGTGCACCATGATCAAGTAGAATTCATCCCTGGGATGCAAGGCTGGTTCAATATACAGAAATCAATAAATGTTATTCATCACATCAATAGACTTAAAAATAAGAACCATTTGATCATCTCGATAGATGCAGAAAAAGCATTCGACAATGTACAGCATCCCTTTATGTTCAAAACTCTGGAAAAACTAGGGATAACAGGAACATACCTCAATAATGTAAAAGCAATCTATGCTAAGCCTCAGGCTAGCATCATTCTGAATGGAGAAAAATTGAAGGCATTCCCTCTAAAATCTGGAAGAAGATAGGGATGCCCTCTCTCACTACTTCTGTTCAACATAGTTCTCGAAACACTGGCCAGAGCAATTAGAGAGATTAAAGAAATCAAAGGCATAAAAATAGGAAAAGAAGAACGTAAATTATCACTATTTGAAGATGACATGATTCTATACTTAGCAGACCCAAAAAGGTATACAAAGAAACTATTAGAGCTAATAAATGAATTCACCAAAGTGGCAGGATATAAAATCAATACGCATAAATCAAAGGCATTCCTGTATATCAGCAACAAATCCTCTGAAATAGAAATGAGGACAACCACTCCATTCAAAATATCCACACACACACACACAAAAAAAAAATACTTGGGAATCAACCTAACAAAAGAGGTGAAAGACTTATAAAATGAAAACTACAGAACCCTAAAGAGAGAAATAGAAGAAGATCTTAGAAGATGGAAAAATATACTATGTTCATGGATAGGCAGAACTAACATCATCAAAATGGCAATATAACCAAAATTCTCTATATGTTAAATGCAATGCCAATCGGGTCTAAAAGCATGCAATGGAGGAAGGATAGCATCTTCAACAAATGGTTCTGGGAAAACTGGAAATTCATATGCAACAAAATGAAACTGAATCCATTTCTCTCGTCATGCACAAAAGTTAACTCAAAATGGATTAAGGAGCTTGATAGCAAATCAGAGACACTGCATCTGATACAAGAAAAAGTTGGCTATGATCTACATACTGTGGGGTTGGGCTCCTAATTCCTCAATAGGACACCCATAGCACACGAGTTAATAACTAGAATTAACAAATGGGACTTACTCAAACTAAAAAGTTTTTTCTCATCAAAAGAAAAAATAAGAGAGGTAAATAAGTAGTCTACATCCTGGGAACAAATCTTTACTCCTCACACTTCAGATAGAGCCCTAATATCCAGAGTATACAAAGAACTCAAAAAATTAAACAATAAGAAAACGAATAACCCAATCAACAAATGGTCCAAGGACCTGAACAGACACTTCTCAGATGAGGACATACAATCAATCAATAAGTACATGAAAAAATGCTCACCATCTCTTGCAGTCAGAAAAATGGAAAACAAACCCACCCTAAGATACCATCTCACTCCAGTATGATTGGCAGCCATTATGAAGTCAAACAACAAGTGCTGGCGAGGATGTGGGGAAAAGGGTACACCTGTACATTGCTGGTGGGACTGCAAATTGGTGCAGCCAATTTGAAAGAAGTATGGAGATTTCTTGGAAGCTAGGAATGGAACCACCATTTGACCCAGCTATTCCCCTTCTCAGTGTATTCCGTAAGACCAAAAAAGTGCATGCTGCATTGACACTGCTACATTGATGTTCATAGCAGCACAATTCAAAATAGCAAGAGTGTGGAACCAACTTAGATGCCCTTCAATAGATGAAGGAAAAAAAATGTGGCATTTATACACAATGGAATAATACTCTGCATTAAAAAATGTCAAAATCATAGAATTTGCCGGGAAATAGATGGCATTAGAACAGATTATGCTAAGTGAAGCTAGCCAATCCCTAAAAAAAAAAACAAATGCCAATAGTTTTATTTGATATAAAGAGAGTAACTAAGAACAGAGTTGGGAGGAAGAGCATGAGAAGAAAATTAACATTAAACGGGGGTGAGATGTGGAAGAGAAAAGGAAAGAGAAGGAAAATTGCATGGAAATGGAAGGAGACCCTCATGGTTATACAAAATTACATACAAGAGGAAGTTAGGGGAAAGGGGGGAAAAAACCAAGGGGGAGAAATGAATTACAGTAGATGGAGTAGAGAGAGAAGATGGGAGGGGAGGGGATGGGGGATAGTAGAGGATAGGAAAGACAGCCGACTACAACAGACACTACTATTGCAATACGTAAAACAGTGGATGTGTAACAGATGTGATGCTGAAACCTGTATACGGGGTAAAAATGGGAGTTCATAACCCACTTGAATCAAAGTG